>NC_067402.1:292766779-293114279 GCF_016432865.1 Antechinus flavipes | reverse complement strand
ATCTACAGCCAATGAGGCAGACGGGGCTGGATCCTACAATGTGATGGGGACCATCTACAGCCAATGAGGCAGACAGGGCTAGATCCTAAAATGTGATGGGGGCCATCTACAGCCAATGAGGCAGACGGGGCTGGATCCCGACTACCATCTGTCACGGGAAGGTACCAAGAGAGACAGAGCTCTTGTGGGCTGCCCTATTCTGCCCCATCCTCCAAAGGCCTGAGGATAGAGATTCAGATTCCTCCTTGTCAGCCCCAAGGATCTGGATCTCTGAAGGAAGATGCACCCGGCCCCTGAAAGGTCACCTCCAAACTCCCCAACTGGTTCCTCCTTCCTCCTTGCAAGTTCTCTCTCAGGTGCCTTTCCCTTTCCCTAGATCTATCCAGCTGTGGGCAGGCAGGCAGAGAGACGGCCCGCCTTTAGCATGAGCTGCTCGCCCAGGAGGGCACAGCCCGAGGTGCCTGGGAAAGGCCCTCTCAAGAGAGATTTAACCTCGTAACTAATAATGACAGCATCTAAAGCTCTTCCAACCCTACATTCTTGGATTTCTCTTTGATCAAGTCTTTATTGCACAAAGCCCTGGGGTGGGTGAGGGTGAAAATCCACGATCCTCTGCACTCATGCAATTCAGGAAATGAAGATGTGGAAGCGGGCAAAGGTGCTCATGATGAGCTGGCTTTTATACAACGCTTGGTAGTTTCATAATCTTTGCATGAATTAATCTCACTGGATCCTCCCACCCCTAGGAGTCAGGACAATGGGGTTTCTTAATTAAAAACTGTCTGTGGTAGAACTGAGCCTCACCCTGTGCCCAGCACTTTTAGCACTATGTCAAATACTGTGCTCGGGGCATAATTATGGTGCAAGTGCCCTCCAAACCCAGGAAGGCTCCCTGGGCTTGGGGGACCGGAGGAGGTTTGGGGAAGCGAGAAGCCCAGTGTGTTCAGAGTATCCCACAGGTCACAGTGAGCGCCAATCTAAAGACACTGGACCCCATTCCTTCTCCCAAAGTCATTCTCCCCCAGAGACCTTTGAACTGACATCTGGCTAGTGCGGAATTCACCCTAGGACTGCAGCATCCCATAGCTTACTTGTCTCCACAGCAGTTCAAAGTTGCCAATGTCACAGTTCCGGTCGGTTTTTCTGTCCACGACGACCTTGATGGTGTCCTCTTGTACTTGGGCACAAAGCTGTGCTGTGACTGGCGTGGATGGGAACATGGTGGGGCTGGAGTTAATCTCGATGAGCCATGGCTTGAAATCCTTGCCAAGGATGAAGTCGGCTCCGTAGAGCTCAAAGCTGTTTTTGCGGGCTTCCACATGGTCCTGGGCCACCTTCATGGTGTGGGTGATGGCCTTCTTCATGGATGGGTAGATGATGTTGTGCCAGACGTGGCCACGGCCCCGCTTCTGCAAATACTCCTGGAACTTGGTGCTGGTCCACATGTTGTAGCAGGGGAGCAAAGGACTACGGTCCTTGGCATTCTTAAAGTGCTTCTGGATGGAGTTATTACAAAGATGAATAGCGCTGAAAGATACACACGAGGCAGTTGTCAGTCCCATGAGGACTCCCCCATCCCCAGACCCAGAGCCTCCAGCGTCAGCCCTCCAGCCTCGGGGCCTCCCCTCAGAAAAGGAACCCCCATAGTCTTGATGAAGGCCAAGGGGCCATGACAAGGGATCACTGAGATTTCGCCATCCTTGCTGCCACTAATTCACAAAGACCTTCCTAAAGCTGACCCCTGGGACTGACTTCAGCTCCCTTCCCTGGGTCACAGGCAGTCACAGATGGAACCACTCCCCTCTGAGGGAGGAGGCAGGTGCCAGATGTGGCCTCCTCTGCCAGATCCACCCTATGGAGCTACTCTTCAGGCCCCTGGTGGCAGGGAAGTCAGGAATGGTCAAGTGGGAAGTTAGCTTTCAGATAAGTTCACCAGAAGCAAAAACAAGATCTGCCTCTTCAGTTCTCTCTCTCTCTCTCTCTCTCTCTCTCTCTCTCTCTCTCTCTCTCTCTCTCTCTCTCTCTTTCTTTCTCTGTTTCTCTGTTTTTGTTTCTCTTTCTCTCTCTCCTTTCTTTCTGTCTCTCTGTCTCTGTCTCTGTCTCTGTCTCTCTCTCTTTCTCTCTCTCACACATACACACACACACACACACACACACACACAGACACACACATACATACTTACATTTTTAGTATTGATAAGTTAACTCCAAAAAAGGGGCTTATAGAACAACTCTGTTTGGTTCAAAGAGAAAGGTGTGGCAGCAAGTTTCTGTCAATAAAATACTCATGACTGATGGAGAGTACCAAAATCTCTATGGATACCTTTTTTAGAAAAGGTTTTAGACAATGTTTAGACATTGCCACAGCACCTTCCACCACCAGCAATGGATTTTACATTCACAGTGAAACTGGCTTTAAACAAACACATTGTGAGGGTTCAATCCAGCAATATAGACTCCTAATTGTGAATCACAAACACCTGGGCATCAGAAAACCAAGATAAAAGCCGTGAGGGCATCTCTTGGATGTGTGTGTTCAAGTGTTTACGGATTCCTACTAGGGTCAGGGAAGACATTTCTTAAAATAATGGTCTCTGCCCTCAAAAAACCTAGAGTCTTCTAGTATCAGGGCAGGGCCAGGCTATGACATGGATGTAGATAAGCAGAGTATGAGGTAGTGCTATGAGCAGGGAGGGGAGGAAACAGAGGATCCAGGTAAAGAGCCAAGGGAAAATCCAACATGAGAAAACATTTCTCTGGGGAAATGAGAGAAGACTTAATTCCTTTAATGTAAGAAGACTTTGAAGTCAGAGGCAAGGAAAGAGCAAAGTTCAGGACCATGGGGGAACAGAGAAGGGAGACAGCTTAGAAGCAGGATGGTGTAGGGGAGAGAGAGGTGGCTCTGGGAGTCACAAATCCCAAGTTTAAATTTGCCTTTGCCGATGACTCTACTGTGACCTTAGGTCTCAGTTTTCATATGTGTAAAGTGAGAAGCTGGACTGGATGGGCTCTGTGGAATATAGAAAGTATCGCAAAAAGGAAAAAGGAGATGGAGACAAACTATGGTGAGCTACTAAAGGTCATGAATGGTGACCTACATATCTAAAAATGAGCCTTAGACTACTAGCTCTAGGTCAAGAAGGCCCAAATGTGTGTGTCAACCATTAGCTTTGACCCTAGTGCAGATGAGGCTGCACACCCCAGAGTAGCCCCTTCCTCACGTGCTGCTAGGACCGGGAAGGGAAGTGTCCCAGTGGGAGAAGAGCAAGTCATTACTGGGGGAGTTCTACATATACACAAACATCACATGTGTGTGCACATATATGTAAAACAGCTGTTCTTGAAATACCAAAGCAGAGAACAGGAAGGAGGCCTGGCTTCCTAGCTTGATATTCCCCGTTACTCACTGTGTGATATAAGACCCTCTCCAAGTCTGTCTTTCTATTTATAAAGGAAATGATGTAAAAAGTCCCTTCCTATTCAAAACTTCAAGAATCCCCCCCTCCAAATACACACACAAACATACACCCACACCCCTGTGGGGAAAGCAAGAAAGAGCCCAGGGTGATCCTTGCTGCCTTCCTCTAACTTCACTCTCTATCTGCCGATGGACAAACCCTCATGGGCTGTAGAAGGCTCCAGGACCCAGACATGAGGGGCCTGACGTGGGGAATAAGGCTTCTGCCTCAGCACTCTCATTCTTCAGCCAGGTCCAAGGCACTGCTGGTGTATCAGGAACTCCCTTGTTTGTCCATCTTCTCTCTGGGCTAAATGCTAGGATCACCCAAAGCTTGGAGTAGAGGCACAACCTCAAGAATAAAGGCAACACTGGGTTCTCAGGGGAGTTACTGTCTTTTCTCTGCCATCTTGCAACTCTATACACATATTTTGAAAACACAGAATACCCAGGATGTCCCACGGACAGTGGCTCATGAGTTCTCAAACCCATCACCTAGCCGATGAGTGCCTCAGCACCTAAGGCTTACTACTGGCCTTCCCACAAGAAGAGAACCCTCAGCTGACCCTTCCCTGCACATCTGATGACTCAATCCATCAATAACTTAGTTAGACATGTAAGGATATGCGCATTGGGAAGCAACGTAAGCAAATGTGGGGATTCGGATGTGATGCCCTTTCAGTGGGTGTCTTTCCCTCTCAGAGGCACAATGGCCTTTCATCCGGGGGACTTACCTGTCCAAACTGTCTAAGGAAAAACGTTGAGTTGAAAACCTCAAGTAACTTTCTTTGTAGAACCAAATGGTCAGGGGATTCCAATCGGTGACAAGGAACCATTGTCTAATATCAAATTTGGTGTCATAAATCAGCAGGGGTGTCTCAATGTACTTTTGGACCACCCATTTATTATCCTTGGAAGGAATGTTATCCGATGTCACGAGCTTCATAATTTCTTCCACTTTGTCCATACATATGATGTCTAAAAGGAAACATTATACTGTGGTCAGATACCAATGGTGATACCGCAGCTGCTCTGCCCCCTAAAGAAAACCAGACATGGTGGTACACCTCATCCCTCAGACATAAACAAGATTTTTAGTGGTGGAAACACATGATGTTCCAAGAGGCACAGAGAGGCATTCCCCACTATCCCCCAACCCATGGCAGCGAACCTGCCAAGAACGAAGACCCCTTCAAGGACAAGGATTCTCTTCCTGTTTCAGTGTAGGAGAGTATGGGAGGGAGTGTGGTTAGAGAAGAAATTTTAATATCTCTTTTTTTTTTACCTCCCTCATCTCTTCTTTCCCATGGATCAATAATTTCTCCCTTGCTAACTGTTTTTCTCCTTTTTTGCCTATAACCTGTTCAGCTCTCTCTTCCTTTCACACTTTGGTTTCATCCCTTTCCTGCATTTTGCTAGCAAGCTTTTTCAAAAGGTGGTCCACGGCAAGATGGCAGAGAAAAGACAGCAACTCTCCTGAGCCCTCCCTAAAATCCTTCCAAACACAATGCTATCACTTATCCTGAATATATTCCTTCAGGAGGAAAATGACATTCAGTGAAATAAAGAACTGTCAAGCATTCTTGATGAAAAGAGCAGAGCTGAATAGAAAATTTGACTTTCAAACAAAAGATTCAAGAGAAGCATTTAAAGATAAACAGGAAAGGGAAATTTTAAGGATGTAATTAAGGTTAAACTGTTTACATCCCTACATGGGAAAATGATACTTGTAACTCCTATTTCTCATTATTAGGGTATTTAGACAAAGGGAACAAAAGTGTGAATTGAATATGATGGGATGATACCTAAAAAAAATTAAAATTAAAATGTAAGAAAGAGGAATTCACTAGTATAAATAGAAAATAATGGGGTAAATTATCTCACATATAAGAAGAAAAAGCTTTTACAATGGAAAGGAAGATGGGAGAGGTAAGTGGAAGTGAGTGAACCTTACTCTCACCAGCATTGACTCAAAGAAGAAATAACACATACACTCAATTGGGTATAGAAAACAATCTTACACTACTAGGAAGTAGGAGAGAGAGATAAGAAACAAAGGGATGATAGAAGGAAGGGCATCTTGGGGAGGTTGGTGGTCAGAAGCAAAATATTTTTGAAGAGGGAGAGGGTGAAATGAAAGAGAGAATGGAATAAAGAGGGATAGGGAGGAAATAGGTTGGAGGAAAATATATTTAGCAATCATAAGTCTAAAGAAATCTGAAGCAAATTTCTCTGATAAAGACCTCATTTCTCAAATGAGAACTGAGTCAAATTTATAAAAATAAGTCATTCTCAATTGATAAATGATCAAAAGATATGAACAGTTGAATAAAGTAATCAAAGCTATCTACAGAAATATGAAAAAATGCTCCAAATTACTATTGACTGGAGAAATGGAAATTTAAACAATTCTGAGGTATTACCTTCATAACTATTAGATTGATAAATAGAAAAAAAGGAAAATGACAAATATCAGCAGGGATGTGAGGGGAAAGAGATATTTATACACTGTTAGTGGAATTATAAACTGATTCAAGCATTCTTTAGAGCAATTTGGAACGTTGTACACTTTGATCTAATAATACACCACTACTAGGTCTGCATCCAAAAAAGAGATAAAAAAGGAAACGGAAAAGGACATATATATCCAAAATATTCATATCAGTTCTCTTCTGATGGCAAAAAAAAAAAATGGAAACTGAGGGAATGCCCATCAACTGGGGAATGGCTGAACAAAATGTGCTATGTGATTGTGATGGAATACTATTGTTCTTTAAGAAATTATAAGCAGGATGCCCTCAGAAAAACCCGGAAAGATTTACATGAGCTGATACAAAGTACACAGTAACAACTCTATTATAAGCTAATCATCTGTGAATGACTTTGCTTTTCTCAGCAATGTAGTGATCCAAGATAACCCTGAAGAACTTATGATGAAAAATGCTATTTATCCATCCCCAGGAAAAGAATTGATAATATCTGAATACATATTGAATCATCCTTTTTTTAAACCTAATTTTCCTCGAGGAATTTTTTTTTTGGTCTATGTTATCTTTCACAACATGACTAATATGCAAATATATTTTTTCGTAATGACACATCTATAATATAAATCAAATTGTTCACCTTCTCAATGAAGGTTAGGAAGGGAGAGAATTTGGGACTTGAGTTTTAAAAGTGAAAGTTAAGCATTGTTTTTACATGTAATCAGGGAAATATAATACTAAGTAAATTTGTTTTAAAAGAAGAAAATATACTGTCCACATTCTCACTCTGCACTATCTTTAAACCCTCACCTGTCTACTGAAACTATTCTCTCAAAGATTGCTGGAGACTTCCTAACCACTAAATCCAATGGCTCTGGATCCACGGTCAATGTTTAATAAAACACTTGATCCATCACAGTATGTATTGTGAGCCAGGCACTGGAGATACCAGTCCAAAGAACAAACTATTCATTATCCCTCCACTCACAGAGCTTACAGCTCTCTGCTCCAAACCTGTATTTCTTTCCCTAGGGGTACTTCACCTTCAGCACAGACTCAACATGTCCATGATACAGGTCAGCATCTTTCCCCTCAGTCTGTGCCTCTATAATAGCATCACTCGCTCTCCCGTGGCTCTGGAGAGCCTGGCTAAGGAACCAGGATCCTCAACCCAGTCTCTCTAGCCCACTCCAACCTGTCCATTCTTTTCCTATCACTGCCTTTTGTGCTCTCCCGTTGAGTCCCTCTATACGACTTGTCAGGTTGCTCTTGGTGCCTGGAATGTGCCGTCTCTCTGACCTCACCTTTCAAGCCCAGCTACAATGTCACCACCTCTAGGAAGCCTTCTCTGATTCATCCTGTCTTGGAAAGCCTTCTCCAACCTCATGCAGCTCTTTGATCTTATATTTCCCTTATTACACAATATTGTTACATAATATTATTACATAATATCCCTTATCACATGTTATATATCTGGGTTCGTGGTGGTTTGTTTCTTGTGGGGGAAGAAGCAAGTTTTATTTACATCATGTACCTCCCCCACAGAGCAAGTTTTAAAAAAAAATTGTTGCAATCTGTAGATCTGATCCCTGTCTCCACTGATCCCTGGATACTAAAAATGTGGGAACGCTGGGGAGTGGGTAGGGAATTGCTTCTGATGGGAATAACATCATATATACACAGAGGTGGTTTTCTTCAACAGCTAGGTGGGGCAGCTCCCCAAAAGACTAGAATTCAAATTCTGCCTCAGATTCTTACTAGCTAAGTGACCCTGAAACCCTGTCTGCCTCAGTTTCCTAGTCTGCAAAATGACCTCCCAGGGTGTTGAGAGGATCAAAAGAGGATTGCACCTGTATAAATCATAAGTCTGAGCAGAGTGAGGATGGTAATGTGGGCCACTGAGAGGAGCTCAGCAAGAGCCAACACACAGTAGGTACTTAATAAAGATTAAGTGATTGAGTGACTCTCAGATTCTGAGGGGATTCTTTTCAATGACTACATTTGTGTGTTGTTGAGTATGCAGAAGGACATTCAGTGGACTGTAACTGTGCTGGGATGGAAATAGTCCTGGACCTAGGAGTTAGAAGACACAAACTTGGTTCTCATCTTTTCCATCAACTAGATGAGACACGTTAAGTAAAGCATCCCCTTTCCGTGCCTCAGTTTCTCCACCTGTAAAGTGAACAAATAAAAAGAGAACCAGGAGCTGAACTCAGGCCTTCTGACTCCTACCTGATTCTCAAGGTGAAAGCAACAACTTTCAGCTTTTTGGAAAGCTCTTTGTAAGGTCCCTTACCTCTGCCTCGAGATTTGGCGCCTGGCTTTAAGATCCAGATGTTTCTCATGCCATCGATTTCAGACTGAGGGTTTGCTGACATGATTTTATTCAGAATACTCTGACACTGAGAAAAGTAGTTCTTTGAACTGGAAATACAAGCATCGCCACTAAAAACAAAAATCAAGAAAATCCAGTTAGAATTTCTATAGGTCATTTCCTACAGCGTCTTCATTTTGGGGAACTCCCAAGAAAAATGGGGCAGGATTTTTCCATGACTGAGAGTGAGAGGACTCTCAGACTCATCTTGTGAAAATCAAGTGACACTGCTGTGGGCTCAGACTCTGGGTGTGGGATGAACTGTGATATGGCCTGGAAAAATCAGGGATATAAATTTTTTTTGGAGTCTTCCTGCCTCTGGACTGTTTTGGCCCAGAATTTCCATTTGCCTTTTGAAGCCCATTTGAAATGTTCTTTCTTCCAGACAATCTTCCTGATCTGTCTCATTTTAATGACCCTTCTATATCTGCTTCTTTTGGGCTACCCCTTCCCCAAGACTGTAAGCTCCATGAGGGCAACGATAGGTCCTAATTGGTTGACTCTGGTTGATATCTGGAACTGCTCCTTTTTACTAAGAGTGGAGACCAGTGATAAAAGGAAGAATTCTCTGAGTGGCCTCAGAGCCAAGCAGAATTTCAGTTCCTTTAAGGAGAGCACTGTAACCTCCACAACTGCTAAGATCCTGCCAATGGGATCAACAATCCTCAGCCTCAAGCTCACCTGGGAGGGATACAAAAGAGTTCCCCCAAAATGCCCTCTAGAAACTAATGTCTCTCCCCTAATAGATGGTGAATTTCCTGAGAACAAGAATTGTTTCTTCATTCTTAGGGACCCAGCACCCTTCACAATGTCAGGCAAACAATAGGTGCTTTATAAATACCTGCAATTGAAACTTCTCCATGGGATAAAAACACTACCCATAATAACAGAGAATCAATCAGCAGCAGATACTAAGGAGGGTCAGGGGATCGTGGAACAGAGGAGCTGATTCTGGAGGACTTCATGGAAGAGATGGAGAGAGGGAAAAGCATGTCAGACTTATAACTGAGGGGGCACATTGACAACATGAGCACAATTTCATAAGGAAGAAATCATAATTCTTGGTGGATGTGGATGGGAAGAGGAGACAAGTAGACTTGGCTATGGCAGGAATTCAACACATCAGGGAGATATGCCAAGATTGGGTTTTCCCCCCACGGCAGGTAAATCCCCAACAATGCAGGTTTCGGACCATTCTGAACAGCTCTTGTCCATGTTCCCGTGAGTCATTCATGCTGGGCCCACCCGATGTGTCACCTTCTACATCTGCTGGTCCCGTGTAAGCTTCCTCTTACTGGAGTTCTTTAAGCAACGTCTAGACAGCCTCTTGTTGAGATCCTTTTTTCGGTCATGGGAGGAGAAGGGCACCTAGCTCTGATGTGACTGACTTGACATTTTTCTAATCATATGACTTCCTGATAACATCCTCCTAAGCAGTCTGTCCACATAGAACCTACTGTGTACCTGGCACTATGCTAAGTGCTTTACAATTATTAACATTTGGTTTTCATCATCACCCTGGCAGGTAGGAAGGGAACACTATTATTATCCCTATTCTGGAAGGGAACACTATTATTAGCACTATCTTACAGATGGGGAAACTAAGGCAAACAGAGTTTATAAATGATTTGCCCAGGATGACGCAGCTATTTTATATCTGAAGCCACATTTGAACTCAGATCTTTCTGAATCCAAGTCAGATATTCTATGTATCAAGTCATCACTTAACTGTTTCTAGTGGCGACCAAAAGCCTTTTAGATAAGAAATGGTGAACCTAAAGACCACTGGTAATAAAAATCAGATCATTACAACTTCTCTCTGTTTCTCATCCAAGACACTAAATTTCTCATCTCCAAGCTTTTGCACTGATTATTCTCCCACCTCACCCCAGTCTAGTATGCCCTCCTACTTCACCTCTGCCTCATAACACCCTTCAAGATGAAGCTCAAGCACTATCTTCTATTCTAAATCTTGGTTGATTCTTCTCAAAATTGCTCTCCTCTAATAATTTTGTATTTTATTTCCTTTATATACATATATAATATACATACATCACACATATACATACATGCTGCCTTGCTCAATCAGATATGAGCTCCTTAGAATGAGAGATAATTCTACTTTTTTGTTTTTGCATTCCCATCCCTTAGCACAGTGCTTGGCACATAGTGGGTGCTTAATAAAATCTGATTGATACCAACAAGAGATACTTGCTGCCATCTAAGACTTGCCTGTTTCCTCCGTAAACCATGTGAAGATATTTGTTCTTCAAGAAGTTAGTCCCACTATCCACAGGAAGAACTGTGAACTTCCCCATCACCAGAGGCCTTTCTTTCCTGCCTACTATGTTCTGCTGTCCACTTCCTCTGTCCCAATATCCTTGGCTAGGATGTTAACTGACACAAAATTTGACACCATCTAACCCAAAGACTAAACCAAAAGTGGATATGAAGGGAAAGTTGCAAGCAAACTTGCTATTGTGCTCATTTCATCTAAGAGTTATGTTTTGTGCCCAAAGGGGGCACTCATATCAATGGATATCCTAGGAAGAAAACATTATGTAACTTAAAGAGAACAGGTCATTGGCCAAGAAAAAGAGAAGGAGAGCTTGGTAAGCCAGCTCGTAGCATAGTACACAGAGTAGTTGTTTAATAAATGCCATAGTAAAACCCTGAAAAGATCTAAAGGGCTTATCTTGGATGAGAGAGGACTGGACTATTCCCTAAGCTTAGAAGTGCTTGAAGACTTTGGGGACATCCTATATGAAATGAGAAATAAAACTGCATCAAATACTTTAAAAATAAACATTGTGTTTTAGTTGTATTTATAACTTTTTAATAAGAATTGTAGAGAATGACATGTAATATGATATAAGAAAATGTATATGAATTAAATACATTCAAATCCTCTTGTTACATGGTTATCTCCGTGATGATGTAATGTGCCAAGGACATGACCAAGAACAATATCTTTTAGGACTTAATTTCCCAAGATGTTCAGGATTGAGAGAGCATTGGTCATTGTTAGATATTCTCAGGATGGTTAGCTTCAGCATGGTGACTTGCTCACCAAAGGATCCTGATTAGTGGGGAGTACTCCACAAGGCATGAAATTTGACCCTGGGTAGCCAGTATGGAGAGGAGGGGAGAGGAGAAAGATAAAAAGCTAAATAGAGAGGGGAGTGAAGAGGTTTTCTGAACAATGAACAAGAGCCAAATGTGTCACCAGGATAAGGGAGCAGAAAAAGAAGGAAATGGGCATAGAGAAGATAAGGGTCTGCCCTGATACCCAAGCATGTTCCTAAGTGGACTAAGTTCCTGAAAGCCCAACACATCTGCACATTGGCAGCCAGTGAATGGCCATTTAGGGGGAGCAGTCTTCTCATGCTGACTAATGGAAGACTTGAAGCTGTTCTTTCTGTCCCTGAAGATTTCTCCCTAGAGATTTCTTGCTAATCTAGGGAGATGCAGAAGACCGCAATTCTTTATGTTTGGATGCCCAAAGAGCTTTTTTTTGTTAATTTATTTTTTAGTTTTTACTTCCCAATTCTCTCCCTTCTTTCACCCCATCCTTTGAGAGAAAGGGCTTTTATTATGTCATTTTCTTCCTTGTCACACAGATCTTAATTCAATGATCTTCCTGTTGGATACAGATGCTTCTTGTATGATCTGACAAAACCAGATATTTGAGAATAACTAAATGAGAGCTAATGGTCACACTAAATTAGGGGTGACAAAAGATTTTAGAGGCTTTCCAGTCATCCCAGTTGACAGTAATAAAGAGAAAAATTGTAACAGAATTGGCTCAAATGGCCCCAAAGAAGCAGAAAAACTAAAATCAAGTAGATGGTGATAGAGATCAGCTTGGCCAACAGGAGACCAAAAGAGTAACCCAACATAGATGGTAATGCAGAAAAAGGAGAAAACTACATTTTTTTTTCTGTTTTTTTCTCTCAGTTTTTCTCTTTTGTTCTGATTTTTCTCTCTCAATATGATTTATAAAGAACTATGTGTTTTAAAAGTTAACATACATGCATAACCAGAAAAAATAAAATAACTAATAATAAAAAAAAATGTGTACTCTCCCAACTGGCAAGGATGGTAACATGGGAAAATGTACCCTCGCCGTGCCTTTCTGACACTGCACTGGTCGATGTTGTTTTGCCATTTGATTACAAACACCCACAAGAGCGTACGTACTAGGTCATGAGCACTTGTATGGGGCTGTACCCCAAAAGTCTAAAGGAGGGAGGTCTCAGACAGGACAAGGGCATGAGGCCTCTCTTAGCAGAGTGAAGGCTCCTCTCCTCCTCTTTCCCAGCTCTCTGCTTGGTGAACCCAAACTTTCATGGATCAGTTTCCATTGCAGGCAAGCTTTGGGGCAGATGCCATGGGGCACAGAGGAAGCACCTTTGTTTCTGCTTCCCAGAGGGCTCCGCTGGTCCCAAGATGCCCAACATACACGGGACAGAAAAGACAAAGATCTTACTGGATGAGATTGTAGTACTGCTGGATCAGCTCCTTCCACTGGCCCTCAGAGAGGGTTTTCAGGGACTCCGCCGAGATGTCGATGTCATCATGTTCCAATTGCCCAAGGTAGTTCTCGCACACTTTACAAGCCACCTCTATGAGTTCCCCTGGGAGGTCAATGAGTTTCTTTTCCTCAGCACTAACTTGATCTGTAAAGCAAACACATCCCAGAGGTTTGTTTGGGGATTTGTGAATCCCAGCATCTCAGAGCTGGACAAGACCCTCAGGTTATCTAGACCAACTTGTAGCTGAGCAAGAACTCTTTCCAGAGGATCAGTAACACAGGGACACCCAAGCTTCTACCTGAAGACTACTACTGACAGACAACCCATCATCCCCCAAGGCAGCCCATTTCACTTTTGGGAGAGGAAGAGAGAGACAGACAGAGATACAGACAGAAACAGGCATACAGACACAGAAAGAGACAGAAACAGAGAAATAGACAAAAAGAGAGATAGAGAAACAAACATAGAAGCACATACACAAAGACAGAGAGATCCAGACAGAAACAGAGAGACAGACACAGACAGGGACAGAGATACAGACAGATAGACAGACAGACAGGGAAAAACAAACAGGCATACAGACACAGAAAAAGACAGAGACAAAGAAACAAAGACAGAGACAAAGAAACAGAGACAGAGAAACAGACAGAAACACACACATAAGGAGACAGAGATACAAACAGAGAGAGAAAGAGCCAAAGAGACAGAGATACAGACAGAAAGAAACAGAAAAACAGAGACAGAATAACAGGGAAAGACAAACATTGTCACAGAAAGAGAGAGAGAGTATCTAGTAGCTGTAGAAAACTTGAAAATCCTGTAACCCCTTCCCACTGAGATCCAGGTACTAATCCAGGTACTATGCTGGGATCCTTTGCTGGATCCAGGGTCCTTTGCTGACACTTCAGTTCTTACCTTACTTTAAAAAAAATAAAAAAGTCATATAATCAATGGAATCCAAAAGTAAGTTTAACCTTTGTGAATGAACAGGTTGAACAGGCAAATTTCAATTTTTGCAGAGATTGATAAGAGGCTAGGGGAAGACACTTGAAAAAGCCACAGAAGTCAATGGAGAATCACTAAAAGAAGCCAGACTTATTGACTTGGTCCTTTTAAGGAGCAATCCCAGAAGATAGCACAAACACCAAAAGGAACTATTATCCAGTAACAACTCTCTGCCATGTAGAGGAGTGATAAAGGAAGGTAGGACCAAGCCCAAGAGGATAGAAGTGGTCGGCTCTTTTGCGTATCACAAACCATGTATTGTCCCATTACTAACGCTGGTTGATTCCCACTATCTACCTCCACTGATCTTATTCATATGTACTCTGAACAGAACTAGAAAAAAAATTCTAAATTCTTTCAGGTAGTCTTTCTTCAGCCCTTCCCGCACTGCCCCACTTCCCAGCCTGCAAATGCTATCTTCTTTGAGATTACCTCCCATCTCTTATCCTACCCTGTCATTTGTGCGTTGTCTCTTCCCTTAGATGGGAAGCACTGCAAGGGCAGGAACTATTTTGGCTTTCCCCTATTTCAGGACCCTCAGAAATGCTTCTTGACTGACTGAACCTTTCAGTAGCATTTAGAAACTGTTGGGACAACATCTGTGAGAAGATCTTTATGGATTTGATTTATCAATAACTTCTGCAGCTCCAGAGATGGCCAGTAAAACCATAAAGCCCAAATGTCACATATTGATGCCTGATGCATTTGCTTTCTTACTGACAATGAGACTGAAGCTCTTGGTTTTACAAGGAGTTGTTTCTGGGAATTCTGAGACTACAAATGGCCACACAATAATAACCCACTCTGATCAGTCCTAGCTTGCTTAGCCATGTATACAGAGTGGACCACGTGAGCTCAGGCCTACACAGTTTCATTTTATCAGTATTTTAACAGTAAAGTGTAGTTACCTTTTCATTTCTTGAACTTGTACTACATGCCTGTAGGGGAATGTGAGCCCCAGAATTAAGCTGCAATCAAGCTAAAGCTAGAGCATTAATACAGACAAGGGAGATCCCCACTACCCAATGTGTCAACCTTAAGCATATCTCATTTGTTTTGGGTTGGGAATAAAGATAAGCTAAAAGAAATGAAAGAGGTTTTTGTAGTAGCAAGGAAATGGAAATTAAGTGGATACCTATCAGTTGGGAAATGGCCAAATAAGTTGTGGTATCTGAATGTAGTGAAATATTATTGTTCTATAAGAAATGGTGAGCAGGCTGATTTCAGAAAAGCCTGCAAAGACTTGCAAGAACTGATGCTGAGTGAAGTGAGCAGAACCAAGACAACACTATGCATGGTAAGATTATGTGATGATCAACTGTGATGGACTGGGCTCTTCTCAACAATGTGATTACAGTTCCAATAGATTTGGAACGGAAAATGCCTCCATATCTAGAGAGAAAACTATGAAGATTGAATATGGATTGAAACATAATATTTTCATTTGTTTTTTTCTCTTTTTTCCCCTTCTGGTCTGATTTTTCTTGTACAACATGGTAAATATGGAAATATGTTTAAAAGAAATGCACAAGCAACATTGGATTTAACATATATTTTTAACATATTTGACATATATTGAACCAACTGCCAGCTGGGGGAGGTGAGGGAAAGGAGTGGAAAATTTGGAACAAAAGGTTTTGCAAGGGTCAATGTTGAAAAATTACCCATGTATATGTTTTGTAAATAAAAAGCTTTAACAAAAAATAAAAGAAATGCACATATTTAACCTATTATCTAAGTACTTGCTGTCTTGGGGAGGGGGCAGTTAAAGGAGGGAGGGAGAAAAATTTGGAACACAGAGTCTTACAAAAATGAATATTGAAAACTATTAAAATTGAAAACTATCCTTCTATGTATATAGAAAAATAAAATATTATTGAAAATTTTTTAAAAAGAAATGAGACGGGGTTCAAGCCAAGAAGGACACCTCTGGCCAAATAAAGGATTGAAGTTGGATTCTGAAAAAGAAAGGCTTCAAGAGCTCAGGGATCTGTTCTGTGAGGATCCTAGATATGGGTTAAAAGAATCTATGGGTGTCCAGAAATGACCGTAGATATCTCTCCTAAGTGCAAGACTTAAGACTAAGGTCTTCAGGGGAAAAAAATGTGAATGAGTTGTCTTCTGGATGTAGAGAGCACAACTATGAGACAACTTTGGAGTGAATGCGGGGAACAATAGAAGCCACATTCAAATAGCAACAGACCAGCTTATCCAATAAGCAAACTGTCACGGAATCAAGAATTCTGGAATAAGGATTCCCAGCACTCAAGGAGACATGCAGCCTGAGCCCATCAACTGCTCCGTGCCCAAACAGCAGCAGCCACAGGTAATGGTTCTGTCAGAGAGTTTGGGAGGAGATATAGAAATTCACTGTCTGCTTGTCTCTCAGCTAAGATCAGGAGCGACTCTGAAATGCTTTACCAAAATCTGCACACACCTGTAGCACACTCCTTCTCTCCCAATTTATGAATCCTGCTTCCAAAAGAAAACATATCTTGACAAAGCCTTGATTGTGATTTACTGTTACTTCCTTCTCTAAGTGTTTATCTATCATCTCTTTAATAATATATTCTGGAATTTTGCCAGAAATCAAAGTTAAACTCATCGGTCTATAATTTTTGAACTCTTATTTTTTTCTGATTATGAAAACTGGAATTACATTTGCTTTTATCTAATGCTACTGGACCATTGTCAGTATCTGGGACTTTTCAAAGATCATTGACTACCCGATCTCTCAGTACTCTGGGATGGAGTTAAGTTAATCTGAGCCTGGTGATTTATATCATCAAGGGCAACCAACTCAATTTTTTATTTTTTTTACCATCTCCTCACTTGTTTTGGATATAATCCCCCTATTAGTCAATTCTGTTCTGTTCTTTGCAGGCCAAAAATCATTCTTCTTGGCAGAGAAAACAAGCAAAATTCGAGTTGAGCATTTCTGTCTTCCTTCTACTTCCTTTCTTATCCCCACACTCCTCACCTTGAGCAAACCACCTTTCTCCTTCAGGACCTGACCTATGTGTGCAGTTACTCCATTCCCTTCCTAGTAATTAAAACACAGCTAATCTCAATTTTCTTTATGGCACAATAAATCCTATTGCCAAAAATACCTTTATTTCGACTCATCTCTTCATCATTCTCTTCTTTTTTGACCCTGGATTTGCTCTTGCTATAATTGTGGTGACTGACAACCCACTTCAGGATACTAGATGCAGCTGTTCTCCTGAAATCATCTGAAAAGAAAAAGAAGTTGGTGATTTGTCTTCATATTGGATGGCATGTGAAGGGATTCTTTGTGAGGAGAGTAAATAGATTTCAATTCAATACAAGGAATTAAATTTAATCTAATTCATGTTTATCTGGTACTTGCTGTGTTGCAAGGCCATGGGGAGAAAAAGGACAAAAGAAATAAAATCTGCCTTCTTTAATACGGTAAATATGAGCTATGAAGAGTGAGGGGGAAGGGGACAGAGAGGAAGGGGAGGAAAAGAGGGAGGAAGAAAGAGGGAGAAAGGAAAGAAATACAAAGGAGGGAGGATGAGAAGGAGCAGGTAGGAAGATAGAAAAAGGGAGGAAGAGAAAGACAGAAAAGAAGTGAGAGAAAAGAAGAGGAGGGAGAGGGGGAGATAAAGACAAGGACAGAGATATGGGGGAAAGAAAGGAAAGATTTCCTTTTGAAGAAAGGAAAGAAATATAGGAGGGTAGGGAGGAAGAGAGGGCTGTGGGGAGGGAGATAGAAAGAGGGAGGAAGAGAGACAGAGACACAGAGACAGACATAGAGAGAAACAGACAGAAAGACAGATATGGGGGGAGAAAGAGAAGAGGAAGGGAGGGAGAAAGAAGAAGAGGGAGAGATGGAGAAACAACACAGACAATGAAAGCGTGACATCTAGGAGGGAAAGTAATAGAAAGTGGGGATCAGGTGGGCTTAGAGGGACAGAGCAGAAAGACCTATTACAGAAGGTGGGACTCGGGAAGAGAGAAGGAGGGAAACAGCCAAGACAAAGGCAGAGCTGGGAAGTGGAAGCTCTTATCCAAAGGACAGCAAGGGCCAGTGGAACTAGAAGGAGAGCATGAAGCAGAGGAAGAAAGCGGGGAGGAGCCCAGCTGTGCAGTTTCTGAGGGTGGTTAAGAACAAGCTCCTGCAGAAAACAGCCTTTCCCAGAAAACAGAATGTGAAGCTGGTCGAGTTCTGAAGTGTTGAGCTGAAAACAGAAGCTTCCTGCTCATTATTTTTTTCTTCACAATGTCCCTGTATTGGGAGTTTCCCATCCAGAGAGGAGGAGATTCTCCAGGTTCATATTCTGGGCTTGGAGCCAGGAAGGAAGCCCGTGTCTCTGGGCACGAGACATCATTCACACATGCTCAGTATTCCATCTGTTGCCAGAGCATTTAAAAAACAAAGATTGCTTCGGCAAAAGCTATCGACTAGCCTCCTTTTTGTTAATCCCATGGCACAAAAGTATAAAAGACAAAGGGGAAGGGGAGACACTGCCAAGAGACAAGTGGGGCAGTTAGTGTGGCCAGCTGCATCTGCTCCCATTCACACACACAGACCTTGGGCCCCTCACACCCCTGCCAGCAAGGACAGCAAAGGCCCAGGGAGCTAGGAGAACAGCTGGAAAGGCGGGGAGGTGCCAAGCAAGCAGCTGCAAGTTGGTGCATCCAAGCAGGCAGCTTCCACGAGAGGAATCAATGAATTATTAACAGTCTCAGCACTCACCCAAGAACTCCTGTTTCTCACCGTCAGAGCAGAGACCGTAACAACGAGGGAAGAAGGAATGAGGATTAGCTGGGACATACCATGGCAGATTCCGCATGTTCATGCACAATCCAATCTTCAAAAAATAAACAGAGGAAATGCCCATCAACACTTCTTAATGAGCCTGCGGGGACCGCAGGGCTCCCCCACCTCCCCAGAGCCTGTGGTCCACTAGTGTATGTGTTCCACAAAATGACACCATTCAAGAGGTTGCTGGATGAGGGTTCCGAGTTGTTCTCACTTCTGTGTCCATGTACTAGTTTAGATGAGAAGTTACTTTGATCATGGATTATTTCCGAATAAACATTTCTGATGAAGAAGCAAAGTTCCCTTCTCTTAAGCCCAGGGGACTGGGGCTGCCGTTAAATGGACATCAGGCCTGTTACCCCAAATTCGTTTTGTTCGTTAACACAAAAATAAAAGCCAGGATGTTAACAATGGCGCCTGAAGGGGGATGTCACAGGCATGGAATGGATCAGCAAGCTGGTGGTACAGGGTAGGGGGGACAGAGCAGGAAAGAAAGCTTCAGAATCATTCCTGAAGCTTCTCGCTCTGACCAGTTGCTATGAAGCACTCACCTTGGTGGTAAAGGAAGCTGTTTTTCCATAGTGATTCAACATCTGATCACAATTCAAATTATGGTAATCAACCACATCCCTCTTTATAGTCCAAAGAAAGTAAGGAATTTCTGTTTTTACCAACCTAGACTGGCACAAAAAAATTCTTTATCAACAGCAAATATGTCTTCAAAGATCATACAGTCAAAACACAAACAGGAGCTAGAGCTAGGTTCTGTGCGTGAAGAGAAAGGAAACAACAAGCTGAGCTTTCCTTGGGACTTCTTTATATGGAACAAATGAAGAACCTTCTAAAAATACTGATGGGGCAGTTACGTGGCAAAGTGGATAGAGCACCAGCCCTGAAGTCAAAAGGACCAGAGTTCAAATGTGATCTCAGATACTTAACACTTCCTAGCTGTGTGGTTCTGGGCAAGTCACTTAACCCCAATTGCCTCAGGAAAATAAACAAACAAATAAATAAAATGCTGAGGATGGGATTCTTGAGTAAAGAGTATTCTGGAGTTAGTCCGTGACAAATATGTGGTTGGATAGGCAAAAAGCTGTAATTGCTTCCTAAAATAATTCTAAAATGGATACACAGATTCTCCAATTTCCAGATGACAAAAACCCCTTATTTCTGCTTCATTCACAAGAGGAGCAAAATTGTCTTTTTAAATATCGTCATATTGTTTAACATATTACTTGATGGCCTGTGGCTACTTCAGAAATAATAAATATAGCAAACACTCCTTTCAAGTACTTTTCTGAGATTAGAAAAATGTTCAAAGTAGCTCAAAATTTTAAACTGAGAGAAATTCATAAATAAATTAAACTTGCCCTTCTTTGATATCAGCCCCCAATAATAGTTCTAAAATATTTAAATAATATTAATAATATCTATTTTTATATTATATATTATGATAATAATAATAAAGATTTTTTAAAAATATGAGATCTGGGAACCTTAGAAGAGACACCTCTCAATTGCCTTCCAACAAGAGAACACGTGGAGACTATAGATATAGGCTTTAGATCTGGGAGGGACTTTAGTAAGGATATGGAAATTGAGTCCAAGTGTTATATAATTTGTCTAAGGCCAAATATGGAACAGGTAGAGTTTGAACCAATCTCTCTGATCCTAAATTTATTACCTGTCTTGTCTCCTCCCTGAATCACTTAGGATGAGGTGACTTCTCCCTTCACCCATGCCCTATCTATTTGGGCTAGGAGTGTAGGAGGGTGACAAAGGAAAGAAGGAGGCACTTCACTCCAGGGTGCCAGCTGTGGGAACATGGCTACTCTTATCTCAACAAGGAGTCCAGCTACAATAAGACTGAAATAGTTTAAGATTAGTCCAGTGGTCTCTGTGTCTGCTCCCTCATCTCAGGCTGCACTGGGACTCCAATGGGAGCGTGGTCATCTGCTTACATCCAGGCAGAGATGCTGTCCTTGGGCTATGGCAGCCTGCCCAACACTATACCATTTCACACTGATGTTTTCTTTCTCAGGCTGTTTTCCTTAGGTGCTATGAACCTAAGGAAGAGCTCTGCTGACTAAGAATTTCAGAGATCATGAACGTGGCAATGCTCTCAAATTTGGTATTAATCACAGCTAAAAATTGGCAGAGAACAGGAAAATTCTAGCTAAATTAAGACATAGGAAGCAAAGGCCAGTGGGATTAGGAAACACTGGGGTCCAATCCCCGAAAGGCCTCTGAGCAGGGTGAACCTCAGGCCAGGAACTCCCTCCTCATTTACAAAGGCAGGTGAACCTCCGCTGTTGGGCTACCTAGAGCGAATGGAAACAGCCTAAAATGTCACTGAGGGATAAAGACAGGATGGTCACACTACATGCCTTAGTATAAACATAAGCCATATATTTATATAATCCTACCATCACATCATGGATGTTATTTGACTTCTGAAAAATCATCTCATTCTCTTCTTCAATTTCAACATATTTGTTTTCTATGAAAAGAAAAGATATCATTAATGAAATCAACAGCATAACTAATGTTCCTCCCCACACTGGCTGTACTCCCATGCTGCACTATGGTGAGGAGATAACATGCAGCTCTAGCGCTCACATAGCTCTTGGGGTCTCAGGTTCCTGAGCTGGAGGATGAGGGGACTGCACTGGATCCCTGAGCTGCCTACAAGCTTGGAGAATCCTTGAGGCAGAGAAGTAATTCACCATCTACTCCCTCTTCCCTCCTCTTCCTCAATTCCTATCAATCAGTTAAGTGCCTTCCATTCTTCTCTCCTCCTTCACTTCATCTCACACAATGAGGTCAAGGTTGACCAAGGTCATTCCCTCCCCCTGCACAAATAATCCCATTTTTTCTCCTCAGATTGACCCTTCCATCATCCCCCACCATATGATTTGTTGATTCTTACTGCCTATAACATGCCCATGTTGCCTTCATTTAAAAAAAAAAAACCTCCCCCAATACATCTCATCTTGCTACCACCATATCTCTTATTTGCTTTTTATGGTTAAACTCACTGAGAAGGTGAGTGCCTTCTGCACACTAGTTACCTTCACTTACTTTTCTCTTACTTCCATTGTAGCTAGTTAATTTTTTCATTTATTCATTTTAATTTTTTGCAGTCTGGCTTCTGACTTCATCACTTCACTAAAACTGCTCTTACAAAGTTAATCCGTGACCTCTCCATCACCAGATTTTTTCTCAGCCCTCATTCTTTGTGCCTTTCTTGTAGCCTTTAACACTTTTAAAGTTAAAAGTTAACTTTTAGCAAGATCTTTGCCACCTTCTTCCTCCTCCCTTTCAAATCTACTCATACCTCCCTTTCGAATCTACTTATACCTCACTCTCAGACATGTATTCTTTTGATCCACAGAAGCTGGCTTCCTACTAGTTTTTGAAGAAGAAGCTCCATCTCCTTACTTCAAGAATTTTTACAGCCTATCTATCAAGCCTGGAATTCTCCCTTCTCATCTCTACCACCTGGCTTCTTTGACTCTTTTCAAATCCCACTAAAATTCTACCTTCTACAGGAAGACTTTCCAAATCCCCCTTAATTCTAGAATCTTCAATTTTCCCCATTTCTGGTTTGTTCATCTATTGTTATTTGCACTTTGATCTCCTCAGTTGTTTCTTGATTTTCTTTGTGTCCCTAATACTTAGCACTGTGTCTGGCACATAATAAGTCCTTAAGAAAAAAAATCTATTGATTAACTCATGAAGTCACTCCCTTAATTTTGTCTTCATTACCTTTCACCTTGGTTCTGGGTCAGTAACACAGAAATCTCAGACCAAAAGGGAGCTTGAACTTCTATTACCATGTACCCACAGAACCTCTCGGTATGTAAAATCTCAACAAGGGACAAGCCAACAGACTCAAATCTGGGTTAGGAAATTGCAGAGCTCAGACCAGAGGGCAGAGAGCAGATCTCACTCCAAACTCATAACACTCTAGTTGTACTAAATGCTTGCAGGCTCCCAGTCTGAACTATTAAAGCAGCAGGCAGACATGAAAGAAAGAAGCTCAAGCCAGATATTCCCCCTCGGAAGTGTGCAGACTCTAGCACTGATACAAAGTCTAAAAGAAGACTAGAAGAATGAACAAAACCATAAAGAGATATTAAGAAAAAGAAATAGAAAACAAGGAAACAAAATCATTTCTTTTGCAGACAATATGGTGGTTTATGTTTAGAACCTAAGAGAGTTGACTAAAGAATTAATCAAGACAATGAACAACTTCAGTAAAGTTATATGATATAAAATAAGCCCAGAGAAATTATCAGCATTTCTGTATATCATCAATAGAATCAAGCATTGCTTTTTGTGCAATATGGCTAATGGAGAAATTTATTTTGTATGATTTCATGTCTGTAAAGGGTTTTATATATCTTTCTCAATGAGTAGGAAAAGGGAAGAGGAGTGAGTGAGCGTAAAATTGAAAATAAAATTGAATTAAAAACCATTCATTCTATGCTTCTGTCCTTCAACACAAAATTGACTGAAAAATTCATCCAAGAATTACAATAAATAAAAGCTTTTATTTATTTAACAAAGAAATAACAAGCCTTATTTCTCTAAAAATTTCCAAATGTTTCCATGACCCTTGAATGGGAGCAGGAAGTACATACAGTCTCATCCCCATTTTTTAGATGAGGAAGTGAAACTCAGAAAGATAAAAAATAAAAATAACACTTTCAGAACACTTTAAAGTTCACAAGACATCTTGTCAGAAATCTGTGAGATAGGCAAGTACAGAATTATCCCCATTTTACAGATGAAAGAAATAAAAGTCTAATTTAAAAAAAACTTCTGCTGTGACCTGACCAGTAATAAACACTGTATTGCTTCTGTTTCCTAAATAAGTCGTGTATTCTAATTTTTGCTTTTCTCAAAAGCTCATGAATCTTTTACAAAACCTGATCATATATTAGGGCATAAAAACCTTATGTTTAGGGCAGCTAGGTGGCACAATAGATAGATCACTATCCCTGAAGTCAGGAGGACCTGAGTTCAGGTCTGGTCTCAGAACTTGACATTTCCTAGCTGTGTGATCCCTCTCTCACTTAACCCCAATTGCCTCAGCAAAACAAACAAACAATAATGCTTGTGCTTAATGCTTAAATGCAGGAAAATAGAAACATTAAATGTATCCTTTTCAGATAATAATGCAATAAAAATTACGCTTAATAAAGGACCATAGAAATACAGATTAAAAATTAATGGATGACCAAATAGCCTCATCTTAAAGAATGAATTTTTCAAAGAATAAATCATAGAGAATTAAAAAGAATGATCATAATGAGGTAGAATACCCAAACCTATGGCAAAAGCATTAATCAGAAGAAAATTATATATATGTACGTATATATGTATACATACATATATAAACATCAGTAAAATAAAAAAGTATATCAGTGAATTAGGTATGAAATTAAAAAAAAATAGTTAAAAAAGAACAGATTAAGAATCTCCAGTTAAACACCAAATTAGAAATCCTGAAAATTAAAGGTCAGATGAATAAAACTGAATGTAATAAAATCATTGAATTAATATATAAAATTAGAAACTGATTGGGGGGGACAATAAAATAGATAAATCATTAGTTAATATGGTTTTTTTTAAAAAGAAAGAGAAGAAAATCAAATTATTATCAAAAATGAAAACAATAAATTTACATGCTAACAAAATGAAATTAAAGCAATTATTAGGAGTTATTTTAGCTAATTATATGACAATAAATTTAAACAATATAAATGAATACTCACAAAAATAAAAACTGCTTAGTTAATAAACAAGAAAATGGAATATCTAAATAGATCTATTTTAGAAAAGAAAATTGAATAGGCCATAAATGGATTTCCTAAGTGAATTTTACCAAACATTTAAAGAACAACTAATTAAAATTTAGATAAATTAATTGGAATAATAGCTAAAGAAGGAGTCCCACCCAAACTCCTTTTATGAAACAAATATGGTGCTGATACCTAAACTGAGGAAGAGCAAAAACAAACAAAATTATAGACTAATTTCATTAATGAATATTTATATAAACATTCTAAGTAAAATATCAAGCTAGGAGAATACAGCAATATATAAAAAAGATTTTATAATGTGACTAAGTGGGATTTATAGCAGAAATACATGGCTCTTATATTGATAAGAGAAACTATTACAATAATGGGTTATATCAATAACAAAAGCAACAAAAACCAAGATTATATTAATAGATGCAAAAAAAGCTTTGGACAAAATACAATACTCATTTCTACTTAAAAAAAAACTTGAAAGCAAAGGATTTTTCCCTAAAATAATAAGAAATATTTACCTCAAATCATCAGCAAGCATTATCTGTAATGAGGATAAGTTAAAAGCCTTCCCAATAAGACCAGGAGTAAAACAAGGATGTCCATTATTGCCACTATTATTCAATGCTGTTTTCCTCTATGTCTGATATTTTGTGACCTGATTTGGAGTTTTCTTGGCAAAGGTGCTAAAGGAGTTTGCCATTTCCTTCTCTAGCTCATTTGACAGATAAGGAAACTGAGGCAAACAGAATTAAGTGACTTGCCCAGGATCACACAGCTAGTAAATATCTGAAGACAAACTGAATTCAGGAAGATGAGTCTTCTTGACGTTAGGCCTACTGCTCTGTGCACTAGGGCACCTCCTTGCCAACCCTTCCTTAACCCTATCCTTACTCTTTCTGCTCAAGTGATGGCAATATTGCTTCTGTCTCTGCCCTTTGCAGGTCTTTATCCAAATGCTTTTCCACCAGGCTCTCTCTCCATTTGATTGTCTCACATGAGAATTATTTATTTTACTCTTTTACTTCCCCCTTTTAACCTAACCTGATCCTTAAAACCTAAAGTTTACACCTGAATCATGATCTGGTCTCATCACTCCAATCCTTGAAGATCAAATTCACTCTCTTAAATTGGATTCTCTTAGTTCTCTGCCTAATTCTTTATGCATTTGCAATAACATATAAAGTCAAAGATTTTGTTGCTGACTACTTCCCTGGATTTTGTCTCTCATGAATCTCTAGGGTATCTTTGTGATTGATCTTCCTAGATTATATCTATTCTATATGGTGTCTATGCTTGATGGATATTCATTGAAAGCTTACCCCTTCTTCCTTCCTTTTCCCTTTAAAATCCTCTGCTTAGATTTTCAAGGCTTCATGCAAATCCATTCTTACCATCATTTTTAGGTATATTTTCATCCAGGAATGTACCACATGAATTCATATATTTTAATCTGTGGTCTAAAAATCCACATTCTTTTTTCAGACACATCATTTTAATGTACTGTTCATTGCCAAGGCAGCTCCTCATTTTTCAAGTCCTGGCCTTTGAGATAGTTGGTATTTACAGAAAGTTCTTTCCATAGTCCTTTATTATTAGGACTTTATTATTTATTTATTAATTATTATTATTAGATTATTATTTAATGGACTGTGAAGTAGATATTAACACTGTCCCTTTTTATTTCAGTTTCTTTCCTCATCATCCCCAAGTCTCTCCTCTTAACCTGCTGTATTTCTTGTCAAGACAAATTCATTGTTTACAGGATAAATACAAACTTTTACCCTTGGCATTTAGGTCTTTCTACAATCTTGCATTACCCTAATGTTTCAGTCACTATTTTCCATCTCACAGTCCACATATCCCAGTTCTTTTTTTTTTGTTAAAGCTTTTTACTTTCAAAACATATGTAAGGATAATTTTTCAACATTAACTTTTGCAAAATCTTGCGTCCCAATTTTCCCCCCTTCCCCCTACCCTCTTCCCCCTAGATGATAAGTAATTCAATATATGTTGAACTTAGTAAAATTATATCCCAGTTCTTTACACACTTGATGTTCCAGTGAGACTAGGTCTCTGTCGCTCCATCTCAGCTTGACCTTTCCTCACTCTTGATCATTTGATTAGGCCAGACTTAAATCTTTAAATTTATGGACTTTTACTTTTTTATAACTGTCTTTCAATATAATGGTTTCTTACAATACTACATAGTTTATTTTATTGTTCTGAGAGGGAATGCCTAGATTTCACCAGCTGGTGATGATATACAAATACAAGTCATTATAATCCTACAATAGTCCTATAATCCAAGGAGCCATCTAGCAAGTTCTCAATTTCAGAATTTTTAGTTAATTACTAGTTTACCTTTTATTATTATGTGAACAGTAATAAGAACATTGGATCCATTATCATAATCACCTTCACATTCATCTTCACCATTTGGCACCATCTTTGATAAAAAGTTGAATTTCTTCTCCACCCATCCTTTCCTTCGTAGAGTATTGCGGATTACCGGGTAGTGTCCATAGATGGAAAATATCTTCTTGTCCTAAAATAAAAAGAAAACATTTTGAAGTATTGAAGAAAAACAGTTCATAATATAAGATGGTCCAAAATACTGGCTTCAGAGTTTGTAGAACGTGACAAAAATTTGGTTCAGATCGAGAAGACATTGTTATTCTGGTTATGCTGCTATCATTTATCAGTATGAGCTTGGCCATGACAATGATGTCTTAGAAGATTTACAAAACTCTTTATGTAGGCAATTACCTACCTACCTACCTAGACAAGTTACACCTTAATTTACCATCTGTCAGATGGCCTCTAAAAAGAGGTCCAGTTTCGGATGTCTGAAACTCGAGGGATGTAAGTGAAGGTACCAAGGAAAGAAGCACTTGGGTGAAGCCTTGAAAAAAGGGAAGACCATGAAATGAGAAAGGAATGGAAACATTGTATTCAAAAACAGAGACACACAAAAACGTGGAGCAAAAATGGGACAAAGTACAGCTTTGACATCATGGCTGAAAGATGGCTGGGAAGTAGAATTCAAAAGGCCTAGAAAGCAAAGGCATTTGCCTTTTATTCTATTAAGAAAGGGGAGTGATGGAAGGTTTCTGAGCCCAGATCATAAGATCAAAATAAAAAGAGATGGACACCTGGGGAAGATGTATGTAGGGAATGGTATAGAAAGGAGAAGATGAAGAAGAGTCAGGTGGTTATTATAAGAAATCAGAGGAAAACAGATATAAGGGTCACTGCTGAAGGAACTGTTATGGGAATAGAAAGAGAAGATATGATAATTGAAAAATTAAGATAACAAAGATAACAAGGTTTTTGAAACTAGGTGGTGGTGATACCAAGAAAATAAAAAAAGAAGTCACATGAAGAGACAAGAGATAAGTTCATTTTTTTTTTTACCAAGTTAACAGCCTATCTCTTTTTTGGGTTAGATCTAAGCCCCATCTCATGGACAAGTTTTTAATGGTATCTTGCTTCAGGCCAATTTAGGTCCACAAAGTATTTTCCACTGTATTTTGGATTATTGGATGTGCTGGATTACTGGAAATTTATAGACTTGCTCTCTTTAGGCATATGCTCTTCTCCAATTTCCACAGTATCTCAAGAAGTATCTCCAGCAACTTAAATTCTGTGGACAATTAAGTATAAATGGCATTGACCATGTATTATAGAAGTTAACCTATATCAAATCTAAATAATAGAAGCTTTCCCTTTTATTAGATGATGTCAGTTCTCTATAAACAATATAAAACTGCTTCAATAAAAACCCGAATCAATAGGAAAGAGATCACATTGAAAAAAACAAAGTGGATGACAAATGGATATTTGGTACATATTAGTACATATGTGAATGGCAGCCCCTCAGATTGGGGTCAGATAAATTGCTTCTTGAGATACTATGAAATTGGAGAAGGGCATATGCCTAAAGATCAAGTCTGTAAATTAGAGGTCTCCTCAACTTCTGCTCCTGGCAAAACTCTCCAAACTATTATTATAGCATTTATGAGCCTTAAAGAAGAAAGTAGTAATTCCTAAGAAAATAGTCTTACTATCCCTGAGAAATAGGCTCAGTGATGGAAGGTATGGTTGAATGGCCAAGCTTCAATGGTTAGAAGACAATTTAGCAGGAACTCTCTGAAACAGTGCCCCAAAGATGTGTGATTGGTTCTGTATATGTTCAACATTCTAATAAATTATATGAAGACATGGAAATAGATATCACCAGTAGTACAGATAACAAAAATTGGGAGGAAATACCAACATTTTGGACAATAAAGCCAAGATCCAGGAAAAAAAATCCTGACACTACGTAATGATGACCAAATCAAAAACAAAGAAATTTAATACAGATAAATGACACATATTGGTTCTTATGATTTAAAAAATGATTTCACAATTATTGAAAGATGGAAACCAAGTAAATAATAGTTCTTGTGTGGGGGCAGAGCCAAGATTTCTGTAGGATTTCTGTTCTACAAAGAAATCTAGTTAAAAAACCATCCTGGAGCTTGATGGGGAAATAGAAGGAAAAAGTCACAGTGAATCTTTTATCTGATCTAGATCTGTATAGGGACACAGACAGGGAGGATGCAAACACTGGGAATGAGTTGCCCCCACAGCACTCCAGTGTTCAGGGAAAAACTGTATAGTACAGCAAGAGGAGGTAATGTACCCACACTGGGATATCATGGGAGATAGGTTAAGAACTGGTAGTTTTACTACTTGTTCCCCAGGTCTAGATCATAAATCCATATATCATAGATCATAGAGTGGAAAAGGACAAGACTCTTAAAGAGGAAGACCTTGCATAGTATACCAAGAAAGAAAGCATAGCAAATATATTTGGCTCAGACTCCATATTCAAAGCAGGTCTTAACTTCCAGATCAAGCCCAGGCTACAGAGGAATATCCAAGTATGAATATCAGATCAAAAGGGAGGCTACAATAATGCCATTTTGAATCTACAGAACTTCCTAGATGGCTGACAGAAGCATAATCCAGCAACATCTATTCTTGTTCAGATCCAAACCCAGGTCAGCAATTTGCAGAGCACAGACTGTGCAGGGTAAAGGGGAAACAAAGTTTGCCCTAGATCAAACCACTTTGGGAGCACTGAAAGCTTGCAGGGACTCAGTCCGAGATGTTCCTGAGATCCTCGAACAACATACTCTCAAAAACCTTGAAAAAGCAGTAACAAGACAAGACCAGACCTTACCCCAAGATGTGCTCAGGAGTTCAGCCAACACTTAAGTCTTTACACTTGTCAAACACAAGGTACAGTCATTTACTGCTATAAATTGTATGTCTGTTCTATTCCACTGATCCACCTTTGTATTTCTTAGCCAGTACCAGATAAACTATTTTTCTCAGTTACATATTAATTTTTTTTTTACATTTTTACTTTGTTTTTAAAACTTTACCTTTTTTGGTTTGATTTCCTTCTCCAACTCACTTTATTTTTTAATAATTTATTTATGTATTTAATGTTTTTCCTAGTTACATTTAAAACCATTTTTATATTTGTTTTTAAAACTTTTGAGCTCCAGATTCTCTCCCTTATTCCCACACCCCATCCCTATTATGAATACACATCTGAAATTATGCAAAACATTTCTATAAAAGTCATATTGCAAAAGAAAACATAGATCATGATTTCCCCACAACCAAAAAGAAAACTTTTAATAAAGCAAAAAAAAGTATGCTTCTATCTGTCTTCAGACAGTTAGTTCTTTCTCTAGGCAAGAATAGCATTAAGTCCGCCAGAGTAATCTTGGATTACTGTATTGCTGAGAATAGCAACGTCATTCACTGCTGATTATCCCACAACATTGCTATTACTTTGTACACAAACATATTTCACTTTGCATGAGGTCATGGAGAACTTTCCAGGCTTCTCTGAGAGCATCTTGTTCATCATTTTTTATAAAATAGTAGTATTCTATCATAACCACATATCCTAATTTATTCAGTCATTCCCCAGTTGATGGACATTCTCTCAATTTCCAATTCTTTGCCCTGAGAAAAGAGCTGCTATAAATATTTTTGCACGTATATGTACTTTTCCTTTTTTATCTCTTTTGGGACACTAGTAGTGTCCCAAAGTAGGATGCCTAGTAGTGATATTGTTAAGTTAAAGGCGTGAATTTGTAGGTCGTCTTTGGGCATAAATCATATCTTTTGATCATTTATCAATTGGGAAATGGCTCCTTTTTTAAAAACAAATTTGACTCAGTTCCCTACACATTTGAGAAATAAGGCCTTTACTTGCTTAAAAATTCTTTTCCTAATTACTATTGCTAACTATTTCCCCATTTATTCTCTTCTCTTTCTCCTTTCACCCTGTCCCTCCACAAAAGTATTTTGTTTCTGACCACACCTTCCCCCTATATGCTCTCTCTTCCATCACTTCCTTCTTTCTCATATTCACCCCTTCCCCTCCTAGTCACCTGCAGGGTAAGATAGATTTCTATACCCATACCCATTTTGAGTTACATTTAAGGTTCAGTCATTCTCCTCCTTTCCCCCTTTCCTTTTTTCTAGTACCTAAAAGCTTTTTCTAGTACCAGATAAAGTTTTGATAATTACTGCCTTGAAGTATAATTTAAACCTCCTTCCTTTACTAAAAGTTTTAAAGAGAATTTAAAATGTTTTTCTAAATTAAATTAGAATATTTAAGTAAAACAATTTAGAAAAGAAATGAAAACTATGGAAGAAAAGGTTGGAAAAGGAATTAACAACAACTTGGTATGAGCTGTTGCCCAAGCAGCAAACTCCCTGAAAATTTGAAATAGCAAATAAAAACCAATAACTTTTGAGATAACCAAATGATCAAATGAAACATTATTTATAAAAGTACTTGGCAAAATTCTTGCCACAGAGTAAGTGCTAAATATAAGAAAATAGAAGATATCTTTGAATGGTAAAACAGACCAAAGAGAAAAATGGGAATCAAGGGACTACCATGATTAAAAATAAGAAGAACCTTGATATCATGTTTCAAGAAATATTAAAACTGCTAAAATTCCTTAAATCTAGAGAGCAAAGTATAAACAAAGAATTCCAGCTGCCTCCTGAAACTCCAAAATGAAAATTCCAAGTACCATTACTGCCAAAACCCAGAGATTCCAGATCAAAGAAAAAAATCCTGCAAGTAGCCAGAAGAATAAAAGAATTGAAATACTAAGGAGACACAATCAGGATCATATATGGCTTAACAATCACCTCTATGAAGGAACAGACAACTTGGAATACTCTATTCCAAAAAGCAAAAGCCATGAGTATATAACCTAAAATAACTTACCCAGCAAAACTGAAAATAATTCAACAGTGAGGGAAAAAAGATCTTTAATGAAAGAGGACTTCCAATCATTCCCGATGAAAAGACCAGAGTTACAGAGAAACTGAAAATTAAACATAGGAATCAAAATAAAAATCAAAACCGTATACATGAATATTGATAAAGGATTAAATAAGGATAAATTGCTTAATGTAATTTAATAATTACATGCCCAGGAGTGGTATTGTCATGCCTTAATGATCTTAAGAACAAAAAAAAAATACCACCTTCTATTGATCAAGGACTTGGAATGAAAAATGAAATAAATTATTTTTAGGAGATGGCCAACATGGAAGTTTATTTTGATTGACTATATATTTCTATAACAAGCTCTGTGTGTGAGTATGAATATGTATGTGTACTTTCCTCTGACGGAAGCAGGTTTGAGATGGGCTGATGAAGCGGCAGATTTTGGCTTATTAAAGACATATAATTTTAAACCTGATAGTTCTTTGTGGAATAGAGCTGTAGGCTTTCATGGAATGCCAAGCTCAATGAAGCTATAATATAACATGGTAACTTGAAAAGCTCATGATTTCCCCTAAGCTGCATTGAGAGGGGGTAATTCCATTGAATTCAATTCTGGGAACCATATTGGCCAAAGAACATTAACAAGCTGGAAAACATCCAGATGCTTCCAGGAGAAGGATAATGAGATGGCTAGAGGCCTTGCCATACGAGAAAAGACTGAATCACTTAATCAGAAAGTAGTCTTGGAGGGACACATGACAGATGTTTTCAGTATCTGAAAGGTAACAATTAGAACTAGGAAAAATGAACAGAAATAGCATAAAGGTAGATTTAGGGTCTCCTGAAGGAAAAATTTCCTAATGGTATAAGCTGTTCCAAAGTAGAAATGCATCCCTGGGCCTTTGGACATATAATTACCTAAACCTGGAATAGCCTTTCCCCTGGAATAAGCTTTCCCTCTCCCTGACCCTTGGGAGCCCTCCCCAGGATATGTCAAGGGCTCAGTTCAACACACACTTTCTACAAAGGCCTTTCCTAATTTCCCCACATGTTAGGATTTTCACTGCCTTCAAATGATTTGGTGCTTATTTTGTAAGAGTTTTGCCATCCCTCATTCATCTGTATTATTCCTCCCTTCTTCCCCCAACTCTTATGACAGAAGAGAGTCCTAGTAAAAAAGAGGTTGTTGAGTTGGAGGTCTCTGTAACCTCTTTGCTTGACAAATGACTGTTTTATGAGTTTCATTTCACAATTACAAAGCAAAATCTATTCTTCTCTTAGTACATGCTTAATCCACGTGTGACTTGATTTGTTCCCAATGAAAGCCTTCGAACATCTGGAAGCATTTATCATATTGTCCCATTAGCCTTCTCTTATTCTAGCTGTATTCTCAAATGTGCTTCAAGGACTCCTCCTCTGGTGTATTCCAAAGCCACTCACCTTGCTGATGGTAACAATGTTTGAGCAGTCTCTTTATCCAAGAATAGTCCCCCCATGAATGCTCTGAAGTGGAGTCTGAGCAAGTGGGACCAAGTTATCCCTGCTAGGGGGATTTTAGATTTATATTGGTGAAGCCTGAAATCACGCTTCCTTTCTGTGCTGCGGCTGCTCCACACACTCAGCTTATCCAGATCCAAAAGTTAATCAGAACACCCAGATCATTTTCCATATGAACCCATTCTTAAGTCTTTCCTGTCTCCCTGATTCTGGTATTTTATGATTGATCCTTTGACCCTAAATACAGGGTTGTAAATATAGTCTATGAAGGTCATTCTTAATCTTGATTGAAATCACAGCTTCTCAGTGGTAGAAGGAACTCCAAACATCATGGTCTCTTATCCTGTGGTCTATGAATTGTTGTTTTAAAGTATTTTGGTAACCGTTTCAATGTAATTAGCTTTTTTGTTCCAACAGACTGACTGCCAAAGAAATACATAACATACAAAAAGCTTAGAGGACTTCTGATTTAGACCAAACTGTCTATAAACAAAATTCCCTTCTCTACTTTCTGTAACAAATATTCACTTTACTTTACTTTAGAGTTTCCAGCAAAGAGGAATACATTACTTCTCAATTTTCCTTTTGTCCTCTGCACAACAGATTGATGATTAAGAGATTCTTGGTTTTGTTACTCATGCTCCATTATTGATTTATACAGAACCTGCTGTCCATTTAAGTTCCAACTTCTTTTTCATACAAACAATTGTGTAGTTATATTTCTCTAAAACTCTGCCACTAAAATGGATTTTGGGAAACAAAACATAAGACTTTACATTCATCTCAATTACATTTCTTCTTAATAAATTCAGCTCATCACTTCAATTTACCAAAATCCTCTGGTGTCCTGTGAAACAAGGTGATCACTCTTAACTTCACTAGAGATAATTTAATAATTAACTCAGCAATGGTAACTACTCATCCCTTAGGTATGCATTCAATTGTACAATCCTTTGTGTCTTTCACAAATTGGATACCTGTGCCATATAAGCCTTCATTTAAATAATTACCAGAATATTGAACAAGGTAGAACCAATGAACCTCATCTATAACCTTGCACAAATTCTCATAATTTTTCACAGTAGCAGAACCCATCACTTGAAACAACACTTCAGCAAAACTTGTGTAACAAATCCATTTGACCCTGGGCAAGTCACTTAACCCCCATTATATCAGCAAATAAACAAATAAATAAATAAGCAAATAAATAAATGGGATGAATGAATGAATAAGTAAATAAAGCCATTCAAATTATATTATTTTAAAATGCTGCTGCCTCTCCTTCCTCCTCCTCTCATCACCACTATCACCATTCACCACTTCCTTCAGTGTTTCTGAACTAGAGCTACATTTTTATCTCATCCTCTCCACCTTACTCTAAGTAACACACAACTATCCACCTAAGCTATCAATTAGATTGCATATCATACTTTACTAGGTATCTTCAGGTTTACCAATGGTTATGAAAGTCAGCTTCTTAGTCATGTCAGCTATCATGTCAATCTCTAATGGTTCTGCATGAGCAGATCACTGTATGTTATTAGCATAAATAGCAAATTGCTTCAGAAATACTGTGCTAAATTAAGACTTCCCCCTCCAGGCTGACATCTAGTGTTGCCAATTATTCTGTGTAACCCTGGAGATTTCTTTGAGCCTGTCACTATTGAGTCTTGGAGTTAACATCAACTCTTTCTTGAGTGGGGGCCTCCCTAGGCTAAGAAGAAGCCTCAGGCTGTGGCAAACTGTCAGTCAATTCAGTGTCAATAATATATAGACCCATATCATAGGGGTCAGTCCTGAAAACCATCCCTGAATCATACTGCCTTGGAGAAGCAACAGGTATAAAAGAGAGAGAACTAAATGTTTCAGCAGGAGAAACAGGGAAGTGAATTCCAAATTAGTCCTAAGTGTTCTGGAGAGATCCCTTTTGGAGTAGTTCAAGTCCATGGCTACAACTACTAAAGATCATGAGACCAAACAGGCCTAGGGAGCTTGACAGAACTGCTTAATACATTTTCATTTTTTTTACCTTGTCATATCATTTCTAAATTGTTAGCCTCTTTTCCTTCATAAACAAACATTTTGGGGAGGCACCTCGGAGGCACAGTGAATAGAGCACCAACCCTGACGTCAGGAGAACCTGAGTTCATATCTGACCTCAGACACTTAACACTTCCTAGCTGTGTGACACTAGCTGGGCAAGTCACTTAACCCCAAATGTCTCAGCAAACAAACAAAACATTTTCCTTAAAGTCAAGAAGACTAGGTTATCATAAGGACGTGAGTTCAAGAATCAGAGACCCAAAATATGGTGGCAGTAGAAACAGGAAAAGGTCAATGAATTACTCACTTGTACTAAGTGATTGAATTATTAAGTACCTAATATGTGCAAGACACTATGCTAAGTACAAAAAGAGGCAAAAGACAATCCCTTCCTAAGTTCAGATGTGCACTTTAGAAAATCACATTGGTGGCTGAATGCAGGTTGGATTGGAAAGGGGAGAAATTGGAATCAAGCACATCAGTTCTGCCCCACCCCAGCAGTTATTGAAATAATTCAAGGGTGAGGTGGTAAGGGCCTGAGAGAAGGGAGCATTTTGGAGAGATGCAGCAAAGGTGAAAATAACAAAAGATGCTATAGACGTGAAATCAAGAGATGCTGCAGAGATGAAATCAAGAAGAGATGCTGCAGAGGTGAAATCAACAAGGGATGCTGCAGAGGTGAAATCAACAAGAGATGCTGCAGAGGTGAAATCAATTAGCATTACTGCAGAAGTGAAACCAACAAGAGATGCTGCAGAGGTGAAATCAACAAGATGCTGCAGAGGTGAAATCAACAAGATGCTGCAGAGGTGAAATCAACAAGAGATGCTGCAGAGGTGAAATCAACAAGATGCAGCAGAGGTGAAATCAACAAGAGATGCTGCAGATCAAGAGATGCTGCAGAAGTGAAAGCAAGAGATGCTGCAGAGATGAAAGCAAGAGATTCTGCAAAGGTGAAAGCAAGAGATGCTGCAGAGGTGAGATCAACAGGTTTGAGTATTTGGATATGAGGGCAAGGAAGACAAAAGTGTGTCCAGGATAATCCCTAGCTTGTAGGTCTGAGAGCCCAAGAGGGTAGTGTTACCTTCTATAGCAAGTAATAGGGAAATTAGGGAGAGGGAAGGTTTGGAGGGAAAGATGAGTTCAGTTTTAGACCTACTGAGCTTAAGATGTCTATTGAGCTTCTAGTCTGAGATGTCTTGAAAGGCAATTGAAAATGAGATTCAAGATCAGTAGAGAGGTGGAGGAAGGAAAGATAGATTTGAGAATAAGTATGGAGAAGATAATTAAATCCATGGGAGTTCATGAGATCACTAGTGAAATAATCTGGAGGGAGAAGAGAAGAGGTCACAATTGGCATGAAGACCCAGATAAGTGAATGGGCCCAGAATATCTCTGAAATCAGGAAATCATGCCACATCCAAGACCAAGAAGGTAAAGGAAGTTTAGTATCTAAAACTAGGACATAAGATTGGTGAAAGTTGGGCAAGAAATAAAAGATCAAAGCCTATAGACCAAAGGCAAAGTCTTTTGGATCAAGGAGAAGCTGGATAACATGCTATATATAGTATGAAGAGCCTGAGATTAAGTCTTGGAAAAATGGGTTGAAATCCCAGATCTGGCACTTAAAAGTCATGTGATCTTGGCCACATCACTTAACTCCACTAGACCTGAGTTTTCCCATCTCTAAAATTTGTCTACGGGACTAGGAACAGCCTGGCCTACTTAATTAAGTTCTAGGAAGTTAAGTACCAAATAAGGCTGGCTATGGGGATGATTGTTTTTTCAGCCACAGCAACTCCCATCATTTAAGGTCTGAAGGGAATGCAGACTGTGTTGGTGGATAAAGTATAAAAACCATAATAAATGTCACAAAACCCAAGTACACATCTATTCACAGGTGTATTCAGAATCACATTGTTTTATCCTACCTGACCCAAACTCTTGGCCCATGCTGGCAAGAAGGAACTCTCTATCTCCACTCTGTAAAATATTAATATTTTTATTCCTTGACAAGCAAGAACAGTTTGTTGTTCATAAGTCCTAGGAAGAAATGAACCATGTTCAACTGCCAGGACAAATTGTGGCAAAAACAAAAGAACTGGATTTTCTTTTCCTGCTATAAATTTCTTATGGTATCCATGAGGCAGTATATTAATCTTCTCTGGAAGAAGATCTCTTTTTTAGAAAAATAACCAAGTCCAGCTCTGGGCCCAGTGTCAGAAAGATATAGGTCCTTGAGTGGCTTGCAATAATTCCCACAATCTGCCAAAAAGCATCCATACCCACAAATCCTCATCAGTCTGCAAATTGCCCTTAATTAGTTAGTGGCTGCTGACCCCCCCCCATCACCCTACTCCCTTGCCTCCTTCCCCCGTGTGTTTTTAGCAGCCTAGAAGACTCAGACAACCTAAAGCTCTGATCCCTGATAGATTTGAGAATAAGTATGGAGAAGATAATTAAATCCATGGGAGCTCATGAGATCACTAGTGAAATAATCTAGAGGGAGAAGAGAAGAGGTCTGTGTTCCCCTGCTCCTTTTCTCCATTTGAAGTGGATTACTCAGAATGTGATCCAAGCTTGTGATCTACATATTCTTTCTCTGACTTTCTTCATAGGAAAACTGCATACAGAAGTGGTAACCATCTGAAGGAAAGTTCTGCTGCTCTGATTCCTGACACCCCTGATTCCAGGTACTTAACTTCAGGAGTTTTTAATTGTTTCTATGCCAAAGACTCTTTGTTCCCTCTGGCATTCAGTCTGATGAAACCTATAGATACCTCCTCAGAGTTATATAAAAATGTTAAAATAAAATACATAGAATGAAAAAGAAAAATGAAATACTGTTATCGAAATATTTTTAAAACCAAATTGAGAGATCCCAGGTTAAGAATCTATAACTACTTCATGAAGCTCGGAACTCAAAGGAGAAAGAACTTCTGGAAACTAAAACTATCTCAAGGAAAAATGATACAATTTTGAGGGGCCAAGTTATCTATCAACGATCAGGAAAAACTGCCCATCAATTCCAACTCCTATCAACAAATTCAAGATAAAGCAAAGACAAAGCCAGAACATCTTCCAAACTGCTCTTTTTTCAGATCTATTTCACAAAATTGAGTTCTCAGAGGTCCCTTAATTCAATCCCAATCCAAGCAAGTTTCTGTTCTACTAGGGGGAGAGGGACTACTTCTCCAGTTAATTAATTCTATTTGTAAGCAAGGCAAATTATTAAGACACATTTCCTTACATGTTGAAGTCAAAATCTGCCTCTATATAACTGCTCCCGCTTAGTCTGCTTTGCCTCAATTCTGAGCAAATGAGAAGGGGTAGATCCAAGAGAATTATAAAAGGGAAGATACAAGCCAAAAAGATTTCAGCAGGCTGGAACCAGGGGCTGAAACTAGGAAGCTGAAATTTCATAGATTTAAAAAAAAAGTCACCTGAACCCAAACAGGATGAAGCAGCTGTTACTAGGTACTTATTCATGACTTCCAAATACACTAATAACAAAGTCCAGTGTTGGACAATGACCATGTTTTATCTTATTTGGGGCTTACAAGGATTCTAAGAGGTATATAGGGGAGAGCATCCAGCCTGAGATTTCAATTAGTGTTTGAAACTCCCTCTGTCCATTCAGGTGGTCCTTCTTTGCCTGAACTGGCTATTACTCTGTCACAGTAAGCAAAAGTCAGGAGAGCAGGACTTTTTCTGACTTTGAGGCTAGCTCCTTATCCATTAAGACCAACAGTTTCTGAAGATGCACATCCCCATCTTCTAGATGCACAACTTGCAAGAGATAGAAGGCTGGGCTGCAGCTCAGCTTTTCATGGCTTTGAGACCAACTCTTAATCCACCCAAGATCAACAATTCTGAAGATGCATGTTCCCATTCTCTAGATGCACAACTTGCAAGGATCAGAGAAGTGAACCAATTTGTCCACCATCACAGAGCAGGGATGTGCCAATGACAGAACTGCAACCTAGGCTTCCCAGCTAACCTTAACTTCACACAGTGATAGTGAAGGGGGGCAGGTCTCTGACCTGGTCAATCCCCATTTTAAAATGGCCATTGATGAGCATGTAAAGAGAGCAACTTTACCTTCACCCTCAGGAGGAGGAAGTGTTTCTCTTGGAGAAGAAAAGACATAGTAAGATTACCATGTAAAAAGGGACTTCAGACTTCTCTCTGGCCTCTGGGATTGAATTAGGACAGAAAATTATAGGGATGCAATTTTACTTTGATATAAGGGAAAATTTGCTAAAACTTAGGAATACATAGCAGCACAATCCCATGCTAATGGACTCTCCCAGCAGGCGAGACTTGCTGTGGTACTTCTCTGGCATCCTGTAGGCCTGGATGGATCCTCCTCTCCCCAACCCATGCTTCCTGGAGGAGGCCAAAGACTTCCAAGCATCAGTGCACTTGAATCAATTTGGCTTCAGAAAGAATTCTGTAGTGCTGCAGTTGAGGGGACCCTTTGCCCACTGGTTTTGCTTCTTGCTCTGGATTGAGATCTAGGTTCAACGATAGTCCTCTTCTGATTTCTTTGATCCTTTCCTTGATCTGCCCCCCACCAAGAGAGCATTGAGCCTGTTTGGGGGGAGGGAAAGTGGGGCACTAAGACTTAGCCGAAATTACCAGGCTTTGGATGCCTGGGGTACTCCAGGCACTGATCCCTGGTCTGAGCCAGTTACAAAATATCCATCTCTTCAAGATGGTTCCTCATGAAACCAACAATGTGGTCCACGTGAGAGGGGATGAATGAATGGAAGACTTTTTAAACAACACTGTTTTAAATGTGGGTTGTTTCTGTCCATGGTGCTGCTTTCTGTTAGCTTATCAGTTTCCCAATATATATCTCCTGATCTCCACATTTCATGGGACTTTCTAAAGGCAGGCAGTTGTTGTATGTAGGGAGAGAGAATCTATCCCAGAATCCCTAGCAAGGCAGCCTCTTTCACGTCTCACATATAACAGTTTCTTGTGAAGCTGAAGAAATGACAGTTCAGTCATAAAGAAATGAGAATGTCTGAGGCACATGCCCAGGGGGCATCCCAACAAAGGCCTACCATCTGCTCTCAAGCCACCAAGCCACATTTATGGTTTAAGAAATAGCAAAATGTCAAATAGCTACTAGGCCCTTTCCATTGATCTTCTGAAAATGGCAGTGATGAGCCTCAGATAAAGGGATAGAAGAGAACCCTCGGCAACAATGGGAGGAGGAGGAGATATTGCATATTGGAGAAAAGATAAAATCAGGTTTGGGCATGTGGCTTTTAAGATGTTGGAAATGTCCAACAACAGGGAGCCAGGGATCCAGGACTGGACCTGAGGGACAAACCTGAGGTTCAATCATTTGGAGAGAAGTACAAATTGAAGCCACAGGAGTATATATGATTGCCAAAAGGTGGAAAGGCAAAAGCTTTAGCCAGCTAATAGTATACAACACAGAAGTAATCAGCAAACAAGCCTAGATCAGGAAGAGGAGTCAGAAGAACCGAGAGTGCTTTCATGGTTGGAAGGACAAGTGAGACTGTCAAGGTAATCAATAATGTCAAATGCTGCAGAGATAATGAGGATGAGGACACAAAAAAAGATCAATAGACTGAGTGTCAAGGAGATCTTTAATCATGTTGCAGAAAATAATTTCAGAGGAAAGGAATGAAAGGCAGATTACAAGGTGTGGAGAAGTGAGTGAATAGTGAGAAAGAGGAGGCAGTGAAAATAGGTAGACTATTCTTCCTGGTTGATAAGCAGTGAGAGGCAGAAGAGATCTTGGACAATAACTTAGGGGCTGAGCTAGACAGGGTCAAGAAAAGAATTATTTAGGGAAGTAGGAAAATGAAGGATTCTTTTAGGCTGAAGGAAAGGAAACACCAGACAGAACACTGTGGTTACCAAGTATCCAAATGATGACCAAAAAAAGATGTTTTCTACTATGCTTCAAACCTCCCACTATCATGGAGGCAGCCTGTATGTTTCTCCAGGATGCTTTCTGGTATGACTTAGTCATCTGCTTAAGTCTCAAAACAAAGGTTCTGACATCTTCCCTTTCAGGAAAAATCTAAGTGCTAAGGAGTCAAGCCCACCCCACTTCCAGTTTCTTTACTGTCATCAGCAAGATTGCAATCAGTGCCTCCAGTTTTCTTGACTAGATCTCTTCCTAACAGGACATTGGAGGCATTTCCAATCATTCTTGACAGTAGAGCACCCCCTCTTCTTTTATTCACATTAGGGATTCCACCCCCAGGAAAGAGGTTCTTGCCAGGGATGACTTCCTAAAAGAACTGAAGAATGCCTAAGGCAGGCAACCCAAAATGTGCAGACTCCCTGGGGTCTCTACCCACATTTTACTTCTGCTCTGAAGGATGCTCTGTGAAGGTGAAGATCATGCCCAAAGGATTGCTCCCAGCTGCCCCCGAGGATCATGTACCTTGTCCCTCTGCTGATAAGCTATTTTAAAGACTGTCTTCCAATCCATCCCTCCTCTGTTAGGCACACGTGAACCCTACACCTTGTTTCCCATTAGCCCATTGACAAGGAGGATTCCAGGGTGAGCCCACTCTTCCAAAACATGACTGATTGAAAAGTCAAAAGGATCATGCCAGTTGGAAGATTATCGCTAAAGCTCCACAGCTCAAGAAGTGGTTACTTCAGTGCTACCCCACACTGAGTCATATCCCAGATTCTGGCATAGAGTCCTAAGGGGAAGCAGGAGGGTGGGTGGTGGCAGGATCCACACTCAAAGAACCATGATCTGTAAAGACACTGGGGTGGGTGGATACATCACATCAGCCCACCCCATCCAAAAGATGAACTGTTCCATAGTTCATTCCATTCTTGATGTTCCCATCTAGCTTTCCCAGGATCCAATTCCTCTTCCCCCAGTGGCTCTGTTGCTTCACTGTGGTATCACTATGCTTGATGATAATTTTCTGGGTGTATTGCCTGCCCTCTGGTTCTTAGCTTGTCCCCTTCCTCCCCAGCTACCCTAGTTTCTTTACATACTCGGCCAAAGAGCACCAGAACCAATGCCCATGATCCCTGGGAGCGCAGCCACTTCTTAGTTGGCCACCCTGATGACTGAAAATAGATCCCACACAATCAAGTTTTGCAGGTCTTTGGGATGATTTCTGGCTCCTCACCTCTGGACTCCCATTATAGCCAGGCTCTGACAACATCCTGCACAATACAGCTCATGGACCCTCACCCAGCACTGAGTCCATCACTGCTTCCTATGGATCCTCACTTGCACTGAGGTCATCGCTGCTTTCTGTGGACCCTCACTGGCACTGAGGTCATCATTGCTTTCTGATGGAGTCTCCGGGCTCTCCCAACACTGCCAGTAATGCTTTCTGGCCCAAGGTCACACCTTGGGTTATGAAGAAAGCCTATGCAGTAGTTAAAAGAAGCAAGGGCTAAATTTCCCTCTTAGGGCTCCACCACGGTCTTCCTTTGTTCTTTCATCCCAAGAAGAGATCTCAAAGGGAAGGTACCCGAGAAAGAAATGATCTTCCCCAACTCCAAAGGCTATGCTGCAAAACGGGCACAACACACATTCAGGTCAAACCTGGTCTGCTTTATTCAGAATTAGATTTGGGACAAAGTGTGACATTCACAAGCAATTAAAGAACCCAAACTTCCTTTACGGCAGGGTCCAAGGCATCTGAAAAGAAAAGAAAAGCAGTAACAGTCCCCCAGCCTCAAGCATACCCCTACTGAGCTTGAAGCTCAGCAGCTGCTGCCGCCCCAGGAGCAGCATCCAGAGCTAAGGCTCAGGCATCTTTTGGTGTCTCTGCTTATAAGTAAGTTGGATTCAGAAAAGAAGGGACAGAGGAAGGAAGGAAGGAAGGAAAGAGAGAAAAGGAGGGAAAGAAGGAGGGAGGAAAAGAAAGGAAAAGAGGAAGGGAAGAAGAGAGGGAAGGAGGAAGGAAAAGGAAGAGAGGAAAGTACAAGAAAGAAAGGAAAGAGGAAGGAAAGAAGGAGGGAGAAAAAGAAAGGAGAGAGGTAAAGGGGGGAAGGGAAAAGAAAAGGAAGGAAAGGAGTAAAGAAAAAGAATGAGAAGGAATGAAAAAGAGAGAAAAGGAGGGAAAGAAGGAGGGAGGAAAAGAAAGAAGGAGGAAGGTAAAAAAGAGGGAGGAAGGAAAAGGAAGAGAGGAAGGAAAGAAGAAAAAGAGAAAAGGAGGGAAGAAGGAATGAAAAAGAGAGAAAGAGGAAGAGGAAAATGGGGGGAAAGAAAGGAAAAGAGGAAGAAAGGGAAGGAGGAAAGGGAAAAGGGAGAAAGAGAAGAAAGGAAAAGAGGAAGGGAAAATGGAAAGGAGAGGGGAAGTAAAGGAGGAAATGAAAGAGAAAAATAGGCGAGAAAGAATGAAGAGGAAGGAAAGGAGAAAAGGAAAAAGGGAGAGGAAAGGGAGAAGAAAGGAAGAAAAAAGGGAGAAAAGGGCAAAGAAGGAATGAAAGAAAGAAAAGGAAGAAGAGAAGAAAAGAGGAAAGCTGGAAGATGGAAGGAAGGAAGGAAACGAAGGAAAAGAGGAAGGGAAGAAGAGAGGGAAGGGAGGAAGGAATAATCTTTGAGAAGAATTGTGGTACAGATCCAAGAACATTAACCTGAGCATGATCATCACAACAATTAAACTCCAGTGCTGGCTTTGATCTGTTACTCATTATCTAACTTGGGCAAATCATGGAATTTGTTAGCTGCTACTTGAAAAATGGTCAGCTGACCATCTGTTCCAAAAATTCCCAGCTCTAATGCATTTCTGATCCTCCGAATCCATAAAATGGGCAATCCTTGCACTACTCACCTAAGGACTTTTGGAAATAGGAATGTGAGCCCATGGCAGATGCTAAGAGAAAGCTCTGGACCTTTGGACAGATAGACAGGCACCGGCACCTACATGCTCCTTCCTAAGAAACATAGACCTCCTGATCGCTCCACTTCCCCTTCGGCTTGTCTACCTCAACTCTTAAATTCCCATCAGAGAGCTCCTCTAAAATGGAAGAGAATCTCTTGATTTCACTGATGCTCCAGGACAGATCTAGAACGAACTGGCTGGGGATTTCCCCTAGGGGCTTCTCTAGCAATGATCTCGGTTGTTTTCTGATAGTATCTCAAAACTGTGGCTCAATCCACACAGGGTATATAATGGACAAGCAAAGAAAGACTCACCAGGAATATAAGGGGGCATGCACTGGTCAAGCCCTGTCCTGGCTCACCAGTCACCACCAATCATTCCAGTAATGACCCAGTACAAAGATAGTGATTCCTGGGCTGTTTATACATAGGGACAAAGGGGTCAGGCTACTGTCTTCAAGTATGTAGAAGGGTTTCGAAGTTTAGGACTCCTTGCTATGGAAGCAAGGACAAGGAAATATCAGAGTGAACATTAATAAATATCCAGCTGGTCAAGAGGAGGAAATAGCAAGACAGGAAAGAATCTTACCTCATGAATCAAAAGTCAGCCAGGTCTTCAAATACCTCATCCAGAAAAATTTTGGTCATGTCAAACCCAGGGAAAATCCAGCAGTTGGAGGAAAATCATTCTAGCTCCTAAAGCGCATTGAGACATCAGGAAGACCTCCTGACCGACGTGTGCCAGGAAACAGACACCAACAACTACTTGGGGAAACCCGGAAAATGTATTGCCCCTATGGAGCCCATAAACCCATTTCGGTGAGCCTTACACCCCAACAATAATACCAAACCACTTTTTGCTTGCTTTCTGGCAGCGATCCCTCCCACCTGGAAATTTGTGCAGGAAGAGAAACCCCAAAATCCTCTAGCTGGCAGAGGTCCAGGGGTTCCTTGGACACAGGATGTCCTGAGCATTCTCAACTACCTGTTATTGCTGACCAGTAAGGCGCCATCCATCCAATGTGGACCAAAGAACAACCTCTATATACATCAGTTTGTATCATCTGGGTTTTCTAAAGACTGGAGGGGGGGGCGCGCATGGGGAGGAGGAATAAGACCACCTGCCTACCAGAGTTGGTAGTATTTATGAAAAGACAGATTGCTTTGAACTGGCTAGAAAAAAGCTATCAGGACTGCTGAAAAAAAAACTGGATTGGGCTCTTTGGAGAGGAAGCTCATTACTGGAATCAGAGCCAGTTGTCAAGGTGTTTTAGAAAAAGCTACAGACTTCAGAAGTGCTGAAGCAGATACACTATGAGAGCTCAAGAGGAAAAAAGATATTTGAATCAGAAGATAGCAGAAATTGATGCCATTTGTGACCTATCGTTGTTGGCTCCAGGAGGGGGTTAAAAAAAAAAAAGGAGAGAAGCAGAAAAAAAAAGACCTTGAAAGACCATATCCTAAGACCTGAATTTAAATTTTCATTCTGGAGAGGAAGTACGACATACAGCAAGAAGAGAATCCAAAGGAAAGCATTCAGAATCCAAGCAATAGGGTATCACTCACTGTAGTTAGTTTGCCAAAGATCACCAAAGGGAGAGGCTATCCTGAGTGCTCCTATAAAGGGTCTCTGGCTCCTGTTCCCAGGGTAACAGCAGATGTAGGGGACCTTGGGCTGCTGCCAAGATTGCAGAATCAAGACAAGGAGTTCTTATGTTCTCATATTTCATCAAAGGCCTATGTCCTAACTAAAGCAAAGAGAAAAAAAGTTTTAGAGGCTTGTGTCTTGTCCGTAGCAACTATAACGAGTTGCAAAATGAGCTGTCATTCTGCCCCAAATCCAAGATCAACATCTTTTGTTTAAAAAAAAAAAACCCACATGTGTTCTATCCCAGTGTGTTCACATGACTATTAGAATCCATGGAGAAGAGGTAGAGAAAGAACAGGAAACTACCACTAAGAAAACAGGGGAGAGAAACATAACCCTCAGATATCCCTCTGGTATTTTGAGTTTGACAAAGTTTGCAAAAACTTCTAATCCCATCACTGTGGAAAATAGAGACCAGACTTCACAAAATATAATCCATTCCAAATATGAGTAGACCCCTAAAAAGACTCTTTGCTTATAGGTAACCATTTTATCTCCCCATTTCATAAGAGATTTAATTTTACAGAGAGTTCTATTAAGAGAAAAGGGTTCATGAATGTAATTCATGAATTACTCCGGAATACTCTGGTTAGATGGTATGGAATCGACATTACTTAATATTAGACATTCCCCCTAGAGCAAAACCCCAGTTTTCTACCACCTAGGCTCTAGAATTTATATACCTTGATTGCTTTTTCAGTTAAGTGTCTTGCTAGTTTGAATCTGTCCAATTTTGGGGAAGGAGTTGATTCTCGAGAAATTTCTTGGTTTGTTTCTACAAAAGAAAAAGAAAAAAACTACTACTAACCAGAGCCACAAACCCATCTCCATTTGCCATGAATAAGGTTAGGGGGTGATCTTCGATCAGGACTCTGCCAATTAACAGGTTTTCTTTTTTTTCATTCCCCTCAACATCCCCTGGGGTAAATAAAATCCATACAAGGAAGAAAGGAAAGCCCTGGGCCTTAGAACTAGTAGGATAGAAGACACTGAGCTAACCTCCCAAGAATGGAGAGCGAGTTACATCTATTGAAATCTAACTACTGTAGCAAGAGAAGATTCCTTCTGGTTATAACTCCTTGATGCTCATGAATCTCTGTGCATTTATCATGACATAGAAATCCAGTGATAGAGAAGCTCTCTCATAAAGCTGGTATTATTCATAATCCTAAAGTACCATGCGCTAAGAAAGGGCCTGGCATTTTAAACAGCATTTTCCATACAGGATGATCACCTTCATCTCCATTCTGCTCCATATTATTGGTTTTTAACCAATTAGCTAATTGGTTAAAAATTTTTTTTCCAGTTCTTTAAACTTCCACTCCCCAGTGAAAACTAGCAGGAATCAGAGTGGGAAATTTCCTTTCCTCTCCTAACTCTGAGAATCAGAAACCAAGAAATATTTTATGACCCATCTCTAGCTCTCAAGAGTCTGGGAGCCAGAAAAACCATGTTTTGGGTGAGTGGAGTCTGATTTTTTTGGTTAAAAGTTTTATGAAAAATTATTCTCCTGCAAATGTATAAGGCATGATTATTCAAATAGAAAGGCACACAGGTTATTTCCAGGGCCAATCCAATTATCCACTTAATTACTGAGCATTTTTGTCTATGCATAGGAAAGCAATCTAATATGCTACCAGACACCTTTTCCCTAAACAAGTTGATAAATTTGTAAATACAAACTATTTTCTTCTCTTCTTTCTTCATCAGGTGAAACTGACGAAAGTCTCTTTTCAACATAATTCTGATCCATTTTGGCTGTAATTAATAATTCATCATTTCTGCCTTTCTTGGCTCTTTTTCCTGCATTAGGAAAGAGATCGTTTATGTAACTAGGTTTAAAAAAAAAAAAAAAAAAAAAGATCATTCCAAACAGAGGGAATTTTGATCATTAATGCTTGGAAGGATAAAGTGGAGAATCCCCCGGAATTCCCCCCAAAAGATTCCCCCTCCCCCATTGTTCTTCCACTATTGACTCTTCTCCCCTTCTCCCCCCAAATGCCCGCTTCCCTCCTCTTCCTCCACACTCCCATCTCCCTAGTTTGGGGTTCTTAGCACGGCAATGTTCTCACTGGTCGCCAGCTTTCAGTCTCTGGTCCTGTCTAACTTATCCTGGATGATGGAAAGTTGGCAAGCCGTCAAAATCCTCTTCTAATGGACAGATCTATTTATAAACTCCCCAAATGCCCGTTAAGATAAAGTGCCAGCTCCTCAGTCTAGCATCGGACCTCCAAAACACTCCACCTTTCCAGGCTTCTGGCTCCCCAATGGCTTGGCCCCGGCCCCGGCTGTCGGTTCCCCAGAACTGGATCCATCTACCCGTTGAAACCCTTGCCTTTTTCCGAACCCATCCCTCTTTAGGAAGCTTTCTTTGGCAGCTCCAGCCGAAGCTCTCCGGTTTCTTCCAACACCTAGTCTAGGTTTCTTCCCTAGCTCCCATCCACACACACTACCTGGTCTGAGAGCTTCTGTGTGCACGGAAGTCTGTTCTATCCTCCCTCCCCGCCCGCCCCTCCCCCCACCCTCCCCCGACCTCTCCCTCCACCCTCCCCCCACCTCCCAGGACAAAGTTCCTAGATGGGGGCTGGGTCATTGCTTGGTTCCTGTCCCGTTTCCCCAGCACCTCTCTCAGTGCAATGCCAATAGCAGGCAGGACTTAAGGTTTAAACGGAATGGAAGCCTCCTCACCAAAAATAAAAAATAATAAAAATAAGCATTTATTAAAGCACCTCTTTGGGCGCAGCTGCAGTTTTCCCACTTTGCTGATTTTGGTCGACAAGGAGCCACGAAGATTTCTGTCAAGGACACACCTTGTCCCCTACCCTGGCCCTGCATTTAACGCAAAGGTTATTGCCACCTAATTTGCCATAGGGAAGAGTAGAACAGACATTCAGCTACGTGACCGCGTTGCTCCTCCCGGTAAAAAGGAGGTTCCTACAAACTAGGGGGAGGGGGGGGCGCCTCAGTCCCACAATGTGTTCTGGTTTTGGCTTTGGTTTTTTTAAGAAACGAGCCCAAATTCAGGTTCGAGTTCAATTAAGGCTGGGTCCCGAGGTCCTAGGCGGGCTCCCCACTCCCGGCACACCAAGTATTCGAGGATCCCTCCGGAAGAGGGCAAGAAACCTGGCTCTGAGTCCCCGCGGCTGGGCAGCTGCTAACCCCCCTGGCATTATGTACCCCCTGCAGATGCAGCCTGGACCCCGGCTCCGATGCTGGACGGGGCCGTCCCCAAACTTTCTCTTCGACCCAAGAGGGCCGGGGAGGGAGCGGCTTTCCCCCAAGACCCCTGACCCCCGCCCGCTCTCTCGGGGCGCGGTGCGGAGAGCCCCGAGCGCGGGGGAAGGGCCCGAGCCCGGGGCCGGGGACGGCCGCCTGGCTCACCGTGGGTCCCGGGCGCGGGGGGTCTGGCGGCGGCGGCGTTCCCCTGGGCAGGTCGGGCGGGCCTGGAGGTCGCCTCGCCGCCCCCCCGGAAGCCACCGCCGCCACGTTGGCCGCGGTTGCCCGGGGCAACGCAGTCGGGCGGGGTGGCGCATTGTGCGGCCCGGAGCTGCGGTAGCGGCCCGGAGACCCTGGGCCCCGGGCCGCGCCGCGGGCGGCGGCCCCGCGGGGTGGGGCTGCGGGGCCGGGGGGGCGGCAGCGGGCCCGGGACGGCCTGGGCCCTACTCCGGCGGCACCGCGGCGCGGCGATCGGGCGCTCCAGCGCAGCCAGCGAGCGGCGCGGCGCCGGCGCCGGGGCCGGGAGCCGCCCAGGGCTGCCGGGGAGGGATGGGAGGGTGGGAGGATGGGAGGCCAGGCCGGGCCGGGCCGGGCCGAGCCGCGCCGGGCCACGCCGGGCCACGCCAGGCCAGGAGACCGAGGCTCCCGGCGGCGGCGGCGGTGGCTGCCGCGCTCAGTGTGAGCTGCGGGCGCGGCGCGACCCTAAGGCCATTGTGCGGCTGGGGAGGGGGCGGGGGCGGGGCTCGGACGGAGGGCAGTGGAGGCCCAAGCCGTGGCGGAGGCCACGGCGCGCCTTCGCCCCCGGCCCGTCCTTCTGCCGCAGCACCCCCTTTGCGTCTCGTACCCTGCCCAAGTAGAACAGCACCACCCCCACCCCACCCCGCACCCCCAGACTAGCTCTCTGGGATTTCTGAGCGCGTTCCCAGGGTCCTCCTTGCACCGCTCGGCACGTGGCCATTTCTCGGTGGTCAGGACCGGAGCTGTCCGCAATCAAGCCGCATTGGGTCCGTCCTCCCGCCACTTCCCCTCGCCGCCCTGGTCTATTTCAGCCCGTTCTCAGCTCTTCATTCAGCTCCCTTCAAAGCCAGCCAGTTGCTCAATCCTCCGACTCGGTGGACCACCCTCTGGGGCAGGCCTTCATTAGCTCTCCCCCTGAACTGCACCTTGCTATTCCCAGTAGTCTCCCCCAAACATGCCTGCCCCGGATTTCTCCACGAACGGTTCCTGCGGATGTCACCTCATAACTTTGCGAAGAAAATACAGGTCATTTACCCCGAGCTTCCTCTCTTCTCTAAATACCGTGGCCAGATTCCCATGCCCAGGCGGCCTTTGCCCTTGTGGAGAACGACCCTTTTGCTTTCTTCCCCGTCCCGGTTAACCTTCCATCTCGCCAACATATCCTTCACTGTTGCCAAACGCCCATCGGGTCCCGCCAGGCCACCCTTCCTTCCAACTATTGTCTCTGCGCTCTCCTTCCCACTTTCTCTGCCCTCCCTCGCCACTCAGCCCCTCGTATCCAGGCTTCCAGCTTCATCACTCACCCAAAATTTCGCTCCTCTCTGGCTGTCCGCGACATTGCCTGGTCTCCCTATAGAAGAGAAGCTTCTTAAGGACAGAAACTGGCACATTAGACCCTGCACTTAATAGATGCCTGAAGATTAGTGTAATTCATTACCTGGGCTACAGTGAAAGTGAAGAAACTCTACTCTCCACAGCTTTTGGGATAAAATAAAACTGAATCTTTTGTTATTAAGTCCTTTCAATCATGGCCTATTCCCATGACCCCATTTGGGGTCTTCTTGGGAAAGCTACTGGAGTAGCATGCCAATTCCTTCTCAAGCTCATTTTACAAATGAGAAAACTGAGGCATCTAAGTGACTTGCCCAGGATCACACAGTTAGTGTCAAAGATGGGATCTGAACTCAGGAAGATGATTCTGATTGCAGGCCCACAGTCCTATGCATTGATCCACCTAAGCTTGGGGAAGTTCTTTATAATCTTGCTGTGGAATCCATCTTTCCAGACCCACACCACACAATCCAACCTGCCGTGACCAAACACACCTTCCATACCCTAGCTTGAAACATTTGCCCAAGCTGTCTCCCAACCCCATGATGTTATCAGCCTAAACCATCTCCTCTTTCCCTTCATAAAGGTTCAATTGGTGCTTCCTATTTTAGAGGCCTGATTCCCTCCACCCCAAATCACTTTGTATTTATTTTAAATCCACAACCACGTTTTGTCCCAAGTAGACTTCAAGCTCCTTTGTTTTTTATAAGTGTATCCCCAGCACCTGGATACCCAGGAAAGGTTTAAGAAACACTTGAGAGAGTGAAAAACAGTATGCCTAGAAGTGCAACAGAAAACAGAGCTAAAAAAAGGGCCAAGTTTTAAGTTTAGACTTGGAAAATAGGGAAGAGCTTGTCATGTGGGGGGCACTAAGTCAGCTGAGGGTGGGGGGGAGGTAAGAATACTTAGAATCTCACACTGTGGCAGTGACCTAAGCTGAGCCAAAGTGGACATGGAGAGAAAAGAATAGATGTGATGATTTCTGGAAGGAAAGAACCTGACAGCTGGCCAAGATGAGGAGTCAAGGATGACCCTGGCTAAGGTCTGGGTGACTGAGAATGATCATCAGGTCAGGAGAAGCATTCTTGGTGTGGACAGGGATAAATTCTGTTCCAGGTATGCAGAATTTCAACAAACATGTCATCAGACTACTATGGGATGGATTTCCGGCACCACTCCCTCATGAACACCATCTAGGGAGCTTTGATCTGTGATGGCAGAGGGAGCACTTTCATCCAAAAACCAGAGATTTTTTTCAATGAGCAGCATTTATTATGAAAACAACATGAAGATACACCATAACAGAAATATGAATTAAAATTAACAATTATGTTGGAAATGACAATTATTCTATTTTGTTGGGCTTTCCAGCTCAAGTGTAAATCGGAAATGATAAAATTACTACTGAAGATATGATTCCCAGGTCCAAAGCTAGTTAACTTTTCTATGGCACTATGAGCTAAAAGTACACACTACTCTGTTCTAACACTAATATTAATAACATCCACCTCCCTATGAGCTCAGAACCTGACACTAGTAAGCAAGTGTAAAAAAAAAAAGCTTTAAATAGGGTGGGTGATGTGTCATTTTGGAATATTAAATATATTGAGCAGCCAAAGGAAAAATAATGAATCACCTAATTTCTGACACTGGTAACTAATTTGGGGACAAATATGTTGAATCTTGAATTATGACTTTGGTGTAAGATTCTGTGTACCACAGACAGAAAATTTCATTTCAGATCTTGGGATACCTTAACATTTAACTCAGCATTTATTTGCAAGGGACTCCAAACCCCAAACTGATCCATATGGTGATTCTACTTTTGCCTATTCAATACAATGTACATCAATGAGTAGCTTGCTTTCCAGGACCATTAATAACATTGTGCCTTTTAGAACCCTTTAGAAATTACCTTAGGAAAGAATTGACAACTTCTCATATTGGCTAAGATGAGAGGAAAAGATAATGATAAATGTTGGAGGGGTTGTGGGAAAACTAATGCCTTGTTGGTGGAGTTGTGAAATAGTCCAACCATTCTAGAGAGCAATTTGGAACTATGCCCACAGGACTAAGAAACTGTGCATACCCTTTGATCCAGCAATGTTTCTAGTAGGTCTGGATCCCAAAGAGATCATAAAAGAGGGAAAAGGACCCACTTGTGCAAAAATGTTTGTAGCGGTACTTTTTATAGTGTCAAGGAACTGGACATCAAGTGGTTGCCCATCAGTTGGAGAATGGCTGAGTAACTTATGGTATATAAATGTAATGGAATATTATTGTTCTATAAGAAATGCTCAGATTCAGATTTCAGAAAAGCCTGGAAACTTATATGAACTGATGCTGAGTGAGCATCAGTGATGTTGAGTGAGCAGAACCAAGAGAACATTATACACAGTAACAAGATTATGTGAGGATCAACTGTAATGGACTTGGCTCTTTTCAACAGTGAGGTGATTTAAGACAATTCCAATAGACTTGCGATAGAAAAAGCCATCCCCATCCAGAGAAAGATGTATGGAGACAATGTGGATCAAAGCATAGCACTTTTACCGCATTGTTTGGTTTTTTTCTCATGTTTTTCCCTTTTGATCTGATTTTTCTTGCACAGCATGATGAGTATAGAAATATGTTTAGAAGAATTGCACATGTTTAACCCATGTGAGATTGCTTGCTGTTTTAGGAGGGGAAAAAGGGGGAGAGAGGGAGAAAAATTTGGAACAAAGAGTTTTGCAAAGGTTAATGTTGACCCTTTCCATGGGTCACATGAGATCATTGCATATATTTGGAAAAATAAAATACTATTAAAAAGAAAAGAACTGACACTAACAAGCAAATAGAGCATAAGCCTGGTTAGAACCTAGTTAAATTCCTAGACTCATGCAGAGAACTCATCCACAAGGATCCCAAAAGTCGAAGTGCACTTCTTAGTTTAAACTCTGCCATTGTGATGAGTTAAAATTATCTGACCCAAGTCATGCAAATATCAGTACCAAAGGAAGCCAAGTACATTGGCTTGAGTGAGCCAAGGAAGCAGTCATTAAGATGACCTACTGCTACAATCGTGGAAAATCTCCTCACTGACCATTATTTCATCAGCCCAGTTAACATCTTTGCCACTTGGCAAAAAAAAAAAAAAAAAAGATACGGTAACCTCCATTTTTTCTTCAAGTTTGTGAAAAGCCTAAGAGAAAGGATTAGGAAGGCAGAAAAGGACTAAAGAACAGTAACACTGTACTGTCATTATGAAAGAGCAACTTATTGGAAGGACTTTTCAAATGATCGCTCTTTTCTACAGTGAGGTTGACTCCTTAACTTTAAGGAGGCAAAGTCAGAAAGGTCATGAGGGTCTTTAAACCTCAGTGTCCCAGACAAGGCTGGAAGATCTGACCATGGAAAGCTTAAATGAGATCTAGTGAGGAAAGGAAAACAGTGTAAAAGAAACACTGGGGACAAATATATTATTCATTGAGGCCAAAGGGGAATCTGTTAATAGAATATTTTGGACTTTCCAAAGGTTGTGACAGGGTTCCACACCAAAGACTGTCTGCCAAAAATATAAAAGACTCACAAAGAGGTGGGAAATCTATTTTGTCACAAATAGGACATTGGCTTAAAATCAAAAAGCAGGGAGTTATATCATAAAATAGTCTGTCCCTACAAGGCTCTATCTACTTTATGAAATTTCTCACCAATTGCAATAAGATTATTTGTTGCTTGGTTATCCAAAGTCTAGAGGAAAAAGGAATAATTAGCAAGATCTGTAGCTTTGAGGGATTCATCTGATTAATAATGATACATCAAGCCCAAAGGGATAAACTATAACAACTTGCAAATCTCTTCATAAGTATCAGGAAATTAAGTATATGGGTTTCAATAAGGGAAAAAAACATTCAGACTATATGCATGAGATAGTCTCTGAGCTGTGATGACCAAGAATAAGACCAAGGTATCAGATACCATTCCCTACAGATCTGGGCCCAATATATTAGGTTCAAGAAGAAGATGAGATACAAAACAGAAAATGTTAATCTCCTTTTGTGGTCAATTATGCGGTATCCACATCTGGAATACCATAACTAGTTATGGAAAGAAGAGGGAGACAGAGAGAAACAGAGACACAGAGGCAGGAAGGACTGCAACGATCTAGGGAATGAAGACAGATTTAAATGACTGGAATTCCTCAGTCTGTTAAGCTTAGCGCTCAGAGGGGAAATGGGGAAACGACTAAAATCTATTAAATTACCAACCTCAATAAAAGTAGATTTCCTCACCAAATCTCAGCCGACTAGAACTGAGACTAGAAGGGTACATTTTGAAAGTTGAAAACAAACAGAAGCAGTCCTACCTTACGGAGCTTGCAGCACAATTGCTAAATGTCATCATTTGAAGAGGCGCTACAAAGAACTGGTTTTTAAAGGGTTTGGATAAATTAGTGGATGATGGACTCATAAGGAAAAGGAAAACTGACTATATTTAGGGCATATCCTTATATTCCAAAATCCATTGAGAAAGACAACAACAACAACCTTCCTCAACGTATTCCATGGTAACTATGAAATAGAATACTGTGTTGAATTAACAATGGGTCGGATCCAGTAAGACAACTCTCAGGTTCTAATAACCGCATTTTCAAGACAACTGAGAAGCATTAATTCTCTAATATTCCAGAACAACAGCACGACCAAATGTATGCCTTACTCAAGACCAAAGGGCCATAAAACAACCTATAACTCTACAACCTCGCTATTTCATCTTATCTTGGACATGGTCAGTGGGGCTTTACATGGGTCAAGTGAACACAAGGATGAATACGGTGGGTTAGACAGGTATGGGATAGCCCAAACACCAATGAAAATGATAAAATCTAGAATGACTGGGACATCAGGGAAGCCGCCTCCCCTTGCGCCCCCTCCAGGCCATTCAGGTCACTGCGCCATCTGTACCACAACAGCTTTCCAGGCTTTGTCTTTGTCAAATTCCTTCAGTGTGTTATTGGATACCTAGAGAACAAAATATTTCCACTGTTATTTTGTCAAATGTTGACTGTATTTAAAACTGAAATGTTATTTAACATATATAGGACTGCTTGCCATCTAGGGGAGGGGGTGGAGGGAAGGAGGGAGGGGAAAAATCGGAACAGAACTGAGTGCAAGGGATAATGTTGTAAAAAAATTACCCTGGCATGGGTTCTGTCAATAAAAAGTTATTATTAAAAAAACTGAAATGTTAAAATAAGTTTTATTTTTTATTATATCTTTTTATTGACAAAACCATAAATGGGTAATTTTTCAACACTGACTCTTGCAAACACTTCTGTTTCAACTTTTCCCCTCCTTCTCTCCATCCCTTCCCCTAGATGACAGGCACTCTCGTACATGTTAAATAAACATGTTAAAGTATATATAAGTTTTATTTTTAATTATATACAACACATGATCAATGTGATTTTTATTTTATCTCAGTCAAAATTAGTTTTCTTCCTCTACATTTAAAAAAAAAAGGAGAAAAAAAAAACAGGCACTTTTATAGAAATGAGTCTATCCATGGAATTTCCCATCATTCTCGTGAATCAAAATCCTACCGTGATCTCCTGGAGACTTTATATACTCTTACCTCTGATCTTTCCTACCTATCTCAAAATTACAACCTAATTCCAACATTAGGTGCACCTCCACCCTACATTTCCAACTCCCCCCTAAGTTAGCCTCCATCCTACATCCCCAATTCCCCCCTAGGTGCACCTCCATCCTGCATCCCCAGTTCCATCTCTAAGTGTACCTCTATCTTGCATCCCCATCTCTCCCCTAGGTTCACCTCCATCCTGCATCCCCAACTCTACCCTAAGTTAGCCTCCATCTTGCATCACCAACTCCCCCTAGTTCACCTCCATCCTGCATGCCCATCTCTCCCTCTAAGTGCATCTCCACCCTACATCCCCAACTCCCCAATAGGTACACCTCCATCTTGCATCCCCAACTCTACCCTTAGGTGCACCTTCTTCTTGTATCCCCAATCTCATCCCTAGATGCACCTCCATCCTGCATCCCCAGTTCCATCTCTAAGTGTACCTCCACCTTGCATCCCCAACTCTGCCTTAGGTTCACCTCCATCCTGCATGCTTATCTCTACCTCTAAGTGCCCTTCCATCTTGCATTCTCAACTCCATTTCTAGGTGCATCTCAGGGCTACATTTCAATTCCACCCCTAGGTATACCTACAGTCTGCATCCCCAACTCCACCCCAAGGTACACTTTCATCCTACATCCCTGATATTTGCTACTTCTTTAAATGATAAGCAAGTGCAGAAGGCAGCAGCTATGGTCACAAGTATGGCTGAATTTCAGCTCAGAAAATCGACTAATGACCAGCCATGATCATATGTCTGCCCTCCCTTTCTCAGCTGAATTTCTTGAGAAAGTAGTGTCCCCTTTATTCGGTGCCTATCTGTCCTCTCTTACTCTCTTTAATATCCTTTGTAATCTGGCTTCTGAAATTATTGCTCAGTTGTACTTGTTCTTTCCCAACTTATCAAGGATCTTCTAATGGCTAAATCCAATGATTTCTTTTCAACACTCATCCTTTATGACTCTCTGTAACATTTGTCAATGGTGACCCCATTCCTTCCTGGGCTCTCATGACAATGTTCCCTTGTTGCTCCTCCTTCCAATACAACAACACTATTAAATCTCCTTTGTCTGATCATGCTTACTAAATGGGGTACCCCAGCCTCTGTCCCGGACCCTCGTCTCTCTCTGTTCTCCTTGGTGATTCCATCAATTCCAATGAGTTCAATTACCATCACTCTGTACATGGCTCCCAAATCCCTTTATCTAGCCTCATCACTCTCCCCTGAGCTCCTGTCCTACATCATCAAACACTTATTGACCCATTTGAATGAGATCTCTCCTTTTCTGAAGTTCCCTAATGTTCTGAAGGGGACTGTCATTCTTTCCAGTTACCCAAGTCCATAATCTCAGTGTCATCTTAAGTCTCTGTTTATAGTCTTTTCACCATTATAATTACCAAATCTTGTTATTCTCTTTCTTTCCACTCACATGCCAGCCCTGAAACTCAAGCCTTGCCACTCCTTAGACAAATTTCTCTCTCTCTGCTCCAACCAATCCTCTGGTTACAAAAGTGATTTTTCTAAACAGTCACACTCCTGCTCAAAAAACTCCAATGGCTCCCTATTATATCCAGGATCAAATATTCAATATAAAGTCCTTTTCTTGGGAAAATTTCTTCATGACTTGGATGGCCTCTGACTTACAGTTAACATTCTTCATACATCCTACAAGGTCAGACTGGCTAACTCTAGATGCATGGTCAGACACGATAATCAAACCCTGATCAGCAAGTCTTTGCTCAGCCCCCTCGCAGCTCCAGAATCCTCTCCCTCCTCTCTGCTCAATCTCATCTTCTCTGACCTCCTGGAAGATTCAGCTCAAGCAAGTACTACCTGCTCAGAAGATCTGGCTAGTCTTCTGGCTGCTAGCACCACCTCCCTAAGGACATCCTCCATGTATTGTGTGTTTAACACATAGGTTCTGGTTTGCAAATGTTGTTTCTCTTATAGTAATCTCTTGCATGGCAGAACTCACTTTTTTTGCTTTGTAACCAACACTTACCTCAGTGCCTGTCACACCATAATTGCTTAATAAATTTCTAACGACTGATTAATTTAAAAAAAAAAAACCTAAAGCTCTATTTTACAAAGGCAACAAAGGGAAGAACAATTTTCAAAAGAAATCACAAGTTTAGAAATACTTTCCTGATGCCCTTACTGAGAACGCTGAAGTCACCCAAGAGAGAGCACTTACCTCTACAGTTTTATAGTCTTGCTTATTTATCTGGGAGCCACCCCAAGATGAGTCTTGCAACTTCATTTTAATTTTATAACCAACACATTGTATGACAGTGCCAATGGTAAGGAAAGCTTGGATCAGCAACAGCAGCATTAGGAGCAGCAGCAGGATGTCATAAGATTGCTGAAATATACATGACCAAGAAAAGATTTTAAGCGAGGAAGTCTGGGAAACCATGAAATTATACCTAGAGGTGAGGTAAAGAATAGATTTGGGTCTATAAAATTCATTTTCTCAGGCACTGTCCAGGTGAAGGGCTTTGGGCATTTGGATTTGTTTCCCTCTGTTTTAAGATAAAGTTACCTAAGTCTATAATCTCTAATGTCATGCCCAGAATGAGATAATCCTATCCTTTGGCAAAGCCACAAGAAACCATTAACCAAAAGCTAACCAGCTGATCAGTCAACAGATGAGAGAGAAGAGAGGTGGGTGCATGCGATCATAGAACTGAAATTTAGAAGGGATGTCACAGGCCACTTAATCCGAGGCCCTCCCTAGTCCAACACATTGTTGAGCAAGTTTCATTCATGCTAAACTATCAGAGCAGGATGTCTTACCTAAGCTTTACATTTAAAATAATTCTGCTTCCTACTCCACCCATCCTCTCCACTCCAGTGGATAAATTCCCTAATCCCCTTTCAAATTCGCAAAAATTCTCAAATACAATTTTTTTTGGTTTATTTGTTTTTTGCACTTTATCAATTAGAGTTAAGTGATTTGCCCATGGTCACACAGTTAGGAAGTATTAAGTGTCTGAGGTCAAATTCAAACTGAAGTCCTCCTGACTTCAGGCTGGTGCTCTATCCACTGTGCCACCTAACTGCCCCTTCAGGTATACTTTTAATGGAATATTCTGTATTGCAGCTCTCTGTCTATTATCCCGTAAGCTCCATGTGATCAAATGAAATGTCTGTAATGCACTTGGCCAGCTTTAAGTTGTTTAACTTATGTCAGAATTGTATGTCACTTTGTATCTCTGACAGTACCTAGTAGGTCCCTTCAAACCCTAGACATTTAATAAATGACTGCTGATTTAATAAATCTGTTTTAATGATCTTTTTCAAAGAAAAAACATACACTTCCTACCCACCATAAGATAAAATATTTCAGAAAAATGGAAACTCTTAAAACTCTGAGATTCTCTCTCTCCTACCCATCAGACTGCCAAAAATGATAAATGTAGAAAATGACAACTGCTAGAGTGGTAATGGGGGGCAAGGGAGGAGAACACACTAAGGTGGGTAGAGTTGGGAATTGGTCTAGCCATCCTGAAAAGCAATTCCCATAGTCTATAAAGTCTGGGAAGTAATAAAATTACATCTAAAGGAGAGGTGAAGAATAGATTTGGGTCTATAAAATTCTAGACTCTGGGCCCTGAATACCACTCCTAATCATGCCCTAAAGAGAAAGAAACAGTCCTCAATCTGATAAGAATGTTTATAGTAGCCTTTTTTGAGCCTATAAGTGGAAGCAAAGTGGGAGCTCATCAAACGGGCACTGGATGAACAATAGTATGTGAATGAAATGAAATATTATTGTGCTGTAAGAAGTGAGGAATATGACAGATTTAGAGAAACCCATCAATTTAATTTTTGTAATCAACACTCAGAGCAAAACTTCATCTTGTGTCATTCTCTCAAAAATAAACCAATGACATACGTACTTTGATTGCTGGTGGATAATCTTTAAAGATGGCAACAATTTTCATTATGCTGAAAGACAAATATCCAGAAGCCGTGAACAACAATGGAGAAGTGATGCTGCATATTGCGATCAGAACTTCGACCTATTCAAAGCAAGACGAAGATGTTATTTTAAATCTCTCTGCACATCAAAGGACAGACAGACATACTTCTGATGAACAACTGAACAAGCAGCAGCAACAGTGATCACAGCTGTCCCTGGCCCACTTTCAGCTACTCTGCCTTTATTTCTCACGAGCAGATGGGATCTGACCTCTCACAACACAGCAAATAGCTCTTCTTGCCAGAGGAGGCAGTTTAGGGGCTTCGGGGTTGCCTGTCAGTGACTTCCCTCAATCAGTTTAACTAAGCTGACTGGCCCTCACCCAAACAAGCCTTTCTCACTTGGTAGAAGGGAGCAAAGTATTCTGTACAGGTCATTGCCATACTAGGATGGGGTATCAGAGGTGAATATTAAAAATAGATTTTCAACATCAAAAATAAAAACAAATTTAACTGAAGTTAATGCAGAAAATATTTATTAAACCATCTGCTTCTTTAAAGGAACTGTGAATAAAAAAGGAACTGACTAAATTTTACTGAGTACTGCCTTGAAGCTTCTATTCCAACAAGATTGTCCTACGTATGTGAAACAAGCTGGTCCCATGAAAGGTCAGAACGACATGGCTGCCGACAATCTGAGCCCTCCCCATCCTGCTGTTACTTCTAGAAGCTTTGCATCTGGGAATATCTGTGCATCCTGACAACTCGCACAATGGCCCATCGGGACATATATCTTGGAAGAATGGCCCATGAATTAGGCCCATTATTGAACAGGCTAGATTCCAGATGGAAAGCTTCTATGCCTTTGATGATTTTGGGTTTCTTTGGGAATCTGTTAAAAGTCCAATATTTGGTGATTCCATATAGTCATAGAGGAATCGAAAAGTCCAGCAGTACAGACATACTTAATAGCTGGAAATAAACCATAGCATATTAGGAATGATGAATGACATTGGAAATAGAAGGCATTTCTTCCAAATCTGGGAAGGAAGTTGACCAGTCATATAACAAAAGTAAAAGACAAAATCTAGACAGTCTCTATACATCACCCTGGGACTCCTGTAAGGCAAGCCAACAGATATTTATTGCGTTCCAACTATGTGCCAGATAAGCACTGAGAATACAAAGAGATCCTGATCTCCAGGAGCTGCTCCTAGTGTAATGGGAAAGACAATAAGCAAACAAGCTAAAATGGACGTCATTTAAGAAAGAAGACTCTTGTATGAAAGAGAATTCAGGAAAGGCTTTTTAGGAAAGTGGGGATTTCAGCAGAGACTTGAAAGAAATCAGGGAAGCCAGAAGCTGGAAATGATAAGGGAGAACATTCTAGGAATGGGAGATAGAGAAAATGTTCAAAGCCAAGAGAGGAAGTATCTTGTTTATGAAACAACAAGGAAACCAGTGTGATTGGTTTGAAGAGTGAGTGTGTGTGTGTGTGTGTGTATGTGTGTGTGTGTTGCGTGTGCGTGCACATGTATGCTGGGTATGGGATGTAAGGAGCAAGAAGACTAGGAAGAGGGGAAGGACATTACAAAGGGCTCTGAATGCCAAGCAGAGGATTTTATATTTGACCTTGGAAGCAAGAGAAATTTACTGGAATTTACTGACTGAGGTCAAATTTGGACTTAGGAAGATCAATCTGACAGCTGAGTGTGGCAGGCAGACCCACCCTCCCCCCAGCAGTCCAAGGATAAAGTGATAAGGTCTGCACCATGGGTCAAAGAAGAGAAATAAATGATAGATCTAACTTAAAGTAAGGGCAGTTAGTGAGAGATGGTGGTAGAAGGAGAGGCCAGAAGTGGCAATGGTTAGCACTGAAGGGTTTGAGTGAGAGGATTACCAGTGTTGGAGCCAGGAAAGCCTTCTACCCCATCATCAAAAAAGCATTCTATAATGATTACAAATCTTAAAAAAAAAAAAAAAGTCAAGTAGGGGAAATAACATTTCCAGGCTCAACATATATTATATTATAAAGTTGCAACCATCAAAACCACTCGATATTAGTTAAAAATAGAAACATAGCTTAATAGAACAGGATGAATCAGGAATAACTGAACCAAAATCTGGTATTTGATAAAACTGAAAAAATAAATTACAACTGAAAATCAACCTAGCAGAAATATGCTTAAACTAACATTTCACACCACATTTCACAATAAATTCAAAATGAATAGAAACCTCCCTTGAATATTTAAAATTGAACCATGAAAAAAATTAAAGAGAAAAACAGATCACGTAACTTTTATAGCTAGCAAGATAATGGATGCACTCTCAATCAAACAAGAGAATGGAGTTAATTACAAAAGATAAAATAGGTGATTTTGATGATATAAAAATGAAAAGCTTTTGAGCAAATTTGAACAAGCAACATTAATACACCCAAGAAAGAAAGCAATCTACTGAAAACAATCTATGTATTCAATATGTTGGATGAGCTGTGGACACCCTCCCCCAGTTACAGAAACAACTAACAGTATCCACAAGCTCCAAGTCGTTCCCAAATAGTTAGAAGGTTGAAGGATCAGACCCTCCACCAATCAAAAGAGAATCCTATCTCCATTCAGGAGAATGTCTTGGCAATCTCCATCAGGAGAGAGTCCCATGCTGAAAGGCTGTGGGCCTTGGATGACATTAAATTTCTCATAGAGAGTGCCTGTTATCTTCTAGGTGTTTTGCATGGTATGTCTAAACATGTGACTATATAACTATATGCCCTGACAGCTCCAAATGTGAGAGAGATTGGCTTTGTACTGTTTAGCCTCAAAGGGAAAAACTTACAAGGACTTAAGAAAAAGTTTCCTGAAAATAAGTGCTATCCAAATGTAGAACAGTGTGCCTTGGAAGGGGAAGAGATCTCATTCGTTGGAAATCTCCAAGCACAGATGAGAGGATATGTGGTTAGGCATGTTCTAGCGGAGGTCCCTTAGCACCGAGGTCCCTTAGCACCGAGGTCCCTCTTCCAACTTAAAAATTTTCTGATTCCATAAAGGATCAGAGATCAGGAAGGTGGGCTGCAGAGATTCAAGAGCCAGCTGGGCATCCCTGTATTTGGCGCTCCATGCCAGCCTCCTCCTGACAGAGGTCAAGGTCCTCAGTATTCTCCATAATAATGGCTGCTCAGATGTGGCAGATTCAATCAATCCACCAACCTCTGACACTTTTTGTTGGCAACTCTGTCAGAACCTTGCCATGTAATAAATCAGCCCAGAATGAGAGACCAATCAGAATTCAACATTTATTGACCAACTCTACTTAGAGAGAGGGATTGATAAAAGGAGATAAGGAATCAGTCTTTACTTACCAGACATTTACTTGGATATTCAGCTGCTACATGACTGGCAATGGCACTTGGAAAACACTAAGAAAAAAAAGTAAAGATATTTTCTGACTTCAACCAGTAGGAAAAAAATCCTAACTACCAGTAATTGTTAGTTTCCACAATGTATACCAAATAATAATACAGTGTGAATCTTTACAAGCATTCTAACATCCAATATTAAAATTAAATATTTAATAGAAATGGTTGCATAGAAAACATAAAAAGTCAGGTTACTTTTTGTCTAAATGACCCATGCATCAACTGTGGAAGAAGTGTATATATACACTTCTTCCACAGTTTCAAAAATATAATTCTGAAAGTTAAAAAAGAGTACTTATTTCAAAAGATCAATTCTACTCTTTTTTAATTGTATCAAATTTTGTCAAATATATTTATTATAAAGTCAGTATGAAATTTTTACATGGCTTTACAAAGTATCATGTGGATTTACTCATCAATGAATGAAAATTTTGTTTCAAGAGAAAAAATGAGAGGGAAAATTGTTAAGTTTAACATATATATTAACACAACACACACAGACATACACATATATCAACAAATAATAGAAATTCCAGGGTTTTGTAGCCCAGTTCTTAGTTTAAATTAAAGGAAAGCCTCACAGATTAAGTCATTCAAACTTTTCATGACTTTGTGATTGTCCTTGATTACTTTTCAAAGATAGAATTATGAAATTATTTCTTGACTTAAAATGCCAGGCTTACTGTCTCTTTTCCAAGTATAATAAATCAGGATGTGTCAATAAGTCAAACTGTGGCTTTTTTAAATATATAAGATTTTTGTGGGGTTCAAACAGTTGCCAAGTTTGTTGTGAGGATCAAACGAAATAATCATGGATCCTAATTCCAGAACTAGAAGGGACCTCAGAGGCCATCTAGTCTAACCCCTCATTTCACAAATAAGGACTCAGAAGACCCGGGGCAGTAAAGTGACCAGGGTAAAAGCGTCCAACTTGGGATATAACCTCAGCATTTCAGACTCCAGAGCTAGTGCTCTTTCTTTGCTAAGAACTAGGAGCTTGTGGGTAGAAACAGAAAGGTACCTCTGAGACCATGGAGGAAAGCTATATCTGATACGTCTTTTCTTTTATGTGACTCAAAGGCAATAAACATTTGCTGATTGATTTTTTTTTTTGATTAAGTAGAAATATTTAATGAAGAAACCCTATTTACCTAGTAAGTCACACACAGTTGGCTATCAAAATACATTTCACTCAACAGGACCACTAAACTACAGAAATAAGGACACTGGGACCTAGAGCAATAGAGCCACTCAGTGACTTGCTTCATGACATCTCCAAGAGCCAGTAAGTATCACATGATTGGTACTGAAGCCTGGGGCAGCTTCTTCCTAGTGGCTTTAACATAAATGGGTAGTCCCCTTGACCTACTATCTTCTCTCTAACCCAGTATCTTCATATGTACAATTATAGATAATATTTCCATTATCTGGATATGAAGGGACAGAGGGAAATGATGCCAACAAGGAAGCAATTTTTCTAAAGAGACCGACAAGGACACAGGGACTGTGCTCATGTTGTCCTACCCAACTGGAACGCTCTCCGTATTTGTCTGATGCTCCCGGGCCCAACTTCAGGGCTGATTCATTTTTTTGGTTTTTTGGGTAGCTGTTCAATTATTGAACCTGTATTTCATAATACTTTGTAGATTAAATAGTTAAAAAACCATGTGAAATTACCTAAATTTCACATAATATAGTATTGCAAGCAATCTTGTTCTTTGAACCAAAGTGGAAAAATATTCAAGCATTTTCCTCCCTAAGGAAAGACACTTTCTCACACTAGAGATAATCCTATGGAAAACTGGCTTCAGGTGTGTTAATGATATATAGCGTGCCTGAGGGAGAGAAAATCATGAGGCAGATCTCTAAAAGGGTAGGAGATAAAAGGCACTCCAGAGAAAACAGTTCATTGAGAACGTGTCTCAGACAATGTGCTGTTCTGCCTGGCTCCTTTTCTGTAAGGCCAAAGGGCAAACAAACACAGAAGACTCCAGTTCATGTCAATAGGACCTTTCTCAAACTTTACTTGCATATATTGATTACACACACTTTGGTCAATAGATATTTTCTTCTAATGGTCTCCAGAGAACAACTTAGTAGTTTATTAGCTACCGTTTTGCTCATTAATTTTGCAGGGCCTTCTCTGTCTCCCCAAGAGTCTCTAACCTTCCCATGGAGGAAAGCTGTATCTGATACGTCTTTTCTTTTATGTGACTCAAAGGCAATAAACATTTGCTGATTGATTTTTTTGATTAAGTAGAAATATTTAATGAAGAAACCCTATTTATCTAGTAAGTCACACACAGTTGGCTATCAAAATACATTTCACTCAACAGGAAAATAAGCAAGAGGCTACAAGGGAGAATTAGAAGGAGGAGAGATTAAGGGAAGGGTTCTTCCTAAGCAAGATAAACTCTAAATAGGGATATACCTCTTTTTGGGGTGCCAAAGAATGGGAATCTAAGAAGGTATCTACCAACTTGAGACAAACTGAACAAGTTATAGTACATAAATGAGATGAAATTCTACGGAGCTATAAGAAATGATAAAGGGGGTGATTTCAGACAAACCTGGGAAAACTTATATGGATCAATTCAGAATGAAGCGAGCAGAACCAGAACAGCATATACACTAACAACAACATTGTAAAGACAAATAGGATTGACTTAGTAACTTCTTATCACATGATCTTACTAACCATGATTTGAGAGAATGCTTGATAAAACATACTCACCTTCTCATGGAAAGGAGAAGGATTCAGGATACAGAATATAAAATAAATAGTGTATATGGCATGGCCAATGTGTACATTTGTTTTGTTTGATTACACATGTTTGTAATGGCTTTTGTTTTTCTTCAGTTCTCAATGTGGAATAGTGAAAGAGAGTTGGGGATAGAATGAGAAAGTGAATTTCTGCTGATTGAAAAAAAATGTGATCTATAAGAAAGTTTTTAAAAGGAAAAAAACATATAACCAGAGAAGATCTGTAAATTCCAAAATTTGATCTTATTTTTTTTCTTTGGATGTCTGTTTCCCTCAAGGTGTTTCAAGGACTAATTGATAAAACTCTCTCTCTTGAACAAAATACTCTCAGAAGGAAACAGTACACAGATACCTTCTCTTTATCTTGTCTCTACTTTATTCTCTAAATAATTTTTGAATATCAAATAAGTTCATCTTCGTCTTCTTCTTGACATAATTTCCCTTTTCTACCCACTAGTTTCTGAACTGTTTTTACCTTTGTCAGAGGAAGTATGTTCATTTTTAAAATGACTATGTTGTATATATTTCTTTACTCTCACGTTACTTGTATATATTTCATAGTCCTCCTTGCAAACTTTAAAATCTACACGTACAAGGCAGTATTTTTATAATCTTTACATTCAGTAGCAACTACAGTGACTTGCACATAGTTGATGCTTAATAAATACACTGAATTTAATTTATTGTTAAGGCTTCTGTGAAAAAAATGCAAAATATTATGCAAACAGTAATGTCTCCATATTAACTAATCAATCAGTCAACAGACATTTATTAAGGGCTCACTAGCTTAATCCAGATATACACAGTAAAATAGATTATTTAATTCCTCAGTACTTACTGCCACCAAAATCCAAAAGAATGTCACTGAAAGATATGGGCCTGAAACTAACACATCCATATTCAAAGCAATTATACCACCAAATACTGCAGAGATTCCAACAATTATTTCAATAACCTGAAAAGAAACAGAAAAATAAAATGTAAGAGCTGTAGCAAAATATGAGTATTTATTATGCACCTATTATATACAAGGCACTGTGCTTGGTGTTAGGGATACAGAGACAAAAGTCAAATTCTTCCCCTCATGGAGCTTCTTAACCTACTGATAAATTAAATACTGATAAATAAATATTACCAAAATATGTAATTATAAAGGCATTTGGGGTAAGGTAGAATAGGGCTGGCTGGGGAGGTCAGGAAGAAATGATCTCTTCCTGTGGTAGATGATAAACATGGTGGGCCCTCAAAGTGAACTGGTCTAAAGGTAGAAGAGAGAGTCATGTGCATCGGGCAGAGAAATGAATGAGAAATAAAGAGAGACAGAGAGAAACTGAGATAACAAAGAATAAAGAGAATATAAGGGTAAGTTACACAAGGACATAATTTAAGGTTGAGCTTTTTGTTTCATTGGCATTGTTCTAATACTTAGAATTCCTATGCAGTATTTTTGAGCCTGAGACCATCAAAAATCTGCCTTTAATCATGTACAAATTTAGGAACTCTCTGGAGTTACTTCTGAACTGCAAGTCAACCATGAAGCCAGATGCTCTAAACTTACTCTGAGAGTTATCAAAAATGATTAAGTACTTGCTAGCAGTACATACTAGAATCTCACTGAGACAAGTAACCAAAGAACTTGGCTGTTCTGAACAACATTCTGGATTGACCCAAACGTAAAAGCTGGGATGTATTCTAACAAGTGACAAAAGATTTTTCCCTAAAAATACCCCTCATGACTTCCTCTACTATTTTTATCACAATTCTGTCCTTATGCTATGGGATCTTTCCTTTGGCACTTTTGACCACTTTCTTGGCAGAATAAAGTCCTTCTACATTCCTTCCTTTGCTATTTACTTCTACACACTTTGTATTCCAGAGCCACTTTTTGCCTGCCTCCTCCTGCCATGGTAACAGAAGGCAGAAATAAAGAAAGGAAAACTGGGTCATCTTTGTCCCAAGAAAAGCCAACAACGGCCACTGAAGCAGCCACACCAGGAGGGACAACAGTAGAAAGAATTGGCCTTGCTTTCTGTGTTCCCTGATTAGCCTGTAGCTTGGCAACACTCAAGAGGAGGCCTGACTCCCACCTGGGGGCAGGTCCTTGGCTACACAGGTAGGCAGGGAGAAGGTAAGCAGGCAATGGAACAAAGGCAGCAGTGTTCCTTCCATGCCCTTCTTGTCTCACATAATCACATCATTACAGATTTAGAGCTGGAAAGGCTGAAAAGTACAGTGAGCTTGACCTCAGAGACCTAAGTGTGGAGAAGAGCAATAATTTACCCAGCAGCCCAGTCAAGCACCCGCCACAGTCTTTGGATCTTTGGATATCCAGATGAGTTGGATCCATCTCTACCAGACAAAGTTCCCAAGCACTGCTATGATGCTTTCCCATCTAAAGCAGTGAGAAAAGGCCAGGATCTTCCTAAGCAAGGGCAGAAGGCCTCCGAGCTCTTGGGGGAAAGCAGAGTCCAGCTGTTCACCAATTCTCAGACATTGCTTATATGGGCTCCAAGGCCACTGAATCTGTGTAATTACAAAACAGAGTTAACAAGGGCTATGGCCCATTCCAGGCTCCATTCTCCAGTCAAAAACACTGATCCAACTCTATGCTTTATTCTTCTCAATACTATCTTTGTCCTCCGTGTTCCCTCCAATCCCTCCACCGGTCAAGCCCTGAGCCAAACCAACATGTGTGCTCTGGTTACACTTTCCTCTCCCATTGTCAAACTCTTAGTAAAACAGTTGTGATTACACAGTGAAACGTGGCAGCTATTTCCTTCCACAGGTGAAAACATAGAATTTTAAAAATTTATTACTGAGAATATTTATGATTCTCCTCCCTTCTCCCTTACTCCTTGACACTCTCGTTTTAATTATCCCCCTCCTTTACTCCAGTCTGCATGAAGAAGAGAACCTTCTCTCAAGCACAACCCCTCTCCATGTACATGACAAGTCCGTCTCTCCCCCTCACTCTGAATATCATGTCTCCATTGGATGCTGATTACCAACACAGCTGAGAAAACCAAATAATGGTTCCATGTGTTATATTTTATTCCATTCTGTAAAAGATTTTATCTGGGACTGCCTAAGGTATGTGTCTATGCTCAGAAGTTCAGCTTTCCTCCCTCAGCTCAGTTGTCTCACATATCACCTTAATTCAAAGAAATATATCATCATCACACATCTTACTTCCCATGTACAATTAAGAAAGACTTGTTATCTTACTAAGGAGACTTGCCTATCCATGGACAATTCAGGGAGATGTATCACCTGCATCTTGCAAGATGCAGGTGGGAACCAGGAAGTCTTTATCTCTGCAACACTAGCTCTCCTTCAAGAAAGTCTGTTATCACACTTACACTAATTAGCCATACAGATAGCCACCATGAATGAGCTTTCTAATGCAACAAGATTGGAGGAAGGGTTGCTGCTCTTCCTGCATTCCAGGCCTGCAAAGATTTCCAAGAATTGATGCTGAACAAAACGAGTAGAACCAGGAATATACTGTACACAGTAACAGCAAGACTGTGCAATGATCAACTATGAAAGGCTTGGTTCTTCTCAGTGGTTCAGGGAGCCAAAGCAGTCCCAACAGACTTTGGACAGAAAATGTCATCTGCATCCAGAAAAAGTTCTAAGGAGAATAAATAAAAGAAAAAAGATGTATTGATTTATATTCAATCTTTTGCTCTGATTTTTCTCTCCCAAGTTGATTCACAAAACAATGTGTATTAAAAATAAATTTACATGCTTGTGGCAGCCCTCTTTGTAGTGGCAAGAAACTGGAAACTGAGTGGCTGCCCATCAATTGGAAAATGGCTGAATAAATTATGATATATGAATGCTGTAAGAAACAACCAGCAGGATGATTTCAGAGAAACTTGAAGAGACCTACATGAACTGGTACTAAGCAAAATGGCAACAAGACTATACGATGATCAATTCTGATGGACGTGGCTCTTTTCAATAATGAGATGATTCAAACCAGTTCCACTTGTTCAGTGATAAAAGAAAGCCATCTACACCCAGAGAGAGAACCGTGGGAAGAGTGTGGAACACAACATAGCATTCTCACTCTCTCTGCTGTTATTTACTTGCATTTTGTTTTCTTTCTCATTTTTCTTTTTCTTTCTTCTTGATCTGATTTTTCTTATGCAGCAAGATAACTGTATAAATATGTATACCTATATTAGATTTAACAATTATTTTAACATATTTAACATGTATTGGACTACCTGCCATCTAGAGGAGGGGGTAGGGGGAAGGAGGGCAAAATTTGGAACAAAAGTTTTTGCCAGCATCAGTATTGGAAAAATTACTCATGCATATATTTTGTAAATAAAAAGCTTTAATAAAAAAAATAATAAATAATAAATTTACAATTAAAAAATTCCTCTATTGAGCAGTTAAAGTCCTTTATAAGCTGGCTCCATCAGACTGTCACAGACTTGCTACATATCCAAGGGCAGGCAGTCACGCTTCCTGTTCCCAGTTCTATTCCCCCAATACTCCACCTTCTCCTATCTGTCAGGTATAGACTGAATGTTCTGTCTTCTTTGCTCTGATCTTCTGTAATCTCTGAAACTGCCTTCAAGACTTGGCCCAAGTATCAGCTTTTACAGACAGAACACCTTGCTTGGTCCCGTGTAGCTGCTGTGCCTTCCCCTTCAAGGTCCCCTTGATACCAGCCCTCAATGCAAACTCCTTAAAGGCAAGGATCTCTGTGCTCTATGCTTCTGTTTCCACTATATCCTTTCGGTATCTTGTCTGGTTGCATGTAGTCTCTTGCATGCACAGGTGGTTGCATGTAGTCTCTTCTGTTAAGACTGTGAGCTCCTTGAGAACAGGGATTGAGTTTTGCCTTTCTCTATAGCCCGAGGGCAGAGGGCCTGACACACTGATTCATCCAAATACAGTATCTTTAAAGGAAGCAGAGATGCTGCATTGCTTTATAGATGGAAAACCTTCCCCCAGGCACCTATTCCAACATGCCCCCAGAAAACAGATGGCCCCAGGCAATACATTACACTTATCCCTCTAATCTCATGGGACTGCTATGAGAAAACCATTGGAGACATCTACATAGGAAGGAGAATTGGAGCTAGCAGTACTGCTGGCAGCTGGCTGGCACGGGCCTAGAGTCAGCAAGAAAGACTCTTCTTCCTGAGCAAATCCTGCCCAGACACTTACTATGTGACCTTGAACAAGTCACTTCACCCTGTTTATCTCAGTTTAGACATCTGTAAGATGACCTGGAAAAGGAAATGGCAAACCACTCTAGTATCTTTGCCAAGAAAACCCGAAATGGGGACATGAAAAGTCAGACATGGATGAAAGGCATGAACTACAACCAGGCCTGTGCTGGCTTTAACAGCAGGCTTTTGGGCAATACAGACCAAACACTGAGCCATACCACTGTTAGGTCTATATTCCAAACAGATTTTAAAAGGAAAAAGACCTGCTTTTATAAAAATATAGCAGTTCTTTTTCTGGTGGCTAAAAACTTGAGATCGAGAGAGTAGCTGAACAAATTGTGGTATAGTTTTGTGATGGACTATTATTGTGCTATAAGAAATGACAAACAGGATACTCTCGGAAAAACCTGGAAAGTCTTACAGGAACTGATATACAATGGAAAGAACTGAACCAGAAAAACATTGTATAAAGTAACAGCAACACTGTATAATGAAGAATTGTGAATGACTTAGCTCTTCTCAGCAATACAATGATGATGAAAACTGCTCTCTGCCTCCAGAGAATACATACTATCTTTCCTTTCTTCCTTGTTCAAGTCTTGTTGTATAAAATGACTAATATGAAAATGTTTTACATGATTACACATGCATAACCTTTAGCAGATTGCGTACTGTTTCAGGGAAGGGGAAGGGAGAAGGAACAGACAGAATTTGGAAGTCAAAACTTTCTTTAATGTTAAAAATTATTTGAACATGTAATTAGAGGGAAATCTAATATTTCAAAAACAAAAATAAACAAAAAACTGTCTCTCACAGGGGGAGGTGATATACAAAAGATTCCCTTTTTCAAGTTTAATCTGCACTGTTAATATTTTCTCCATCACTTTTATGTTTAAAGAATCACCAAGTCAATTTGTAACATGTGCCAATTCCAAAGTATGGATGTCCCCAAGCTGGGATGTGAAATGGACTGGCTCCAGAACACCAGACTCTCACCTGGTATGGCTTCCTAACACATTAGTTACATTCAATTCTTCATAGAGGGAAAGTTGTAGACATACCACTTATAGAACCTGTTCTATTAACTAAAATTGTTTTGAAGGGTCATAATGGATTGAATGAGTCAAATTTCACATCCCAATGATACAGCTTAGGATTAGTTACAACACAAATACAAGAGTCACACATCATGGCATCATTTCATTATTGATGATTTTCATTATTGACCTTCCCTCCCATCTGTTACCCTCAAGAGAAAGTTTTTCTTACTGAATAGGATTTCAGGACTCGAGTAGGAAAGGTTACATTGTTCAAAATGTTGGAACTATCACATATGGCATTCTAAAAAGAAAAAAAAATAAAGTCAAGAAACTACATTGTTTATTATGTAGGCACTTGCACAAATAAATGGAGGCAATGCTCTGTCTAGATCTACAGTCTTTGCTAAGGGAGCCAAGCCAGTTTTGTCATCCAGAATGTATAGAACAAAACTTGCTTATTTCATGGAATTTTGAGAAATAGAACATGTCCAAGGTGATAGAGAAACATTAGGCCCAGAAACAAAAGAGCCCGAGAAATGTTCCTAATTCCTTATGATCCCTCCATCAAGGAAAATCTTTTTTAATTATCCTGGCAGATGATAACTGAAGACAGAATTTTTCCAGGGGTTTAAAGAATCATATTCTTGGAACTTAAAGAGTAAAATAACCTTTAACAAAAATAGGAATCACTTCTCTAAACCTCACCAAACAATTAACCATCCTTTGCTTTTATACTAGAAAGGGGAAAATCACCATCTCCTGAGGCCATTCACACCTTTACAAGTAGATCTAATTGTTTATCTTCTAACCAGCACTCTATAAGGTTTTTTATCTACAGCAAAATCGGATATAATGACCTCTACCTCCCAACTGCACTCACCACACAAAGACAGACATGGTAGATGGCATTGCTTGAAGAGCTGTCATCAAAGGCAATGCTCTAAGGATCCTGGGTCAGTCAGTCAATAGCCATTTGTCAGACTCCCAGTATGGGCTAAGTGCTAGTTCTTGCCATCCTTACTGAAATGAGCAGAGCTTTCCATCTGTCCTGCAGCTGCAATCTCCCTCATCGCCTACTAGAATGTGAGCTCCACAGGAGCAGGGACTATATATTAGTTTTCTATTTGCACTCCCAGAGCTCAGTAGCATGCTTAACATATAGAAAACACTTAAAACTTTTTTCTTTTAATTCACATGATAAGCACTTAGTAAAAACTCCACCTAATTATTAATGCCAATTCTTAATTCAAATTGCATTACTTTTTGGCTACCATGTCTTCCTGCTGACTTATATTGAATCTGCAGCACACTAAGAACCCCAAGACCTATTTCATACAACTCTCCCTCACAAATTGTTGTTAAGAAAACAAGTATACTTCCTCCACATATCATACAGATAAAAACCTGTGATATATGAATAGTTGACTCCTCACAACTCTACACAACCCTACACAACCATTCACCTGGTGGCCTGGGAGCTGTCTCTCACTGGTCCTTCCTCAAATGGCAGATATACAGGTGACAACCTGATTTCTGGGCAGAGCCTTTCTAGCTAGGGACATCCTCACATGGTTGGCATCTTGCCAACACAGGCTTCAAGAGTCCTATATTCTTTCAGATCATAGATTGGCTTTCAGTAGATGACTTTACATTATCACAACTTATTTTCATCAAACACTGGATACTTTTAATATTGCTATGAACACATATAATTGGGAAAGGAAGAAGATCAGTTATGAATGAGAATGGTAGACAAGGCATGAATAGCCTAACTGCTTTATATTTCTAATCTAGCATTCTAAAAAGGACCAGGATTTGGGGTTAATCTTCTATAGAGATCTAAGAGAAAAACATGGGCAAAACCCACGTATTTTTAAGTTCTTACTTAAATGAAAACATGTCATGGCTAAGCTCAATTTGTAAAATGATATGTAAAGATTATATGAAAAAATAAAGTCAAATTTCCACAAAAAAGTGGAGATTGATCATTTGATAAACCTTAAAAATGAAAATTATATGAATAATAATTGTATGGGAAAAAAACATACCTTCTTTCCTTTACAACATTCTTCATTAGATCTTGCAGAAATGATTACTGTGGTCGCCATTAAGATTTCTAGTAGAATTAGCAGAATCAAATTGAAATTTATCTACCAAGAAAATATAAGATGAAATAACATTATTCCTCTTTTTAAAAATCAAATTTCTCTAAAATAATTACCATATAAATCTGCTTTAAAATTAATATCCTTTATACTTTTAAAATTATAGGCTCTCTTAAGAGTATCTAGATACATTAAGTGTTTACTATGTGCCAGGTGTTATGCTAAGTTCTGGTAGTATGTATTTAATGTTTGCTGACTACTTTTGAAACTATTGATTTCCTCTATTAAAGAAGTTTTTCAAATGAGACCGGATGGGCAGTGTTTGATTCAGCTAAAAAAAAAAAGTTTATTAAAAGCTGACTAGGTAGAGCATCTCATCCTAAATACTGAAGACACAAATTTGGAACAAGTCAATCCCTGCCCAGCAAGAACTAATTGTTCAGTTTAAATAAAGGAATAAGATACATAGATAAATAACTATAACTCAAGTTAGACTGTGGCAAAAGGTGCAGAAATCAAATAGAAAGAGGTAGATTTAGAAATGAATCATAACACTAACAAGTAATAGTGCGATGTGCTTTACCTACAAAGAAACCACCACACACCACATGCACATATGTGGAACTGACCACATTGGATATACAGTTGGTTCAAAAGGTAGCACAACTCCTCTCTTCTTTCTCCAACAAAGCAGTGGAAGAAATCCCTTCTCAAGCTTCCTCACCCAGTACCATTCCTTTTCTCATATGTTAAAAAAAAAAAAAAGCAACTTGCAAAAGATTAACTTAATCTCAGTTACAACCTATTCTACACTATAGACTAATTACTCGAGTACTTTAAGCCAATATAAAAAAATGGCAAAACATCTAAATTAATTTATTCAATATCACAGCAATCAAACTCTCTAAATAGTTTTTAATAGAGCTTGAAAAAAATCACCTGGATGAAGAAAATGTCAAGAAAAACAAGAAAAATATTGAAAAAATAAAATGAGAAGGGCTCACAGTGCTAAGATCTCAAATTCTACTAAAAAAGCAGTAATTGTCAAAAACAACTTCGTATTGGTTAAAAAAAATAAAAGCTTGATTAGTGGGCAAGAGTTGATATAATATACAAGAAGTATGACAATATGAGAAAGGGATTTGATAGACTGAGATGGTGTAATGGCAAAGAAGTGATTATGACCCTAAAGTGCCTGAACTGATTTTGGATTCAGGTCTTCCTGAGTCCAGCCTGATATTCTACCTACTGTGCCACCTAATCAAGAAACGTTTATTATTGAACTGAACTGAATTCATGAGTTACTTACTGGTCTCAACTTCAAGCAGCTTCTACAAGAGCCTCCAAAATTAGGGGGTTCTAACGAGCTCTCTGCTAAAAATTAACAGTGACAAATTGAAGCTTTTCTTGCTCCCACACTCAAAGAGAATCCACTCGCCCAAATGACCTGTCTAGACCTGGTTGTGCACATGATGTTTCCTCAATAAACAGTCTCCTTGAGAGCAGCGACTTTCATTATAATTGTATAACTATAATTTTTATAATGGCACCTGGTATAATGTGTGGTAAATGATAGGCACTTAATGTTTATTAGTTTGTGAGAAAATATAGCAAAAATAATATTTCAAAAACTAAATTCAACAAATATTTAATGAATACCTGAGCTACTGATTGGTTGTCTATGCTGAGAGAAGACAAAGATAAGCAAGAATGTTCCCAACTCTTAACTTGGGAGAGCACTTCCTAAAATGCTGTGCTGGAGAGGCCCTCGTAGTATTAGCAGCATATTCTAAGTAAGATTAGTATCAAAATTTTTTTTACAATTTCTCATTTTAAAATAACTCACATTTATTGCTGATGGATTCAGGACAAGTTTACATCCAAACCAAACTAAACATGTTGTCGTGATGGCAAATGTCGAAACAAACAAAATCTGAAAGTTTGGAATCTGAAAAAAAACAAAAAACAACAACAATGATTTTTCTTGAATTATTAGTTAAAGCATGAAAGATCATGAGAAAAACAAACTGGAGCCAATAATCCTCATTACTGTTTGTGGGATACCTCTGTTTCTTTCTAAATATTCCAAAGGTTATCATATAATATTTTTTAAATTATAAAGGATCTGTAATCCTATAATTAAAATTCACCTTAATTATGGACATAAAACTTATGTAGTGAAATAAACAATATTAATTCTGTATCATTTTCTTATTGATATTATTTACAGATAGTTGATTTTGGCCTGCAGTTGCTCAATCTTTTTCTTTAAATTCAGTTCAAAATTCAGCTGATCTGTAAGATATTAATTTTAAGCATCCAGCTCCCCTAGTAATCACTATCTATTCTTGCCTTAGGGAACTGAACTGCCAAATTCACATGAATAATGTAGTCAGGGTCTAATACTTTAAGCTACCGTGCTGTCCACCAAGGATGTCTGGTTTGCTGCTTAAAAGTCTGGCCACTACCTTGTTCCTGGATTCAAACAAGGAGCAAGAGAGAGGACAGAGCAATACTACTATGCTAATTATTATTATTTTTTATTATTTATTTAATATAATTATATATATAATATGATATAATTATAAAAATTAATATAATACTATACTAATTATACAATATTAAATTTCCAATCAATCAGGCCTCAGCTCTGTAACCAATTACCTTTTCCCCAATCCTGAGATATCATCTATTTGTTCTATCCATCTTTTTCCTATCCTCCCTCAAATCTAAGAAAAGGATAGCTATCTGCCTACTAGAAATCTCTAACATAAATTGAGACAAGAGCTTGACCCAATTATTGACAAGGAGCATGCCCCTGCTAATAAATGTTAATTTGCTCCCAAAATTGCCTCAGTTTATCTTTTTGTTAAATTTCATCCACAACAGCCATTAGAACATAAGCTCCTGAAGAACAGGAGCTGTTGTTTTTGTCTTTCTGTCTTACAAATAGAAGGCACTGTTTGGCTAAATATTTGTTTATCTAACTATTTATCCATCTATACTTTTTTCTTCTTTTTAGAAATCTCCATACAAGACTGATTTCCCTTTTGAAGAGATCTTGAGGTTTAATCTACAAATGTCAATGTAATGAGGAAAAAGGAGAGGCTGGGAGGAGGAAGAGGGACAGAGAGTCATAGTTCTAGATACTTACCACATTTACTTTGTTCCGTGCTATAGCAAAACTCACAATTGCTGAAGGAATGCACTGAAAAATCAAAAGAAAAGATGAGGCAGAAAGTTTGCTAATGGAACATCAAATTAAACCGTTAGGTTTTTCTGATGGAGATGAAAACAAAGTAGAAAAAACATTTGTATTCTGGTATGCCTTCAGATACGCAAAGTGAAGATGATTTTAGTATAATTTAGTAAGTCCTAGAGAAAGTCCTAGAGAGTAAGTCCTAGAGAAATACTAATCATGTGAAACTTCACAAAAATGAGAACATTCAGGTAGATGTTGCCACATGTTTAATTTTCACCAAGTATTTCCTGAATTCCTCCCTATGGACGACATAAGGGCATGTTTCCTTCTCTCAAGGAGATTATAATGTCACCCAAAAAATAAGAATGTTTTTAAAATTCACCCACTGTTATTCAACTACACAAATATTGATTTGAATGCCTGTTATATGACAGATTGCAAATTACAAGTTTTAAAGATGAGAAATGACTGTTTATACCCTCAAAGGGCTTAAACTGCATTAGAAGGAACAGACACAACGAAGAACCTAATTAGAGATAACATCCTGAAATCTCATTTGCTAACTCTACTGAAATAGTGAGGCACAAGGGAACAAGAAAATTAAAACACTTCATTTCAAAAGAGGAGGGTTTCACAAAATTTTCTTCCTAGGGGAAACTGGGCAAAGATTTCCAGTCTTTCTGGTCTTTTTTTTTTTTTTTTGGAATCAGCCCAATTCTTAAAATGTGCACAGAATAGAAGGGGGCAGGTTGTTCCTTGAAACCATTCTCCTCTTCATGCTTCTTTGCCTTTTTACCATGAAATCTTTGGAAATGATCTATTGTGACATGGGCACAGGACGAACCAAAATAGATTTCCCAACCAAAACTCAGATAAGGATTAGCTCAGAGATTTGTTTAATTTAGGAATAATCCTTCCCTTAATCTCCCTTTCCTCTAATTCTTCCTTCCCACTTCTCTCCCATCCTTCTGATTTTCCTATTAAGTAAATGAATTTCTATGTTCAACTATGTGTTTGCATTTGTGTATTCTTCCTTTCTTTTATCAGTTCAAGTAAGAATAAGATTTGAGCATCAGTCTCCAATTTCCTGCCTGTTTATCTAGACGTCTAATTTCACACCCTGATTAGGTGAGATCATTTTCGCTGAATCTTTCCCCTCTCCCTTCCTCGTTTTCTACTGTACTACTCCTTCCCTTTTCATTTATCTATTAAGATCATAAAATGGGGGGCAGCCAGATGGCCCAGTAGATAGAGTGCTGGGCCTGGAGTCAGGATGATCTGACTTCAAATCCAACCTCACACATTTACTACTTGTGGGACCCTAGCAAGTCAGTCATTTTACCCAAATGCCTCCAAAAAGAAATCATCAGAAATAACTGCTCCTAATTTTTCTAACTGATTGTAGGACTCAGAAAAGATATGTGTGTCACTTCCCCTGTAGGTGCCTATTTGATCCTTAGCCTGTTCATGAATAAAATGATGTTGACCTTTTGGTGTTTCTCTTTAACTTCTACGTTTGAGCTTCAAAGTTTCTACACAGCTCTAGTCTTTTCATCAGGAATACAAGGAAGACTTCTATTTTATTAAAAGGGAAACTGCCCTTGGTTGTGTTGGGTAATTAATTCGGTATCCTTTTCCTTCTAATCCTCCAAGCCTTTGTAGCTAGTAGCTATGGGGACTACATCATGGGTAGTGCTGACTGTGGCTCCTCTTTCTGGCTTTTTTGCAGTATTCTCTGCACTTTGGCTATGATGTTCTTGGGAGTTACCATCTGGAGGTTTCTTTCAGAAGGTGAGCAGTGGATTCCATTTTTTGGTCCTCTGGATTTTAAGAGATCTTTTAGATCACTGCATTTCTCTCCTCACTGCTTTCCTCTTATCTGCAAAACCAGCAAGCTCTAGCAAGATCTGATTAGCTCTCCCCTTCCCTCCAACACTTCCAGGCTCTTCAGTTCTCTGGGAGCCCTGCAGGACTTACCCAGGCCTTCAGTTTTTCATTTCCTTATAGACCGTGAGGTCCTTGAGGACAGTCACTATCCTTTGCTTTCCTTTTCATAACCTGGACCTAACCCAACACCTGGCACACAGCAGGTGCTTAACCAATGTCTGCTGACTGATTAGTTTGCTGACTCTCAAATGTTCTCTCCACTCTCTGGGAAGAGGACCGCCCTCAGAATCAGAAGTCACAGCTTTGCCGCACCAAGGCTTGTGACTATGGACAAACCCTGGCTTTCTCCAACTTTCAGCTCCCTCCTCAGTAAAACAGGGTTTATACTACCACGCTCCCTCCATGGCAGAGCCCATCTGAGCCAATCTTAAAGCACCAGCACTATTCCATGAGCCACCAGCATCCTCCTGTGCCTCCCTGAAATGACAGGCCTGTCCAAAATTCTCTAACTCGAATCCTTCTGGCTCTTTCAGGATTGTAACTATGATTCTACCACCAAAAGGAACGGTACCTAGCTTTTAGTGATGAAACATAGTCTATGTGAAGACTACAGAACTAGTCATTCTAGCAAGTTAAGAAGCCATTACTGGAATTTACCTTCAAAATGAGAGAGTTGGGTTCAATGACCTCTAACTTCTTTTCTGGCTCTAATCTATGCTACCCGATCATTCAATCGATAATAAAATGAAGTGAAAACAGAAGAAATATACTTTGGAAGAAATAAAAGTACCAGTTTGGAAATTCAAGAGTAAAGTAATACTAATACCTAAGAGAGAGTGTTTTATCAGTATAAAAAGTACACAATTAAGAACTTTGCTTACTGAACCTGCTGCACAGCGTAAATAATCCATTTCAGAAGGGAAAACATTTCCCAGATAAAGCGAAAAGCCAGAAGTGATAAGAAGGCAACTCTGAAAAATACAAATTAAGATTAAGGCTGAGACTGGGCAAAAAACAATAAGCAAAAAAGTCCAACAATAAGAAAACATAATTTTTTGAAAACACAACACCTGACCAGTGCTTGGTTATTATTGAAGGAGGCCATCAAAAGATGGCAACCATCCAATGACCAGATTTCCAGAGCTACTGAGAATTGTTGTAGATATCTGAATTCAGAAGAGTGAATTGATTTGCAAATGTATAGACCCTTACAAAAGTGATAGAAATGTTTTGAATTTAGAAATTTGGGGAAATAAGTTGAACTATAGTTCAACATAAAAAGAATAAAAAGCATTTTTGGAATAAGATGCCGTAATAGTAAAAATTGTATATAACAACTACTGAAGCCAAAAAGTAGCACTAGGAAGGAATGTAATTATCTTAAGGAAATTCTAAGTAAAATAACTAAATTTTGTTTCCTAACATCCAAAAAGAAAGCTAATGGAAATGCTAAAAAAAAAAAAAAAAAAAAAGCCCCAATAAGAAAAAAATAAATCTAGCTTCTATAAATCAAAGGCATTTTTTTGGTCTTGTACTAAGTCAGAGCTTCTCAAAGGTAGAGCTCCTTCTTTCTCAGGTGTTCTGTCCCTGCCTTCCAGAGTAACTCCAGGAATAGAAGCAATAACTTCCTGCATATAAATGCTACAAACTTAGACAAAAGCATCATGTGAAAATTATCAGCATTTCTTATATGCTTATTTGGTTTTGTGAATCGTAAAGAATAAGTGTTTAGTTTTAGTTTTTAACAAGATGAGGCACTCTGGAGCCAGCATGGGCGAAACAGGATGCTTTCTCAGACTCATAAGAGGTCCTCCCACTTGGCCACCTTACAATGCTATACTCTTTTTGAGAAAGATTGCAGACCAACTGCCTGCTGAAATTCCTTGATGCCATGTTATTATTATTGGGAATTCTGGAGAAGCTCCAATTCTTAGATGGTAGATACCCGCTCTTTCAGAGTTCAGAACTGAATCAACTTAAGAAATTTTCTGCAGCCCATTTAGTTTCATGGTTATTTTAGCACACAATTTTAAGAAAAATTAATAATCTACCAGTTTCAATAAGGTTCTTAAACTTTTTTGTGTTATAGATGCTTTTTCAGGTATACTTTTCAGAATAATGTTTTTAAATGAATATAATGAAATATATAGGATTTTCAATGAAAACCAATTATATTTAAATGGTTATCAAAAAATTTTAAATTCACAGAGAATAGAATGTAGAAAAATGATCAAAACAGAAATTTAAAAGCTAATGCCCGGAAACAGATGTAATAGATCTTAAAATTGGCCTTGCCGGTTCTGATATTAGAGAACAGTCTAATGGACAACAAAAGGGCTTTCTACATATTGTCAAAATTTCTTTTTATGTAATTACATTTAACATTTAAAGAATTTCTTTAGTAAAGTTCTCCCATAAATGTGCCATTTTCCTTTGTCTTATATTTAAGGTACTTACCCCCATCAACAAAGAAAAGATCCATGTTCGATAACTGAAACAGGGATGGAATCTTTTTGCTAGCTGAAGGTCATTGGATTTTATATCTGGAGAATAATGCACAGCTTCCTGTCTTCCCCGCTCCAGGGTTGGCATCCTGTCATAACTAAATTCTTCTCTGTAGGGATCTTCTCTTGTCATAATACTTGAAAAAAACTTCTTTAGATTAATATTTGTAATAAAACACACAATGGGAAAACATTTGCTAAGTGGGCAGTGTGAGCAGAGCACTGAGTTTTTATTTAGGGCTAAAAACCAAAAGTTTTCATTCCTCAATCTAGCAGGCTTCTAAGATATTAACACAAATAAACAGAATCCATATCCTATAAGGGCATTGGAAGGTGGAGTGGCAAGGCCCACAGGGGAAGCTCTGTTCTTAAAGGTTAACAAATTAATTGTTCCTTTTTCCCTTTGGAAGTCATAGGATGGAATCAGAAAACAAGTTAGAGAAGACCAGAGACATCTGAGATGACCTTGACCACAAATGGAGGTACCCCTGGAGTTGAGCAGGAACTAATCACTCTGGAGAACAAAAGCCCAGATTAGTTTATGTACTTGAAGCCTGATAAAGAACTGTAGCTTTACAATTTGGGAAGATATATGATGAGTCACTGAATACAAGTACGACATAGTTAAGATTTTTAAAGGAACAACTTTACTTTACAAATTCAAAGAATTCCTGATTTCTCTCACTCTTTTCCCAAGCCGTTTTAAGACTTCTAAAAAGCACTTCTATGCAACAATGGGCTGACAAATATTTTGTTAGTGGTTTAAAAAGTCTCCACTTACCTGCAACCAAAAAGTTTACTGTCAGGTCTAAACAGTTTGGTGAGTAGACTTGTCTGGTCACTTTATAATACTCTCACTGGTTAACAATTTATCCTTTCTTTGAGAAGTTTGTTCCTCCACTTTGGGTTTCAAAAACATCTATTCAGAAATGGAACAAAAGCCCAGCAAAAACTGTAGTCAAGCCAGGGAACAGGAGGATGTCTCCTGAATTTTAATGAGTAGAAGAACCTTGAAGATAACTTGAGTAAAATTTCATATACAGAAAAGTTTCATCCCACTGCCCAATCATTTCCCTAGATATATAACAGTTTAATGTATGCTTCATATTCTTTTCTAAAAACTGTGGTCTACCTGAACACTAAGAAAGTGCTACTGTTAATTTATATGTGCCTTAGAACCTCCCAAAATATTTTAATATTCTCTCATACATAATTCTTATAATATAACATAATAGTATGTAATATAGTGTAATTCTTATGCTTTAGTTCTTAATGAGAAGGGAGAAAGACCATTTGAAAATAAAAGTTCTTTAAAATATAAATTAATGATGCTTCCTACTCACACTATTAAACTTTGACTCTTTCCTTGAAATAATAATGAATTTGCTTTTACCAAAAAAATTATTATATCATTTCAAGGACTTTTGTTTTAACTAGTAACAATAGTGATAAAAAAATTATTCTTTAAAAGGTCAAACATCTACTCACTTGACTTAAGCTGAAAAGGCACTTTAACAATATAGTCCTAATCAAATAACATAATTAAAATTCGAGTAGGCAGTACTGATACACATGAATACAGTTGCCCTGGACCCCTTTTTTTAGCTCAGTAAACAAGGAAAAATTATAGGAATGCACTTAGTCTGAGAATCCTGGCAGCTGAATAGTGACAACAGTCTTTTAAGAGTGAACCTGTTAAGAAGCATTATAACCATGAAAGAGTTCAAACCCTAACATACAAAGACATCAATACCTGACATTATATTCAAGTCCAACTTTAGCGAAGCTATCAGCTTTCACATCTCATTATGTTTGGCTGCTTTCTTCCTTTAAAAAAAAATTCAGTAATCACCTTCACAAAAAAATAACCTATGAATTCAGCTGTCCAATTAGACCACATATTAACTTCCCAATTTTCTCTGGGCCATTCTTCACTTAATAAGTGTCTTTTAAAAAAATACCTTAATGATTCAAATTGATTCTAACTCATAAATCCATCTTTTTTTTCCCTTTAATTTAGAGAAAATACTAGCTAAATATTTCCACCATTTGCACAGAATTACAAAGACTGTAATACTCAATTACTAGAATTTAAAGCCAAAAAAGAAAACACAAAAATTTCTGCTCTGGATTATTGAGTGTTTCAGCCCTCATTTCTATAGTTCATCAATTCAGTCACGGAGAAAAGGTTCCTTGTTTTTTAATATGTAGTGCAGTAGTCTTCACTCAATTCAATGACTAGAAAACATTTATTAAATATCTATTATTGAGGGGATGCGGGAAAACGGGGACACTGATGCATTGTTGGTGGAGTTGTGAACGAATCCAGCCATTCTGGAGAGCAATCTGGAATTATGCCCAAAAAGTTATCAAACTGTGCATACCCTTTGATCCAGCAGTGTTTCTATTGGGCTTATACCCCAAAGAGATACTGAAAAAGGGAAAAGGACCTGTATATGCTAAAATGTTTGTAGCAGCCCTGTTTGTAGTGGCTAGAAACTGGAAAATGAATGGATGCCCATCAACTGGAGAATGGCTGGGTAAATTGTGGTATATGAATGTTATGGAATATTATTGCTCTGTAAGGAATGACCAGCAGGATGAATACAGAGAGGCTTGGAGAGACCTACATGAACTGATGCTAAGTGAGATGAGCAGAACCAGGAGATCATTATACACTTCGACAACGATATTGTATGAGGATGTATTCTGATGCAAGTGGATTTCTATGACAAAGAGACTTAACTGAGTTTCAATGGATAAATGATGGACAGAAACAGCTACACCCAAAGAAGGAACACTGGGAAATGAATGTGAACTATTTGTATTTTTGATTTTCTTCCTGAGTTATTTTTAGCTTCTGAATACAATTCTCCCTGTGCAGCGGGAGAACTGTTCGGTTCTGCAAATATGTATTGTATCTAGGATATACTGCAACATATTTAACATATATAGGACTGCTTGCCATCTTGGGGGGGTGGAGGGAGGGAGGGGAAAAAAACGAAACATAAGCGAGTGCAAGGGATAATGTTGTAAAAAAAATTATCCTGGCATGGATTCTGTCAATACAAAGTTATTATTAAATAAAATAAAATTTAAATTTAAAAAAAAAAAGGGAAGGAAAAAAAATCTATTATTTGGCAAGAACTGGTCAATAGCAGGAAGCTGGGCTCTGGTCCAGGGAGATCAAATCATCCCAAAATTCATTTGAAAGAACCCAAAGGGAAGAATCTAAGGGGAGGGAGAGAGAAGGAAGAAAGAAGGAAAAGAAAGGGGGAATTGGGAAGGGGAGGGGAGGAGTATTGGAAGGAAAGAGGACAGCCATGTGTTTTCCAAATCACTAACTCAGGATACCATAAAATATACTGAAGTAGCAAAGGAAAGCACTAAGGAGCAAACTAACAGGAAGGGAACCAGGGAAAAGCAGCATCATAAAAACCCATACAGGAGTGAAAATAAAAAAAGTAAAAAGCAGAGCCTAGCAGCAGCAGATCTCAAATTATATCATGAAGTAATAAACATAAAAAACTATTGGGCATGTGTGTAATGGGACTTTGACATTTGCCCAGATTACCCAAAATGGTGACACCCATATGGCTTGCTTCTGAAATGAAGTCTGAATTGGGTGGAAAAGGTCTTGTTCCATTGTCTGAGAAGCCAGAAGTGACTATCGTTAAAGTCACCAGATTGGGCCACTTGACACTGGGGATGAAGGTCTCATTCACCCATAAGTTGAGCAACAGGCTGTAAGTGGAATGGAAAAGGATCACTTTCCCTCTCTTTAGATTCCCCCTTTCCTTAGCCCCAAGAAATAAGTGGGGTTTTGGTCTTGTTTCATTTGGCCTTTTAATTATACTCGTATGAAATGGAGTCCAGGACCTAGTAACTTAAGCCAAGGTGATCCTAGAGCTCAGGATTCCTGGTTAGATATTGCAACCAGCTTCAGCAGGAAAACCTTGAGAAGCCATTGTCCCAGGAAGCAATTACAGGGAGTTTTGGACTTGGAATTTGGTGAGATTAATGCTATATAGCAAAGATTCTTAAACTGTAGCTCACCACCTCATATGGCATTGAGTAACTGAATGTGGGAATTGTGAAAAGTTTGGCAACAAAAAAAGGTACCATATTCCACTAAGATTTAATTCTTTATATAAAAATTAACAAGCACATCCATTTCATTAGTATGTAAATTTGCTTTCCTCTTTAATAAATGATAAAATTATATGTAGATCAAAAATTGTTTTAAAATACATTTCTTTATGATTTATTATCTGTAAAGGTTTGATTTGCATACCTATTTATATACCCATATATCAAAGATTAAGTAAAAATTTCTTAGGCAAAAATAGAGCTAGAGTGGAAATGTTTAAAAAGCCCTGCTATTCAAGAACCAAATAAAATTATTAATTTAATCCCCTTCCTGCCTGAAAACCTGACATTACACTTGGGGTTTAAATGAGAGGGGAGGGTTAGATCCATCCCCTTCCCAAGGATTCTGGTTGGGGGCAGGAGGAGCGGCCTCTCATCTGTCAGTGGTGTAAGCCCCAGCTGGAGATGTTTCCCTAACTATATGGATCCATGCACCCCAATTCCATTTTATCACACAATAATCAGATTAATTTTTGCAAAAGAATGTTTACTTCAAAGGTAGAGAAAGAACAAAAATATCAACATTTTCCCCAATACCTGAAGTATTAATTCCTTCCTGTATTTCCTCAACTTGGCTCATAAATCATCAGAGAGAGGACCTGTCCTCTGGTAGTTGTAAAGACAGCCAAGTCTAGTTACTCAAAGGAGAGGCTGTTCCCACCTATATTTAGTAAGCCAATACAGGCTGTATTTATCCAGAATCATGTTCCAAGCTATTGTAGGTGATCTGAGCATTTGTGAAAGCCTCTGTAAATGTATTACAAAAGAGAAAATTTGGTCAAGGAAATAGATAAATTACACAAGATCCTTACCTAGTTAGCTAATCTGATTGAGAGAGGAAATCCAAACTATTTCAAAGGTGAAAAAGAACTCACAACTGAAGAGGAAATAAAAGAAACGGTAGAGCTGTGGATTGGTCCAGTTAGTCTGGAAAGCAAATTGAACCTGTTCCAAAAGTGACTAACTCTGTGCATGTCTTTGATTCAGCAATATCATTACTTGGTCTATACCTCCTCCCAAAAAGAACATAAGGGAAAAAGGACCAAATTATATGTACAATAACATTTGTAGTAGCTCTTTTTATGGTAGCCAAAAATTAAGGAACTAGTGTCCTATCATGGAATGGCTAAGCACATTGTGGTATAGAAATGTAAAAGATTGTTGTGCCATAAGAAATAATGAAATGGATAATTTTAGAGGGAAATAGGGAGACATCTATGAACTGATGATGCATAGTGGCTAGAAATAACAAAAACATTATAAAAATACTAAAAAGAAAAAAACATCAAAATTTGTATAAGCCTGATCAACAAAAATATAAACCACAAGTCCAAGAGAATGAGGATGACAGAGACATAATAAACAAGGTGCAGAAAGCAACACCCATTTTCAGACGAGGCCAATGTGGAAATCTTATTAAAGTAGGCAACTATGAGGTGAAGGCTTTATTTTGTTTCTTTTTTAAAATTAGTTTGATTTTGGGTAGGAGAAATAAGAAAAACAGATTAATGAAAGGAAAAATTTTAAATAATATTTTTGCCAGATAATTTTTATTAAATTAAAAAGGGGTTGTATAAACAAAACCAATGTAGACAAGAAAAATGGGGGGGGGGAATCTTACATCCAAGGTTTCTGATAAAGGCCTCATTGCTAAAATGTATAGAGAATTGACTCAAATTTATAAGAATACAAACCATTCTCCAACTGATAAATGGTCAAAGAATATGAATAGACAATTTTCAGATGAAGAAATTAAAACCATTTCTAGTCATATGAAAAAATGCTCTAAATCATTATTGATCAAAGAAATACAAATTAAAACAACTCTGAGATATCACTACATACCTTTTAGGTTGGCTAAGATGACAGGAAAAGACAATGATAAATGTTGGAGGGGAGGTGGGAAAACTGGGACACAGTGTTGGTGATTATGAACTGATTCAACCATTCTGAAGATCAATTTGGAACTATGCCCAACGAGCTACTAAAATATGCCTATCTTTGATCCAGCAGGGTTTCTACTGAGCCTGTATCCCAAAGAGATCATAGAAAAGAGAAAAAGACCCACATGTGCAAAAAAGGTTTGTAGCAGCCCTTTTTGTAGTAGCAAGGAACTGGAAACTGAGTGGATTCCTATCAGCTGGAAAATGGCTGAATAAGTTATAGTATATGACAGTTATAGTTTTTTCATCTTTGGTTGTTTGCTTACTTTTTGTTTTCTTTATTTTTTTCCTTTTTTGTTCTGATTTTTTTTTTTTTTTTGCGTGTGCAGCATGGTAAATATGGAAATATATATAGAAGAATTGTACTACCATTGCTGTTTAGGGGATAGGGTGAGGGAAGGAAGGGAGAAAAGTCTGTAACACAAGATTTTGCAAGGGTGAATGTTGAAAACTAATTTTGCATGGATTTTGAAAATAAAAAGCTATTATTTATTTTTTAATTATTTATGTAAGGAGTGAGGAAGACTCATCTTCCCAAATTCAAATCTGACCTCAAATACATCCTAGCTGGGTGACTCTGAGCAAATCACTTAACTTTGTTTGCCTCAGTTTCCTTATCTGTCAAATGAGTTAGAAAAGGAAATGACAAGCCACTATAGTTTCTCTGTCAAGAAAACCAAATGTAATCATGAAGAACTATACAACTGTATACATGAAGAAGTATACAACTGAACCAAAAAAGTTACCAAGGAATTAAATACCACAATAAAGTACTTTTTTTTTTTTTTTTTTTTTTTTTTTTTTTTTTTTTTTTTTGCTGAGGCAATTGGGGTTAAGTGACTTGCCCAGGATCACACAGCTAGGAAATGTTAAGTATGTGAGGCCATATTTGAACTTAGGTCTTCCCGACTTCATAGCTGGTGGTACTCTATCAACTACGCCAACTAGTTGCCCCACTCTTTAAGAAAATAAAAATACATAGATCTGAATAATTAAGAAACTTTACTACTCTGGGATAGATGGCTACAATAGAATAAATAATGCTACCTACCTTAACTTACTTATTCAGCGCTGAACTACCAGAGGATTATTTTGTAGTACTTAAAAAAAAAAAAAAAATCAACTGGAAGACAAAAGATCAAGAATTTCAAGAGTAATAATGGAGGACAAGGAAGGGGACTTTGAAGTACCAGACATCCAACAATACTCCAAAGCAGCGATCTTCAGAGCAACTTGGTCCTTGCTTACAAAGGGGGGGAAAATTTGTCCAACTGATCAGTGCGGAATAAACCCAAAGACTTTAGAACGGAAGGCCCAACTACCGGTCACCTGCTAGAAAAACCGCTAACGGCTCGCACCCGTTCTCCGAGACAAGCTCCAAATGGATTCAATTCGCGGACATACATAAAAGGTGATATCACAGGCAACCAGAGGAAGCAGGAAGAAATGACCTGGGGGCAGAGGCAGGGAGCTTCGTGCCCAAAGGATGGGGATGTTTTATTGATAAATTAGAATGAAATTGGACACAACCAGGGAATGCAGCTAAGACGGGAAGGAAACTACGGTCTCTGCAGCGCGTGCGCGGCCCGGCGTCACTTCCCCAGTCCCGGTTTATAAGAAAAGGGTCTACCTCCTTCCCCGGCCAAAGATTATGGCGCCCACAGATCCGCCCCCGAGGGCTCCGTTTGGTTTAAATTTTTGTGAGAGGAAGGGAAGAGCTTTTGAGCCGCCAGAGGTTAGGGAGAGGCCACGTTTCCCTCGCCAATCCAAGCCTGCAACAATGTCTTCAGGGGTCGCGGGCAAAGGGACCACGTGCGACGCCTCGAGCGTGGGGGCGGAGCTAACGGCCGAGGCGTGCGGCGCGAGCGCGGGCTGCCCTCCCATTGGCTGAGGCGGCGGGCGGGCGTAGGTCTCGTGCTCCGAGAGGTCAAGTGGGCGGGCGGGCGGGAACGCACGCTCTGCGTGGCTGGGTTGCAGCTCCGTGGCGCGCTCTCTGAGGACGGAGGCGACGGAGCTGAAGGAACGGGACCTCGGCTTGTGGCTAGGAGAGGCCCAGTCATGCTTCGGCTCGTGTCGAAGGCCTTTTCCTTCCTGTGGAGGCGAGCTGAAGGCCTGGAGGAGGACGCCGAGGTGCGGCCGCAGGAACCCGAAGAAGGTGGGGGATGGGCCGAAAGGAAGCCTCGTGCTGGCGGGCGGGGACGGACTCCCGCGCCTCCTCCCTCCCTGGGCCTCAGTTTCCCCTGAGGGGGCGGGGCCTACTGGGACCCTCGACTCCCCCATTCTCTTTGGGCCCCAGTTTCCCCACAGGGGGCGGGTGCCAGAAACCTCCTCGGATGGCAGCCCGAGACCCCGGGGTTGGGGAGCAGGGAGGCCTCTGCGGCAGGGCTGGGTGGGGGGCGTCAGGCTCTCACTCCCGGGGGTTATTCCGCTTGGATTAAAGCACTTTATAAAGTTTCCTGCGTCCTACGTCTGTCATGTGCCGCTCTGGAAGGTGGGGTGACGAGCTTTCAAGGGGAGCTGGTTGATGGAGAGAACCCTGAGGGACTTGGAAGTGAGCCTAATGGAAGGGTGACCGAGCCCCAACTCAGCAAGAATATCAAAGTAGCGTGAGGTATACAAAATTCTCGATTGTAACAAGTGGCGGGTGATGATGAGAGCCGACTTGTTACAACTGAGAATTTTGTGCATCTCTTGCTACTTTGATATTCTTACTGAGGTGGGGCTACTCGGTAAATCTCTGTAACAAATTATCGTTTATATTACGTGTTGTTTTATTTATGTGCGCACATACACGTGCATATATGGCAAAGGGGCTCACCAGAATTAGAAGTGACTTTAGAAGTTGTGTATGGATGGAGCCCTGGGCCCAGTGCTGGACCTGGAATCAGGATGACTTAGGTTCGGGCAAATCCAGCTGTGGGATCTTGCCCAAATCTCAACTTGCCTGCCTTAGCTACCCAGCTATAATGTAATGGCACCATCTTCGGGGTAGTTGAGAGAATAAAATGAGATAATGTTGCTAGCTGTTCCCATTATCCTTAGTTTTACAATTTTTGCTTGTAAACCTCTTTAAAATGTGCACTTTCAGTACTGGGCTATTCGGTATCTCTATAGGAAACTTAGTCCATATTAGGTGGCTTCAATGGCCCCTACATGTGATCTAAGCCAGACAGTACAAGGAAAGTATAATCTACCTTGTTCCAGACATTAATCCAGCCTAATATTCCACTGGATTTAAAGGGCTCGCACCTTACTTACTGAATAGGTTGTGGTTAGGTCTTTTTTCAGATGACTTGCTGTCTAACCAAGTCTCCCTCATTCTGTGTGTTTTTTTTTTATTCAGTTGATTTGCTTTAATAAACAAAACTGATATGAAATGAATGACAAGTAGCTTAAGTAGGCTGAGTCAAGACTGGCTGACCTACAATGCCAAAGGTGTTCATTACTAAATCATTGTCAACCTGAAGAAATGCCCATTTGCAATATCAAAAACCCAGATTGCTGTTTGTGATTTAGATGGAAGGAGAGATGGTGTGCTTACCTAATTTCCAAATGACATAAATTGGGAGAGAGTTTAAATGTAAATGACAGATGATATTAGATTGATTTAATGAGATAAAATTTAATAGAAATAAATGAAAGTTCTGACCATAGTCATTAAAAATTAACTCTGCAAATATAGAATGGGAGAGACATAACCAGACAGCCATTCATAAAAAAAAGCTTCTCAGAGAAGTAGTTTCTGTGTAGGCACAGGGATGGTGAATTGGTCAGTGATGCATCCATGATAGGTTTTCTGTTTTTACAAGAACAGTGTGAGGATTGTTTAAATTATTCAACCCAGAAGAAAAAGGAAAGGCTAAATTTACTACTAAATTATGATCTAGAAAGCTTGGTGTTGGGGTGAGGGTGGGGGGTGAAAAGAATTTCTCTCTTCAATCCTGAATACTTGGAGTTGTAAAGCTGAGTTGATGAGTTCTCTCCTACTCGTCCCACGGAGGCATTTTTGGAAGCTTTTCTGTCAAAATATTGCCAAGTGGCTGGCATTATGGCAAGAGGGCATGTCTGATTAGCCATCATGTCTTCTCAAGTTTTAGAGGTGATTAATGACTGTTGGGACACCATATATTGTGATCTCAAGGTCTGATGGGTTTAAAAGAGTATATAACTTTAATTCTGTATTTCACGTCTGATTTTTTTTCTCTGCTCACAAAGTCTCACCTCTCACCTAGAGTATGCTAAAAGCCTCCTGCCTCATTTCTCCCCATTCCAGTCTACTACATACCGCTACCAGAATGATCTTCATTAATATCAGCTCCAACTCTCTAAAAAGAAAATTAACTCCTGGTTTTTAAAGCCCTTTCCAGTCTATCATTGCCAACTCACATATTACTCCTGTTTACCCAATCTCTAATATGGTCCAACTGGCCTCTGCTCTGTTGTCCATCTCCAAATCTTGGCCTTCACTGCCTAACTTTTCTCTCCTCCTCCTGACAGTTACTAACTGCTTCATGTCACTGTTCCTTCAAACACCACTTTTAACATAAAACATCTCTTTATTCCTACCTGCTAGTACTCACCTTGCTTTGGATACTATTCTCTTTATTTATTGTGTATATACCTAAATTTGTATTGATAGAAGCTTCTTTGAAAGCAAGGATTGTTTCATTCTTTGTATTCTAAGGCCAAAGCACAGCCTCAGTTTTTCTTAACTGTAAAAGGGAGATAATATTTGCCTCTCTTACATAGGAGAATCATGTGTCAGGCAGTTTATATTTATAAAACACAATCCTTGGCACAAAATAGGCACTGAATGAACATTTATTGCTTCCTCTTCTATATCCTTTTTTCTAGCCCCAAATTGTCTGAACTGTCTCATTCATCAAAAATTTTAAGCACTTAGACTCAGGTTGGATGATATATCAAATTTAGCTAAGACAAGAGAATTCTTTGCTTCCAAGGCTAATAACCTAGGCCAATCTCTGACCTTTTTGGTCATATTGTGCCATGTGCTTGACTAAAATGCATTACCAGCCGAAGTTTTGTTGGTGTCCTCATTTCTTCTGTATCTACAAACTTTCGCAGAGAACCTCAGGCTCCCATCTTCCTCATCAGGTGAAATTAATATTTCCTTGAAATTTCTTAGGACTAGACCTTTTGGTGTTTATTTTACTCTCCTACATTTGTTATTTGTGTCAAATCAACAAATATTAAGTACCTACTTAATGCCAGAGACTATATTTTAAACTTTGGGGATGCAAAGAAAGGAGAAAAAAGTGCCTGAATGAGGTGCTCTCAGTCTAATGGAGGCAAAAGCAAGCAAACGATTATGTATTAGCAGGAGGTAAGCAGGATAAATTGGAGATGATCTCAGAAGGAAGGCACAAGCATTAAAGGTGATTGGGAAAGTCTTTCTGTAAAAGGAGGGATGTTGGCTGGGATTGAAGGAAGCCAAAAGTGGAGATGATAAAAGAAAGCATTCCAAGCCTGGGAGAAAGCCAAGAAAAATGGGAGATAGAATATTTCATTGGAGGAACAGCTAGGAGAGCCACGTCACTGGATTATAAAATATGTGGAGAGGAATAAGGTGTTCTTATTCCCTTCATTAGAAGAAACTCCTTTAAGAATAAGATCTGTCACGATTCTCTCTGCATTCCTGATAACTTCATTGTTTAATATCAGGTCCAGAATGACTTGCCCTCATTGCTTTCTCCACCTTCTAAAAGATGAACATAAGACTAGATAAGCCAGCTCCTAGCATCCTAACCCACACCTGAATAATGGAAGTTTCCTCATCACAATTGTCCATTTTCCATGCAGGATACCTGGTGTATGTCTGGAAAGTATCCCATTGTCAGTGGAACTAGATTAGCTCTAACTATGGTACCCTCTAAACTCAATCTTTTGTTTTTCCCTGATATGATCTCTCTGTAGTGGCTCTCTGCCAATCATTCTTTCTCCTCTCAGACTCCTACATCTTAGCACAACTGACATTCTTCATGATAAGGAATTCTTCCTGATCACTAAGGGACCTTCTTGTTGGCATAGGAGTCTCTTGCTACTGAGTCTGTCATTGCTGTGAAATCTTGTTCACCTTGTTTTATTTCACATAGGTCACACACAGGTTCTGTCCTTTTCTGTTTTGGACCTTAGATGTCATTTTTCTGATGAGACGCCTACCTGCCTCAACCTTGTCTCATTTGACAGTTGTGTCTTGGTCCTTTCTCCTATGTGTGATTTCAAAATTAAAATTGTTTTTTGTGTCCCTGCAGATGTGAGGAACTTTTTAGGATAAACAGAACAGGGAAAACCCTATAGAAATCTGTAGACAAGGTCTAGTTCTTAAAATCAGAATTTTCTCCCTTCCATTTCATGTATATCATCCCTTTTCCCCCTACACACAATCCAGTAAAACATGGCTTAGATTCATTCATTCATTCATTGAGCATTTACTATTCATTATCTTGAGATTGAAATTTTCTAATCTTTGTAGTCTACATATTTCAGTCACTTGTGGGTGCTAGTAATGACAGTAGCTGACACGTTTAAAATGTTTAACATCCATTATTTTATGTAAGCCTCTTAACAGCCCTTTGAGGTAAGTACTAAAGACTTTACTATCCCCTGTTTCATGACTGAGGACACAAGCTCAGGTGACCTGAGCATAGGGTCACTCTTCATTTTAAAAGTTTCACTCTCATTAGACCAGGTCTTCCTATGACATGAATTTCTAATTTTCATTGTTTATGATTCATTTGTGATTTAAATATTCTGATTATTCAATTTGTAGGTACCACCAAGCTGAAAACTGTGCAGGGAGTTGTGACCAGATACTGTAGCGATTATGGGATGATTGATGATTTGGTGTGCTTCACTAGCGATGTTGTCACCAGCAGCGTGCCACTGAACATTGGTCAGGAGGTGACTGCCATTGTGGAAGAGGACAAGATATCCAATGGATTGAAAGCGATCAGAGTGAGTGAATGATTGTGCAAGTGGTTTCTTTTCTTTCTACACTGAGAAAATAATGGTTTGGAGGAACTTGTAGGCACTATCTGCCATGGATATTTTGGTACTCTCCTTCACTCTTTAGCAACACCACTGGAATTCTGTGTGTTGCTAAGTATTGTGCTTAGATTGTAGAATCCATAGGTCATGGGCCATGACAATTCCCAGACACCACCCCCACTTCCACCCTCCCACTCCCCCAGTCAAGGTAACATGGCCTGGAAGACTGTTGGGGCATTTGGGAGGTGGAGGAAGATCAGAGTACTAATAGGTTGTGTTCATAAATTTACTAAGTTAATAGAAATAACTTTTCTTGCTGCCATGTAACTTGCTTTGTAAAGTAGATCTCATTGTCAAGAGAAGATCATGGGAACTGCAAATTCTCCAATCCATCCATCAGTACAGATTTGAGCTCTTTAAGCTTTATTTTTTGTAGTAAGCTTATCTTTAATACACATTGATTTAGACTCATATTGGGCAATGAAATGATTGGTGCCAGTTCCAATCTTGTGGTGAAGAGAGCCATCTACATGCAGAGAGAGGACTGGGAACTGAATGCGGATCACAACGTAACATTCTCACTCTTTTTGTTGTTTGCTTTCATTTTGTTTTCTTACTTATTTACCTTCTTTTTTATCTGATTTTTCTTGTGCAGCAAGAAAATTGTATAAATATGTTTATACATATTGGTTTTAACATGTTTAACATATATTAGATTGCTTGTCATGTAGGAGAGGGGGTAGGGGAAAGGAGGAGAAAATCTGAAACCCAAGGCTATGCAAGGGTCAACAGCAAATTATCCATGCCTATGTTTTGAAAATAAAAAGCTTAAAAAATAGAATTATGTTGGGAGAGAAAAATCAGAGCAAAAGGGATAAACCATGGGAGAGATTTAAAAAAAAAAAAAAAGAAGAAGAAGTGAACAAAGCATGTTTTGATTTGCATCCATTTTTTGGATGCATACAGCATTTTCTGTCCAAAGTCTCTTGGGATTGCTTTGGATCACTGAATTGCTAAGAAGAATTCAACCTCTCATAGTTGATCATTCTTGCTGTTATTGTGTACAATGCATTCCAGGTTCTGCTTAGTTCACTCAGCATTAATTTGTGTAAATTTTACCAGGCCATTCTAAAATCAGCTTGTTCATCATTTTTATAGAACAATAATATTCCATTACCTTCTTGTACCATAAGATTGTTCAGCCATTCCCCAATTGATGGACATCCACTCCTTTTCCAATTATTTGCTACCACAAAAGGGAGCTCTTTAAACTTTAGCTGATATTCTTATAAGTTTGGCTTGGGAAACCAGCCAGCCATCTTTAATAAAAGAGGCACTTACTTGGCCAGGCCATCTCTACATACCAGCTCTCTGGCCCTTTATCCCATCCATGTTAAAGGTCTGCTGTTTCTTTTGGGAGCTTAGAATCAACTCCATTCTCCAGGGAGGTACAAAAGCAAGGTTTCAGTCAAGGATGTAGACTTGAGGCACTTTGATCACTTGGAAAGGATTGGGGAGAAAATGTCAGATCCTCATTCATTTAATGCATCAAAGACTTCCTAGGCTTGCTCCATGCAGAATGCTATACTGGCTGCTGGAGGAGAGCCAGAGATTATATAAATAAGGAACAGAGTTTGCATTCTGCTAGAGGTAGAGAGCATACACAAAAGATTATCCAAAAAAATTGAGATTTTCTTGTAACTGGATTGAATAGAGCCAGAGTTTACTGTCCATACTGAATTCATGGAGGGAAAAAAAAATCAATCTTATTTCTTTAAATTCCCATGGTGGGCCCTGTTCATTTGAATTACTCCTTTCAGTACTTTACACAGCTAGATGCATTTAGTATTAGGATTGAATTAGAATCCTACTGCAGATGCTTAAAGCTCTGTAATCCTGAGCAAGTCATTTAACCTCTGTCAGCCTCAATTTTCTCATTTGTAGAGCAGAAACAGTAGCACTTCCCTCACAGGGTTTTTGTTAGGATCAAATGACATAAATTGGAGTCATAGAGAACATATGATAGATGCTTTGGAACCTTAAAGTTATAACTATATAAATGCCAGCCACTCTTACTATTACATGGGCCACAGGCATACTTCATAAATGTGCTTATTGTTAGAACTTGGACTTTTGGTAGATTACAATAGTAAAGTTGTTTTACTTTTCCTGTCAGGCCCTTGTGCTTCAAGCACATATTCAGTAATCTAAAGGAATCAACTATGTTAGGACATTTTGTATTGGTCATTTAACAAAAATAACCTCATATTCTCTATCCTATCCTGACTATATTTCAAACCCCCAGAATATAGGGCTCAGTGTGTTTGCTTTACAGGTTGAAGCTGTCTCTGATAAATGGGAAGATGACAGCAAAAATTACTGTGAACTTCCAGATTCTAGTACCAAGATTTTGATTGGCTGTATTACTTCTCTTGTTGAAGATGCTGGCTACATTAATCAGACAACCTACTTCTCCATGCAGGATGTTTGTGAAGGTAGGATTTATATTTTTTTATGTTAAGAAATGGTTTTGTATTTCTTTAACATTTCCATTTTAAGATGGTTATAAGCATCAGTTAAGAGGTACTAACTGGGACATTCAGGAATTGCAATTATGCTGTCAAACAAAGCAAAAATTCATGCCATAAAGCAATAAACATGGAAACTATTAAGTTGAAAAGAAATGTAGTCAAAAACCAAAAATTAGTATTTAGCTTATGTGCTTCAACTGCCTTTGCATCTAAATTCTTAAAGGAAAAAATAACTAAATTGCAAGAAGATATAGTAGTACAATAATGGCAAGAAACTTCATTGTCTCGCTATTTTAGACAAAGCTAACAAAGACAAAAAGGAACATATAAAATGAAACAAAATGTCTGGAGAAACTAGAGCTAAGAGATGGTGTCTTCTGAATTGGACTGCTCAAGAATAATCTATATATTTTTTAACACTACATGAAACTGTTACAAAAATTGATACTCAATTAGAGCATAGAGATATTACAAACACATTTAAGAAAGAAAAACCAGTAAATGAATCTTTTATAGACCAAAACAAAATAAAAGTAATAATCAGGCAGTACAAACAAAAGAAACAGATTTAAATGAAGCTCAACAATGAAAACCTAACAAGTGGGTCAAAGAAAAATCACAGAAATAACTACATAAAAGAAGATAATGATGATGAACTATTATACCAGAATTTCTAGGATATACCTGAAAGCCATCTTTGAGTAAACTGTATTTTTATATATTTACAGGACAGAAAAGGAACGTATTCATGAACTAAATATGAATTTTTAAAATTTGAAGCCTACAATCAAACCTAAAATAAACAAAGAGAAGAGATATAAAAAGATTAGAGAAGAGACAAACTTGGAACCCCCCCAAAAAAAAAACCTACAGAAACTATTCTTTGAAAAGCCTAATAAAGTTGATAAACCATTAGCCAATATTATTTTTTTAAAAAGGGAAAGCAGAAAATCAGAACAAAGTAACAAGTCAATACAGAATAAAAAACAATTATCAAAATCTATGTACAATGAGATGTAATAAATGTTAGGATTGCAGTAAATGTTTCTTGACTTGATCTCCCAAGAAGCTCCTATTTCTAGTGTCATGGAATCCAACAGATTGGTATTCAAGAGAATTTTAAGTGCTTCCTGTGGGCAGAGTTCTGTGCTAGATTCGAGAGGAGATAAAAACTTTATAAAGGGCATACCCTGGCCTCATATAGTTTAGAGACTAGTAAGGAGGCTTGAAGCATAATTAATCATAGTACTAAATAATTTCTATATTATATGTCTTCTTTTTCCCTTCCAATGTAGCCTTTTTTAAATGTTGTGTGCTGAGAATCAGGAAACCTGTGATCAAATAATTGGTCATGTGTTCTCAAGAATCAGTTAACCTTTTGGCACATCTGTTTCTAGTCTGTAAAATGAAAGAACCAATCTAGATAATCTTTATGATCCTTTTCAGCTCTAATATTCTGTGAATCTTTTCCATTTGGATCAAGATTCCTTCTCTCTGCCAATTACTTTGAGTAAGAGTCAGATCTCACCTGTTTGGAAGATTTCTATACTTATCTCTTTACTAGACTGGGCCTACTATATAATTCTACCATAGCTCCCTGGATCTTTTGTCCAGTTTTATGTATACAATTAGCTTCCATATACCTTTTATAAATTTCAAAATGAATGCTGTTTGTTAAGCTGTCTTACAGTAATAAAACTTTAAAATACATGTATTTTGTGACCTTTAGGTTTTGAACCTTGTAAGGGTGATTGGGTACAAGCTGAATATTTCATTAAGCCAGCAACGTGGAACAGTGAGGCAATTTCTGTGAAGCCACTGAGATACAAACGAGTAGATCAGGTAACCACAGAATTTATGTCCTTAAGAAGCTGACACTTTCCTGCTTAGAGTGGAAAGATCTCTGAGCTTCCATTCAACTGAAATTCTTCGAAGTTATGATGAAATAGATTTCAGTTCAAGACATTATAATAATCAGAGATTAACTCCTCCCAAGCCTTCCATTATTCCAAAACTGTAGTGGACCACCTTGATTGATCCTAAGTCTCTTGTCACTAGAATTATTCAAGCACAGGTCCTTGGGGATGATTTTAGAGACAAATTGTGAAACTGAACTGGCCTGCAGACTGGAGTACCTCAGAGATTCCTTCAAATACTAGGAATTCTCTAATGATTCTAGTTAATTTCCTAAGACCTACTACTTCCCATCCCAGTTTATCTGGCACCCTCTCTCTTAGCAGTAGATACTTTGAAAGAAATGAGTTGATGAATGTTTAAATGGCTGGTCATGTTGTCTTACAAGGATTTGGTGTGGTTTTTTTTTTTTCATTCTAACCATTACAGGTTTGCATTTCCAGTCTTTGTGGAAGAAATGGGGTAATTGATGATAGCATCTTTTTCACTTTGGATTCCCTGAGGCTTCCTGAAGGATATAAACCTCGGAAATCTGACCTGGTCAATGTGGTGGTGGTAGAGAGTAACCAGTCATGCTATATTTGGCGTGCCTTGTGCATGGCCCCTGTCGAAAGGTAAGAATAAGCAGTGGGCACTATTTCTCCCTAATGGGTTCCCTGCTAATTAGGAACACTTTCCCTTCATTGGGCCACCTAGCTAGGGACTGGAGAGTCCCTGCCTACAAGGAGCATAAGTTATTCGAAGCAATGAAGTGCATATGTTAAGGGTTGTGTCATAATATTTTCTCTGAAAGAATTCGGGTTCAGCAAAAGCATTTTTATGAGATTAATGCATTCGGTGGCAGGTCAAGCGCCCTAAAGGAGTCGCAGCCTAGCAAAGCAAGACAGGGGTTTTTATAGAGTAAATGGTGCTGATTACATTTTATGTACATTTCAAGTTAATATGAGAAATTTGCTAATGAGGATAAGTCCTAAAGCCTTGGTGGAACTGTGCATGTGGTTACCCAGAATGTATACAGAAAATTCTATGGTGGGGCAGGAGAAAAGAGTGGTTATTAATGTATGGTAATACTGTTGTGACTAACATGTTCACCTAAGGATGGAAAGCAGACAGCGCACAGGCTCCACACTGGGGAAAGTCTTAGCTGTTGTTTATACTCCAATACCCTGCTCTGCATCCCCTTGGTGTCACTTGCTTATTGGTTGGTTTCTGTGTTATGTTTGAACCCGTTGCTGTGGTTACAAAGCATGTTGACCTCACTGTCAGCAAGTGGGGAGGAATTTCTATGGATTTTGGGCTGGGGTAGGTTGGGGACAACAGTCAGAATCCCATCACATATGGGTAAATTAATGAGAAGTCTGCCCAAGGATGTCAGGGTACAGAGTAATACTTAAGGGATCTTGAAGGGGATTATAGGAAAAAAAGAAAGAGGACATTTCTTGCATATGTATACAGTGGTGAGGAGCCAGAATATTTCATCAAGAGAACAGGAGGCAGGCTGGTGTGGCTGCAGTGACGGAAGAACAGTGAGGGCACTCTGGAAAGGCTTGTACTGTACAGACCTTGTATTTCATCCCAGAGGCCCTAGAAAACCAAAAAGGGACATGGTCAGATGTGTGCATGAGGAATTTCTGTTGGTAGCCTGGTAGGGGATGGGTTAGCGAAGAGAAGGGAAATGCGGAGGTTGCTTCAGAAGCTTTTGAAGTAGCCAGTGAAACAATGTGGTGGAGATGGAATGGACTAGCATGGGAGCTGCGGGGTCTCTGGGTTAGGAGTCAGTTGGAAGTTTTGCCATCTGGAGCTTAAGCATCTGATCCCTGAGTATTCTTTTTTTTTTTAAATTTTTAATAACTTTTCATTTACAAGTTATATGAATGGGTAATTTTACAGCATTGACAATTGCCAAACCTTTTGTTCCAATTTTTCCTCTCCTTCTCCCCACCCCCTCCCCTAGATGGCAGGATGACCAATACATGTTAACTATATTATAGTATAAATTAAATACAAAATAAGTATACATGTCCAAACCATTATTTTGGTGTACAAATAGAAACGGATTCTGAAATAGTGTACAATTAGCCTGTGAAGGAAATAAAAAATGCAGGCAAGCAAAAATATAGAGATTGGGAATTCAATGTAATGGTTCTTAGTCAACTCCCAGAGTTCTTTTGCTGGGTGTAAATGGTTCAATTCATTATGCTCCATTGGAACTGATTTGGTTCATCTCCTTGCTGAAGATGGCCAGGTCCATCAGAATTGATCATCATATAGTACTGTTGTTGAAGTATAGAATGATCTCCTGATCCTGCTCATTTCATTCAGCATCAGTTCGTGTAAGTCTCTCCAGGCCTTTCTGAAATGATCCTTTTGGTCATTTCTTACCAAACAATATCCCATAATATTCATATACCACAGTTTATTCAGCCATTCTCCAATTGATGGACATCTACTCAGTTTCCAGTTTCTGGCCACTACAAAGAGGGCTGCCACAAACATTCTTGCACAAACCGGTCCCTTTCCCTTCTTTAAGATCTCTTTAGTTACACTGCTGGATCAAAAGGTATGCACAGTTTGATAACTTTTTGAGCATAGTTCCAAATTGCTCTTCAGAATGATTGGATGCATTCACAATTCCACCAACAATGTATTAATGTCCCTGTTGTCCCACATCCCCTCCACCATTCCACATTATCTTTCCCTGTCATTCTAGCCAGTCTGACAGGTGTGTAGTGGTCCCTGAGTATTCTTAAATGTACCCGGGCTTCCTCACTTTGTTGCAGTTTTGTCTCAAGTTGAGTACAGGAAAGGACTATAACAGGCTCAGTTTTGGTGGGAGATTGGATGAGTCTGCGTAAAAGATGTAGAGAATTAAGAAATTTTCTTTGTTTCATTTTTTTAAAAATTTAGCCTTTTGTGGGAAGTTTCATGTCATTTTATTCTTCAAAAATATATATATTTAATGATTAAGCATATGTAACCTTATGGTTTCCTGAGGTATTGCCACTAAATTATATTGAAGTCACATTTTATTTTCAGGATGCACAGTCCTTTTGAAGTGTGCAGGCTGTGCCCTGATCTCTTGGCCCCTAGTTCTCCAAGGCTGTTTTGCTAAGACTCTGATAGAGCCTCCCTCCTTTCAAAATGGTGAAAGTGGGAGAGGGGCCTTGGTTTTCATTTGGGTAGGTGAGCATTGAGACTCCTTTTAAAACCTTTGTTACCCAACAATCTTAAAAAATATTTTTGTAGGTTAGAGAACTGAATCTAAGAAAGAGGTAAGGCTTTGTTTTTGTTGTAAAATGAGTAAAATTTTGTTGTATATGTTGGTGATTTCCTCAGAGAATCTCATATCATCAGTGAAGTTGGAGTTGATGAGATGTGTGGAGCCCAACTCTTGAAAAACAAAGGAGGACTTGAAGTTACAAAAATGACAAATTTTGGAACTGTAAAAGAGGGAGAAAGTAAAAGTATGGTCATCTGGATAGAGTAAGTTTGTTATTTAAAATTTATGTAGGAAAAAATGTATATAGAATTTCTCAGGAACTACTTTTACCATTATCCATCAATTGGATTTTTATTTACCAAATTTCATAATAATAGTCACCTAACTCTTCCTTCTTTTTGTAACTAAAAAAAGCCAAAGGCCTTCCACATTGACCTTTCTCCAATCAGATACTTAGCAGAGGACAAGTCTGCTTCCAGTAACACTGTGTATGTAGTGATAGAAATTCTATGTTTTCAATTCAATGTTCACAGTTAATTGTCTTTATTTTAGGAATAAAGGAAATGAGCCACAATACTTAGTCAGCTGCAGGCTAGCTGGCTGGGAAAAATCTAAACAATTTCGATTTCAAATGCCTAATGCAGATCAAAGTGACTGCATAGTAACTTCTGTTACTTCTGTGCCTGTCAAAGAAACTTGTTCAGAGGAGAATGTGAATTCAGTCTCTAGCTGTGATCCAGAGGTCATCTGTCAGGCATTAGATAGCAGTTCTGTGGACTCCAAGAAACATGCTCCAGGTACAGTCTCCCAATTTATTATCGTTTAATGAAATGCTGACTTGCTTTGTTTCATTGTGTTTGTCAAGTTTCTCACTAAGCATGTTTCTCTGAGGCACATTTTGCAGCACATAATAGACCACAGGATTCTGAATTGTATAGCTCTTTTCTATCCTTCATCTGGCAAGATGCCATGGGGGAGCCAGTCCCCTGTTCCTGAGATTCATTGATCATGTTTTGCTCCAGGTCCCCAAAGGAAAATAGAATCAGCTCATATACATGATGAATCTTGAGATTTTGTGTGATTCTGGTTAAAATTCATTCTATATCCACAGGCAAACACAGTCAGTTTCTTGTCAGTTTTTTCCAGAATGTGAAGACAGGGACCAGGCTGTTGCCCTGTTTTTGTTCCTGTCCACTTCTCCTCCCTCCCTCTTAGGAAGAGTCCTGCTCTAGTTCTTTAGTGAGCCTGTACCCCTCTCTACAGAACAGACCCCCAAAATCTCAGCCTGTTGGGGCCCTCATCTGAGACACTGTTTCCCCCCCCCTCGCTTAGGGAGGCTGCCCAGAGCTGCAGAAAGTCTTCTCTGAACCTTGAAGGCAGCTGTTGTGGTCCTCATTGACACTTAGAATGATCCCAGGTTTTGGTGGACCAGACCCACATTTCTCTCTTAGAGAGGTAGAGTCTACTAAAAATGCCTTGTGGTGGTCTGGTTTTAGATCAGGTCCTTATCGCACCAGATGAACAAACATCTACAGGAACGAATGGACCACAAGAAGACAGCTTGGCAGAGAAGCTGGATCCAGGGCCTGACCACAGTGGACAAGTGCCAATCCCTGCAGGCAAAAAGACCTTCATCATGATTGTGTGTGATGCCAGGTAGGACCGTACTCCATCCCGCAGTCTTTACAAAACACCACCTGGGGGCCAGGTGCTAGGTGTGCTCATACACGGGCCAGTGGGGCAGAGCATATAGCGTGGCCTGCCTGTTACCTCAGGTGGTTCATTTGTAAAAATGAAGAGGGTCCCCACCCTCAGAAAAATGCCATTCTATCAGGAACAGTGTATCCATACTTATAGAACTCGGGAGAACTGGAGAAGCACTACCTGGGGGAGGGAGAGCCCAAGAGTCTGCTTGTGGCATGAGGGGCAAAGGTAGGTGTGCTCTTGGCACAGGAAATAGCCTGGACACTGGAGAGTGTGACAAGGGAGCCAGACTGTAATTGATTCTCACTGATCAGTTGTGGGGAGCTTATGTCCTGATTCTAAGAGTAGTAGGGAATCACTGGAGTTCATAGAACAGGGAGGAGCATGGTCAGCCCTGGACTGTGGATGGATTCGGTTTGGAGGATTGAGTAGGGTAGGAGAGGTTGGAGACCAGGAGAGCCATGTAAGGAGACAATTGCAATGGCTCAGCAAAGGGGCCTAACTAACCCACAGTGGGGTAGGGAATGGAGGGAGGGAAGAAGAAAACATGGTAGATGGTGTCAAAACAGGAAGGTCTGGGCCTGGGGAGGAAGAATCAGAAGAATGGGACTCCCCTTGAAAGAAATAGGGTAAATTTGTGGGTTATAAAGATAATGATTGACAGGCCTTTTGGATATGCTGAGTTTAAGATGACTATGAAACATCTGTGTAGGATGTCCCCAGGACTTTTGATGAAGGGGAGCTAGAGCTCAGGAGATCAAACAGAAGTCGGGTCCTAGCTTTGGGAAGAATGAATTTCAAAAGATTTGGAAGAAGATGGGAGATCAAAACCCAAACTCTTAGCTGGAAAATGGGCCTTGGAGGATTTCTGAAATCTTATTATCCAACCATCCTCCTAACTTGAGAAATGCTTAAGTGCATCAAAGCAAATGAAATCACCAAATGAAAACAATATTAAGAAAGAGAAAAGAAGACCAGCAGCAGATATTGCAAATAATAGAGCAGGAGAACCGAGGATAGATGGTGCAAAGAAGCCCCAGACGGGAGATCGTACCCAAGAGGAAAAGTCAGAGGTGTTCGGTGCTGTGGGGAGGTCAAGAAGAAGAAAGACTGAGAAGATACCATCCCATAGGGCAGCTCTGAAGAGAAGGAAGAAGCCAAATTACAGATGGCTAAAAATAAGGGAAAAGAGAGTAAACAAGTATAGATAGAAGCAAGAAGGCATGAGAACAGTGAAGACAAGAATGGGCAGTGATTTTGAGGAGTTTGGTTATGGCAGCAAGGAGAATCCAGGAAAAGAGCTTAGGGAGCTGCATGTTTGCAGTCGGTAGGAAAAGTCCCAGAAGATGGGAAGCTGTGGAATATGGAGAGAGAGGGAGGTTGGGTGGAGGCTGCGTTCTGCTGAAGAAGATGCGAGGCAGTAAGAGCATGGAAGCATGTGGAAGGGTTGCCCTTGCAGGGGATGAAATGACAGTCAGCAATATCTGTTCTTTCCCATGAGATGAAGAATCTCCAGACTTTGCTGTCTACTTGCTTTTCAGACTTACTCATATAACCTAAGAACCTCAGGGCCCTCTCTGCCACCTTGCTTCAGCACCGTTAAGCCTTATTTAGTATGAGCATGAGAGGCGGGACTGTCACTTCTCTTGCTTGTATCCCCAGAATTTATCACAGGGTTTGACACATAAAACACTTTCAATATATGGGTTTTCTATAATTCATTTATTCCATTTGTGAGTTTTAATATGATAGTTAGCAGTGGGTAGCATGTGGCATGTAAAATCAGAAAGACTCAACTCCTTGAGTTCAGATAATGGCCTCAGATACATATTAGCTGTGTAATCCTGGACAAGTCACTTAACCCTGTTTACCTCAGTTTTCTCATCTGTAAAATGGACTAGAGAGGGAAATGGCAAACCACTCCAGTACCTTTGCCAAGAAAACCACAATTGGAGTTATGAATAGTTGGACCAGGGACTTGAACAAATGAGTTTTAAAAGGATTGTGCAGAATGTTATATAAAGGTCCAGGGAATTGACTCCCCAAATAGGGGGATGGTAGGGGTGCATGGTTGAGCAGTTTGGTCATCTGTAGGGGTTGGTGGGCTACCAGCTTCATGGGAGTCAGCAATGTGATAACAGTAGAAAGAGCCAAGGTGATCTTGGCCGGCATTAAAAAGAAGTGACCTGCTGAGGAGCGCATCCTGCTGCCCCTCTGCCCCGCTGTGGCTGCATCAGAGTCCTGCACACCTCATTTAGTAAAGATGTCACAAAGAAGAGCATACGCAGAATGATGATGGGACTGGAGGAAGAGCAAGTAAATGAATGGGAAGGGATCAAGGCGGGGGTGGGAAAAGAAGTTGTTTTGGTTTTGTTCTTTTTGAGAATGGGAGAATGAAGACTCAAGGATATCAGTAGAAAGTGCATCAGATCTATTTTGTTTAGTCTGAGAGAAGAACTAGCCACATTAGTGGGAAGTAGCAAAGAGGAAATTGAGACTTGATTCACAGCAGTGAAGTCTGTGCTGGAAAGGGAGGTGGGGGCTGCCTTGGGTTTTCCTGCAATGAAGTATTCTCAACAAAGGCTGTCATTTACCAATTGCAAACTGGATAGGGGTTGGAGTGGGATCTCCCTAAGGTCTCTTCCAACTCTGGAATACTGTGATTATTAGGGGGGATAGTAGAATAAGTTCATCTATTTTGAAATTACAATAACAGGATATATCTACAAACCTAAATTCTCTCACAAGAATCATTCAGATTCACTGGTCATGTTACATAGTCCCCAAACAAAATACTTCTGTTTCTCATTTGTTCAGCAAACATCTAATTATTAAATAATATTTTAATTGTATAGAAAATCTCTATTTGAAATGTTTCATTTTAGGGAATGGAGTGTTGCTTTGAATATTTTAGTAAATATGAAATAATATCATCAAAAACTGAGGCTGACCTTTCTCATTATGTATGTCTACATTTGTATACGCTCACTGAGTAATAAGCAGATTTTATCATCTTTCTTCCAGAAATCCTGGCCGCTGCATGGACCTCCTTTTGCTTTGTTTTTCTGACTTCATTATTGGGCGTTACATTGAAGTTAATGTAGTAAGTGAAGAAGAATTACTCATAGCAGTCACAGAGCCATTTTCTTGGAAAAAATCTAAAGCTACCCAGGCTCTGACATCACCCAAGACAACTGTGGTGGTGACAACACAGAAAAGGTATTACAGCACTACCCAGCATATGGTATTCTTTGTTTAGGAAAGTCTTGCTGGTTGCCTGTCTTTAGAAGGAGCTGCCTTAGATGGAAGAATCCAGAGACTTTGGTCGGCTCCCAGTCAGAACCAGCTATGTACTGTTTTGGGCCAAGGAATACTCGTTTAAAACTATATGAAGCAGGCAGGCCCCACAGGTCTCTGACTCCCATAACTTAGAGCACCATGCTCTGATGGCCTGAGCTAAAAGCCACAAACTGTCAATCCACGTGGCCAGTTCCCAATTATTCACTTTTTTTAGGATCCTATGGTGAAGTTGTCTCATTTGGCAGCCACCTTGGAGGAAGAGAAGACCATTCTCCCTCTGAGCCCAATGTCTAGGCAGCTCATACCTGAAGAGAAGAGAAATCATGGTACAAGGGCAACAGATGCAAGGGGAGGGTATCTGAGCCACAGCTGCCACCATCCTCACTTGGGAAAAAACTTTTTTTACCTTCTATTTGCTCCCACTTTTTCATTCTTGTTTTAATAGGAAAAGATCTTGGATTCAGACTCAGGAGGTCTGGTTTCAAATTCTGACTAAAACTCACTGTCACTTTGAGAAAATCATTAACTCTCTGTCTTCTCTGAGTCTCCATTTCTTATCTATAAAGTATTGTTAGTTATACTGTTGCTGTAGTGGCCTTCAAAACTGTTTTTGAAGAAAGTGCTTTGTAAACTTTAACGTTATGTAAATGTATTCTATTATGGGCATATAAATCCCTTTGCCCATTCATTAACACAGAAAATTTAGGTAAACCGTGATATTTCTAAGAATTAACCATAGGTATGCAATGTAGCATATATTCTAAGCAACTTGGCTAAATTTGGGAGTTAAAAAGGAGTGAATTTCATTGAAATTAAATATCCTTATTTAAGGATATTTACCTATTAATTTGACGGATTTATTTTTAAGGAATCTAAGAAGACAGTTGCCAAGTTTCCTCCCACAATATCCCATACCAGATAGACTAAAAAGATGTGTGGAACAACAGCTGGATATATTAACTTTTCAACCATTGCTTGCAGAGGTAAGAAAAATGGGCACCTACTTGGTAGTATCTCATCTGTCCTTTTTTACCTCCCACTAGACAGCCCCCTATGACAGTGTTCATCTCTACTTGAATGTTCTATACTGAACCTTTCTGCTCTTCCCTCTAGAACCTTTGTCGAAAAGCTAGGCTTGGGGTGAAAATGATAGGAAGTTCTTCAGAACCCTTTAATAACTGTCCAAAATGGAACTGCTTGAAAAGCTGCAAAGCACTATCTCCTGTTAAAAGTACATTTGAATAGGGAAATCGCAGAATGACAATGAACAATCTTTAAAATTGCACTCTTGTTTTCACTTATCTGTGCGACTTACTGTGTCTTGTTCTTCAAGCACAGCATGACTCATTCCTTTGCTTTAATGCTCACATTTTCTCCTAGTTTCTCTCCAGTTAAATTAAGCCTGGCATCCTACATTAGCATAGCATGGAAAGTTGAATGATGTTTAAATGATTATAACTCTCTTGGTTGGATTCTGCATTCTAAACAAGAGGTTCATGGGTCCTCATATAGGAGAATATATGAAGTAACCAATGCAAGAATGTAATTTGCTTGACCCACCACCCTTCCACATCACAGGGATTAGGGACATAGTATCCCTGCAATCTGGAAAATCAGTGAAACCATTTTTGGTCCTCCTTTTGTAACATAGAAGTCTATATTTTTTCTTTTTTTTAATGGGGTGTTTACAGTACCTTATTATAAAATTTGGGTTGATATTATGTAATGTCAAACATATATTATACATTTCTGAGTTTCTAAGCTTTTCCTATGTCATCTTCTGGTCTTCACATGTCTCTAGCTTCCAAAAAATTCCTCCCAAATTCTCAATTTCTTATGCCAACCCATGATATAGTGAAACTACAAGGGAGAAAGTTGAGATGTGAAAGGGATAATTGTATTTGGGGAGGGGTTGTTTCTTTTTTGCAACTGGAGTATATGGTAGTGTGGGGAAGTAGATTTTTCTTCATTGAAAAGCAGATTATGTGAAGGACCTTTGATTTCATCAGTATAGGGAATTCTCTCTACCAAAGCAGATATCCATTCCTCTGTGATTTTGGAGATGAGATCTAGTGAGTGTAGGCAGGACTTTCTTTGCTCAAGTCATCCAGCATTCTCTCCACATACCATGCTATCTCTACAGCAATAAAAATTGATTTTTAAAAATTTCTGATTCTCTTTCATTTAAAATATTTAATAGCCCATTTATCAGACTTTGAGACACCAATAATGCCATCCTGCAAAATGACCCCAAAGTGTTGAGCACTAGCAGGCATGGAGAGAAAAGAATACAGAAAAGGTGCAGTTTGATGTGTCCAGGCTCTGCTTCTTTGCCAGGATCCTCGTTTGTACACAGTCTCTGGGAGTGTAAGAGGCAAAGCCTACACTGGGCTCCAGAAAGAAGCAGCTTCTAGAGAGGGAAGGGCCCATCAGGGTTGGGGAGAAGTGGTTGGATGTTGCCTCAGCCTGGGATATCCCACAGCATTACTGTTAGGGTTCTAAATGAACAGGAGCAATATAGGTTATGTTTAGTATACCTTATTTGTTTGAGCAGAGAGGGCTGGACTACATTTCAGAAAGAATTCCTAAATTTTTTATGAAGTGAATCGTGGGTTCTTTAAGGGTAATTAACCTTTAGTTGTTTTGGAATTCCTTATTACTTAACTGGGATGCTACTAGATCTTTTCCAAGCTGAATTCTGTGTTTATTTCAGCTGCTGAATATGTCCAACTACAAAGATAAATTTTCCACTCTGCTGTGGCTGGAGGAAATCCATGCAGAACTGGAAATCAGAGAATTCTATATGAGTGGCGTAATTTTGAAAAAGAATGGCAATTACTTGGTTCTGGAAGTTCCGGGACTAGCAGAGAGTCGCCCCTCTTTGTATGCAGGTAGGTGTTGCCCTTGTAGCATCTTGCTGTCAAAGAAGAGCAGAAATCAAAGGAGGAAAAGACACATTCCTTTATTTATTTGTTTGTTTTTATTATAACTTTTTATATACAAAGGATATGCATGGATAATTTTTCAACATTGACCCTTGCAAAAACTTCTGTTTCAACTTTTCCCCTCCTTCCCTCCACTTCCTCCCCTAGATGGCAGGTAATCCAATACATGTTAAATATGTTAAAGTATATGTTAAATCCAGTATATGTATACATATTTATACGGTTATCTTGTTCTACAAGAAAGATCGGATTTAGAAAGAGGGTAAAAATAACCTGAGAAGAAAAAACAAAAATGCAGGCAAACGATAACAGAGAGAGTGGAAATGTTATGTTGTGGTTCATACTCATTTCCCAATGTTCTTTCTCTGGGTGTAGCTAATTCTGTTCATTACAAATCAATTGGGACTAATTTGGATCCTCTCATTGTTGAAGAGGGCCACGTCCATCAGAATTGATCATCATATAGTATTGTTGTTGAAGTGTATAATGATCTCCTGGTTCTGTTCATTTCACTCAGCATCAGTTCATGTATGTCTCTCCATACCTTTCTCTATTCATCCTGTTGGTCATTTCTTATAGAACAATAATATTCCATAACATTCATATACCACAATTTATCCAACCATTCTCCAATTGATGGGCATCCATTCAATTTCCAGTTTCTAGCCACTATGAAAAGGGCTGCCACAAACATTTTGGCACATAGAGGTCCCTTTCCCTTTTTTAATATGTCTTTGAGATACAAGCCCAGTAGTATGGGTATGCACAGTTTGATAACTTTTTTAGTATAGTTCCAAATTGCTCTCCAGAATGATTGGATCCATTCACAGTTCCACCAACAATGCATCAGTGTCCCAGTTTTCCCACATCCCCTCCAACATTGTTCAAACACATTTTACTTGTAGCACTGGACGTAATCATTTCTGTCTTTTTCATCCAGGTAACAATTCCATTCCAGGCCTTGAGTTCCACTGTTGTTTGCACTGTAGTGTATTTATTCTAAAAATGGTCTGACCATTCCTTCCTTGCCATCTTCCTCCAGCCTCTATTAGCCTCCACCTCTGCTGCCTTGAATAACTGGCCCCCTCTAGCACTCAGCTGTAGCTCTCCTCTAACCAGGCTCTAATCCCATTCCCTTCCCACTTTCCTATGTGTTTTCAGCCTTTCTAGTTCTCTCAATTCTGTCCTCTCTTGCCTCCATACCCCATTTTAATCTCATTTGTCAAGTCAGCATATGTTTATTCAGCACTTACTGAGTGTGTGTGCTGGAAGTGTGGAGGAAGACCCAAAGTCTTGAGAAGGCGTGGGCCTGGACTTCATGAAACTCTTATTTATACTAAATGGAGTATATTTATACTAAATATTTTCAGGTGACCCAGACCCAATGTTACATGATGAGTCCATTAGAATGTTGAGAAACAAACTTTTTTTGTTCAGACAAGCTACTGCAGTGGAGAGCTAGAGAGGGTGGCTTTGGGAAGTGGAAGAGCAGAAGTAGGTGAGGATGGCCAGAATCCAGGGATCTGGCTGAGCCCCTGCCCCCAGACTCTGTGAGCCACAGAACCAAAGTGCTGAGCCTCCAGGCTCACAGTCTTGGACACAGTAGGCACTTAATTGGGGATTTGGGAAGTGCACGTTTAACATTCATGTGTGGAAATGAATCTTGTTTTCTTGACCAGGTGACAAAGTGATTTTAAAAAGCCAGGACTACAACGAGCATGTTATCGAGTACATTGGCTATGTGACTGAGGTGAGTCAGCTTGCAAAGGTGGCCAGAAAGGACTGTGAGTGAGAGGTGGGATGATGTAGGAAATCAGGTATCTCTCAGCAAAGTGCCAGTCCTGTGAGCTTTGGGGCCCTCCCATCCTGGGTGCTTAAAGGCCATTAAAACTCCCCAATGTTTCACAGACAAGGAGTCTCTAAATGTACCTTCCCCACCTTGTTCTGGAAAAGGTGATTTTCTGAAGCCACATGGAAAACTTGACCTAGCTCTCTATTAAACTTCATTGTTTAGATTCTGGCTAGTTCTGCCGTCATTCTCATGCATCATGTTTATATTTTGTCCTAGTGGTAGCATGTGTTTAGTTTGCAGGTCATTTTTGTTCTTTTGTGAACCCCAGGAAGATGCTTGCCTTGGAATCTCCTTCATCCATTTAAGAAGATGTTCTAAGTTTTCTCTTTTTGGTTTTTGGTATGCACTGGATGGCAGGGTACTAGGGAACTGGGTCTGTCCTTTGAAGCCTTTGGGGCTACAGAGATGAAGCGTGTGTGTGTGTGTGTGTGTGTGTGTGTGTGTACGTGTGTACACATACGCCAGGGGCCTTCCAGGGAGTGAAGACAGGAGGGCACTAGGGACACCTAAGTGGCTGGGACCCAGCTTTGGGAGCCATTGAAACCTGGCATCCTGCCAATCCCTTCTCATTTGTAAAACTGATGTCCAAAATAGACTTGGCAGGAGTCATTGCATCCCACCATCCCCCATTTTCTCATCTGTGAAACCTGAAGAGTTCATACTCTCACTAACACCCTCATAATGTAGACAAGAAGCCTACAAGCTCCCCAGATGCTGATTATACCTCAGTATGTGTTTCTAACTGTTAAGCACCTACTGTGTATGGTCTAAGCTAGTCATCCAGCAGGAGGAGAGAAAGATGAGGAAGCCTGGCAGGGGCTGGTGCTGTGGAGGGGTGTGCACTGCCAGACCCTGAAGGTCCAGAAGTGAATCCCTCAGGTTTTTTCAGCACTACTGGGTGCTGGGCACCAGGGTTCTCAGTATCACAGATGAAACAGTCCTTGCTCTCTCATGGGGAAGGAACCAGCACTCATGTCTGAATCTGTAGGACATAGATGTAAAATGACAAGATACAAGTATACCTTCATGCCCAACATGGTACTTGGTGGTTTTTTAAAGGAAGAGAGGTAGGCATGGAAGGGGGTTGGCCGTTATTGACTTTGGGTATTTGGGGCTGTAACTCTTCCTTTAGGATCTTCCCTAATTTAAAAAAGAGCCCATTGTCATTCTTTTCTTGAATAAGTTTGAGATGATAGAGTCCTTTCTTTTATTGAATGCCCACTGTGTGTTTCTGGCTCTGAAAATATAAAGATAAAAGCCAACTCAGCCCTGCCCTAAAGGAGTGGGTGTAATACCAGATTGGGTAGGAGTTGCTTCTCATTTGCCCTTCCCAGATGTTGGGAGGGACTCAGGGACTCACACAGTCTTTAATATCCAGTAGCAGCCATTTCTAAAGACCAAAAACTCTAACCATTTCTCTCTCCCCACCCCCATTAGTATTTTTCTTAAAATACAGTAAGATGAGCACTTTTTTATTTTTCAGTTTAAAACATTTGCATTATCTCTTAGATTTGTAAGGCCAGACCGTCAGACCAAAGGGGAAACTCTAGCTTTTTTGTCTCCATTCCCAATTTTTTCTGTCTCCTATTTGGAGTAGAAACTGATTGCTGGCAGTTTTGATTTTTGCCCACAGAAATCATGATGCTGACCTGTGTTACCCAGACAAGTGATCAGCAAGCAAAGCTCATTAGCATTTGGCTACCTGCTTCTCTTTTAGTTTATTGGGATGGTCGTTGATTCATTTATATTATCATAAATTAAATTTTAGCTTCAGCTCTTAGAACAAATTCAGACCAATAACTTTTGATATTATTTGATTACGCCATAAAAATTCTGCCACATGAAACTTAATCTAAATATATTGTCTGTTACTTTTTAAGATTCATGAAGAAGATGTAACCCTTAAACTCAATCCCGAGTTTGAAGAAGCTTATAACTTTGAGCCGATGGACGTTGAGTTTACCTTCAATCGGTAAATGTTTCATAGAAACGCTGAAAGTTTTTCTTTCACTTCCAGGGTATTTTTGCTCTTTTCCCATTTCTTTAGTAAAGTTGCCTAAAGTTGAACTTAGAGAAAAGTTTAAATGAAAAATTAGGGGAGGAACTTTGTGATCCCAATCACTGCCAATCTAATGTAGTAAAGGTCAAGGCATCCCCCTCTGGGGAGCATCCATACCTTCACGTAGCTTGTGAGAAGGGCCAGGTTTTTCCCTGAAGTATATCCAAAATTCGGGAATTTTTGTGGTCATGTCCTCAGGAGTTCCCAACCACAATTTTATAGCATCTAGTTAAATTAATCCTCAAAAGGAGCTATGCAAGTTTTAAAAGATTCAGAAAATGACAAGCGTCTCCTTGAACATTGATGCTATCCTGCCATTGTTTATTGGGCAAGGGTAGGGTGTAAGGGGAGAGAGAGAGCAAAGTCTCCTTTAGTGTGGCTGAAGGATCTAGTCTCAAGTCTGTGACTTAGCCCATCTGTTGACCCAGATCCAGACCAGTAGCCTCAGAGTGCCCTGTGTAGCTGTAGGGAGCTCAGACTTAGTTGGCAAGCTGGTACTGATCTATGTGGGGCAGAGGAGCTTTCCTGGAATCTCTTTGAGGATAGGTCCAAGGCAAAAATTACACTCTACCAGATTTAAAATCCTTGATGTTTGCAACAAAGGTAGGGCTAAAGTTCTTTCAATATTTGTGTCATCTACAAAGAAATGGCTTGCTAAGCAGTCTGCCAATAACATAACTGAGATTTGGGATGTTGTGTTTACACCTCTCCATCAGCACCTAAAATAATGTGTTCTGAAGACTGTGTCAGTATGAGGTTCGCTAATGGCAAGACTAGTTCCATAGACTCTCTGTAAATGAAGTTTTATATGTAGATGACCCCATACCTTTCTGTACCTAGCTTCCATCAGCCTTTTCCCAATCCCAGGGCAAACTTTTTAGTTGGGCCTCCCCCAAAGTACTCACTCCAACCCTTTCTTTTCTTCCTAAAAAATAAAACTACTGTTTTCTAGAGGTAGCCTAGGTCTTATGGGAATGATGGTGTCTCAGGAAAATGATTGGCACGTCTTTAGGCTACTGAGAACCACACTGTCTTCTTCTAGAGGGTCTGCCCTCATCCTACACCCCCCCACCCCAGAAGTCTGGGATCACTGAAGTGATTGGCAAGGAGCAGCTTAGGAGATGCAAGAATCCAGGACTTCCCATTGCTCTCAACATGCATCTGTCTGGTTCTGTCTTCCTGGTGGGGTCTAGCTTTGTAACCAGGGCCCCGCTCCAGGAAGTGGCCATCGTTGCAGTGGCCTTCTCTGGATGTTCAGACCTGATGACTGAAGAGTCTCTTCCTGCTTCCCCCAGCCCTGGGACAAGGTTCTCAGACCTCTGACTCCAAACCCTTTTCTGCCTCCAGAAATCAAATTGGGGTTTCTGTCACTTTTTGCTCATCCTTCTTCTACATGTAGATGAGGGAACAATGAGACAAGACTCACTGATTAGCTGGGTGTGCCTCTACTATAGGTCACAACTGCCCTCACGGGGATTTCTTTTATCATCTAAATGTAAACTGTTAGGTTAAAAAACAAAACAAAACTCCACATCCACATGAATCACGACACATTCCCCTGAGGGAAGGAGGAGTGCCACTGCTTCCTGCCCAGTGAGGTACTTGTACTCTAAAGAGTCCTTGAATTGAGGGATTGCGCATGTAAAGGGAAATCATAGAGCAGTGCCCTAATAATTTTCTATTCTCTCCTTTGTGATAGAACAACCAGCAGAAGATGTCACTTTGCCGTTGAGCAAGCAATACACCTGGGTGAAAAAGGTCAGACTGCAAGGTTGAGAGGTGTCCTATCCCCCCTCCCTCCTCTACTGTCTCCTCTGTTTCTGTGGGGTCTTAGATATGAGCAATTTTTAAATGAAATTTTGAAAAAAAAAAGGGTATTAAACCACTTGATATCTATATTTTAAACTTTATTTTTCAAGATATTTCAATCTTATTCAGCAAATGTTAGTGTGAGGTGGGGAGGGGAATGCAACTATTCTGTTTTCTCTTTTCCTCTTTTGTTGTTGTTTGTTGGTGGGTGTACTGGTGCTATAGGAATGCCCGATTGCTTTTGGTCATTTAGAAAACCTGGGAAAGGAGAGAGGCCAGGGGAAGGGGAGAACAGGGAAAGGCACTGTGTCTCTTCGACTGGATCCTTAGGAAGAGCATGGCCTGGCAGGCCAGAACTTACAGGACAATTTCCTGTCTCCCTTTTTTTATTTTAAAAACCACAGTGTTATTTCCAGAAAGTATCATTTTACAGTCTCCACAAGTTTCTGGGACTTGGAACTATTTGCAAGATACTGGTAATGATGAACAGGCTACTCTTAAACAAGGAAATAAGGTAATCTTTTAGTGACTCTTAGTTTACAGTTAGGAAGTGATTGTGGATTTCATTTATTAATTGGCACTGTGCAGGAGAAAAAGAAAGTCTCCTTTGAGAGAATGGTTCATAACATGAAATGGTTCTTTTCCTGGCCCATGTTTGTCTGCATCCAGCTCAAGATTGGAAACCGGCTAAAGGCCTCAGAGTTCTGATTGTGGCTGTCCGAATTAGCAGTGGGTTATGGGAGATTCATCTAATTTTTCTAAAAGGGAGGATCTTTCTCACCTTGTATCATTCTTTGAGTCATCAGCCCTAACACAGAGCCTGTTATATTTGTTGGTAGTCATTGATTCATTGATTCATTGATTATCAGCAGTGTCAATGCACGGAGATGAACTCTCCCCAGAGCCCTGAGCTGCAATCGCCTTCCCATCCCCTCCACACCACACACACACACACACACACGGATGCACAGACACAGCCTCCCTGGGTCCCAGAACTCCCCGTTACAGCTGTCTTGCTTCAAGCTTTTCTTGGTCATTCATGGAAGGAACAGATTATGTCAATTTTGTCAAGTAAAACCTCTATTCGAGCCCCTATCTGGACAGATAAAGTCCCTGTTCAGTGGGAGTGCTGCAGAGGGAGAAAGGCAAGGGCTTGGGTGCTGTTGGAGCCTGTCCCCATAGTGTGAGTGGCAGGCCTGGGAGGCCACCGGGCATAAAGGATGAAATTACCATTAAGGGAAGTCAAGTTATTTGTTCCTTTGCTTCTGGAAATGAGAGTGTTCCAACAGATGTATGCTCTTGTAGCCTCAAGGCGGAGGAGGCAGGGCCCTAGCTATGTTGGGAAGGATCTGTTGGGATGTTCAGTTTGTTTGAGTAATACCTTTTCTTGTGTCCACACCTCTTTATAGTACTTTGTGTGGGGAGGAGTGCTGACAGCCTCTGTACTGGCTGACAATTTTGCTGTGGTTATGCATTGTGGTTCAGAGGATTGTGCCCTGGGGAAGAACAAGCCACATTTTTATGCGGCACAAACTTGGTGGGGGAGGTTTTCCAACCTTTCTAGCATATAAGCACCTGATGGAAAATCTTTTTTCCAGAATAAGAAGAAATCAAAGGAGCCAAAGGAACACACGACCAAGAAAAGAGGAGCCAATTCCATCCATGATGTGGTGACATTTGCCACACAGACAAGTAATTTCTGTGTATTAGAATATTGACTGAGGGGGTGAGGTTTGCAGGGTCAGTCAGAGGCAGGAGAAAGCTGGTATACCCTGGGCTTCATCACCCTCGGGGTGGCATTTCCAGCTGGCCATCCATCTCAGGCTAGGCAGTCCCCCAGAGCTCCCAGCTTCAAGAAGCTGAGCCTTCCATTCTCCGTGGTTAGGAATCTTTCCAATTTTGCCCACAGCTTTCTGTAACTTTCTATCATTATTCCTAATTCTGTCAGCCCTTCACATATTTATAGAACTCTCGTGTCCACCTGAAATCCTCTGTTCTCTGAGACATCAATAGCCCTCCTGTTCCAATCACTCTTCTCTAGACATACTTGGTTCTGTCCCTTCTAAAATGGGACCTTCAGAACTGAACCCGGCCTTGTGAGTGGCTCCACCTCCTCCTCCAAGGATAGATTTTAGAATTTTTCCAGGAATCAGAATCAAGCTCACTGTTTAGATTTTGTACAGGAGACAATTTTATTTAAAAATTGAGACTTGGTTTGCCTTTCTTTAATCCAGTGATCCCTCTCATCTTGTCTTTCAGAGGACCCTGGCAGTGGTTGAGTAGTCCCAACCATTCTCTCTTTGAGTACCTGAGGATGTAATGTTGGGCCAGGATGGCCTATTCCTCTCCTCTGGACCTCCCCTCCCCCATGGTAGCCATTTTTGACAGAGGTCATTCTCCTCTGCCATGAAGGGAGCAAGATGCCAGCCAAGCAGTATTGCCTAATCTCATTTACCTCCTTCTTTAATTGGCTTCTCTCCTTCCCCCACAATACCCTTGGTAATCCCTTTCCTCAGGAGCCTCAGTTCATCCTGAGCTTTTGTATTACTTTGATAGTACTTTCCCCACTCTTTTGTGTTCCCCATTTTCTGCTCTTGGCCTCTTTCTCTCTCCATCTTTTACAAATCTCAGTTTGCACTCAGCATTAACAAAAGTCTTCAAGTAGTTCCCACTTTTGATCTTCACTGGAATTCTTTTCCTTTGTGTCTTCAGCATTTTGTGCTTTGTTTCCCATCTCCATCTGGGCCGTCCCAACTCTGATCAAATACCCATTGCATGCATTTCCTGTGCCCCCTCTGCAGTGTGTTCTCCCAGAAGATGGGGAGCGTGGTCAGCTGTGTCCTCATACTCTTTTCTACCAATTCACAACCAGTTCTTCTCAGTGAAAATCAGGTCCAGGATAAAATTTCCCTTTGTGGGTTGCTCTGCTTGATAAAGGATGAAATTACCATTAAGGGAAGTCAAGTTATTTGTTCCTTTGCTTCTGGAAATGAGTGTTCCAACAGATGTATGTAAAATGGAAGGCCCCCCATTGTTGTCACTCTTCTGCACCCAAGCCCGTGATCTATTAATGGAACTTAAATTCCTTCTTTCTTTTGTCCTTGGCTCGGGCAGCCTTTGGTGCTTCCTTATGTTCTCCACCACAATTCAATCACATCTCTGCTTTTTTGATGCTACCCCACCCTACACCCTTTTAGCTCTTGTGTTGCTTTAAAATAAGGCAACCCCAACTAGAGACATTCCCATCATCCTTAATCTTAGTGCTATTTATCAACTAAAATGTGTCTTCTGGTATTGGGCTCACTAACACATCATTCCCTAAATCTGAGCATTTCAGTGTGGGTGCTGGGAAGTTTTTATCACCAACTGCTTTCTTGATTTTGAATTCTTGTGGCTGTCCCCATTGCTGTTCTTCCTAGATAGTGGCTACTCTCAGCATCTAGCATGGATTGTGCATAGGCAGTCAGTCTTCTCCACTCCCAAGGCTTTTCACAGAAGGAAAGTGCTGATACGTTCTCAGCAGCGTCTCTCTACATAATCCTTTTTCTAAAAATGCAAGTTCTCCACTTCTCATATCAGTTTGTCTCTTCTTGCCTTAAGAGATCAGCAATGAAGAAGATACATCCCATATCCTTGTGCTTTTTGGTTTTGTACCCAAGATTTTGCAGTCTCTAGCATGCTTCCTAGGCTGTTCCTACCACTATTTGTGCCTGCATAAATCCCCAGTAGTTAGATTCATAGTATTAGATTCATCCATTTTGAGAAGTCTTAAAAAGTTCTCCATTATATCTTGATGGCATGACAGAAAGATGAGATCTCCCTATCAAAATAGGCAACAAGTCAACAGTTAAGTATATAGAATGTGCCAGGCAGTTGTCCCAGGCAAAAATAAGGGAATCCACATTTGAGGAGTTTGCACTTAACTGGAGAAACATGTTTGCATAAGTAAATGTATGCTCTATATAGCTGGGTGGGTACTAGCATTTTCCCAGTATTTTCAGCCTGGGAAGTGAGAGAAAACAAGGGGAAAACTACTACCTGGGAGAATGTGGAAGGTCCCCCAGGATCCTAATCTATAATTAGAAGGGATCTGTGATCCTTTATTAAACAGACAATACTGAAATTAAATAATTTGCCCAAAATCCCCTAAGTGGCAGAACCAGCATTTGAATCCAAGTCTTCTTGACAAATCTGGTTTTCCATCTGAAGGAAGTAGCATTAGGGCTTAGTTTTGAAGAGAACTAAGGTTTCCAAGAGACTGAGGTCAGGAAAGAGAATGGTCCAGAAAGTAGGACCCAAGAGGCTGTTGCGTATAGAAGAATTCGGTGTGGCTGAAGGGAAGGATGGATGGTATGTGAGGGCTAAAAATGGTCCCGAGAGCTAGAGGGATGAACTCATGCCACTTGGAGAAGGGCATCCAATGCCAAGCAGCAAAGATTGTATTTTTTCCTAAAGGTAAGGGAGTGATGTGGCATATAGTAGATGCTTAGCAAATGCTTGTTGAGTGACTTAAGTGATCTTTTACTGGCTTTAGGCTATCATGGGATCCGATCATCCCAGTATCTCAGTGAATAAATCACTACTTTCCTTTCAGATTCTTTACCTACCTCACAGAAACCTCTCAACCCATCTGGTGCATTGCTGTGTTGCCCTCATTACTGTCATATAGTATTATTATTCACTCTCAGTGGTTGGACAAGACCACGTCATCCTATGTTCCGAACACTCACTGAGGACTTAGGGATTTCTCACGTCATCAATGAAAAAGTTTTTCAGCATGTTTTTACTTTTATTCCTAACTATTAAAATGGGCTGTGGTATATATTTTTTCTACATAAGGCTATGGAGGTTGAAAATTGGATTCAGTTGTTTGCCCTCTATATGAACCTTTGTTTTTTATGCCTTGAGTACACAGTGAATGGAGTACAGACTTCGAAATCGAAAGAACGCGAATTTTTCAATCCAGTTCTAAATGAAAAGCAGAAATTGGCAGTTAGAAGAATCTTAAGTGGTGACTGCCGGCCAATCCCATACATTCTTTTTGGACCTCCAGGAACTGGAAAGACAGTTACCATAATAGAAGCTGTTTTACAGGTAATTATCACTAGCAAACAGACTACAGGATGCTCCTTAGAAGCACAAGCTGGCCAAAATCTCAGTGAAGATTATAGAAGGAAGAGATGACTTAAGGCTGAAGCCCAGCAAGCTTGCAGTTGGCTACTGTTCATTAAGTATGGAGATACATCATTCTGCAGCCGGCCTATTTTTAAAATTTTAAATGGTTTTTAAATGGGTTGACGGCATTTAAGAGTCATATTTCCTAGCCTTTAGAAGATGCTTCGTTTTCTGAATTGTAAAGTATTCAATCATAGTATAGCAGAAATTTGCCTCCAGAAGAAATGCTGCTTAAAATTGGATTTGGCCTTTGTCACCAGCTACAAAAAACATTGGGTTTATGTAAAAAATTTAATAAGTTCATTGAGTTGATTGAGCTTTCTCCTGGAGAGGAAAGTCACTTTTGTGCCTCATTCTGAAAGCTGTGTTATGGCAGAGTAGGCAGGGAGAACAGTGTGATTTTAAATTTAGGAAAATGGGTGAAGAGAGATTACGGGCTTTTCCAAGAGGCTGAAATAACTAAATAGTGAGAAAAAATTTGAGAAAAAGGCTTTCTTTCCAACTGTAGGCCTAGGCTCTTCCTACCTTTAAATCAATTAAATGTCCAAATTTTATATTTAATAGTTAGTGGGGTTTGTAGATTTTTTTTTTTTAAGTCTGGCAATATATTGAGGGAAAGTGTGGCTTCCATCTCTCTTTGGCCTTCTTGTCTGTGACACAGATTCATTCTACTTTACCGGACAGTCGAATTCTGGTCTGTGCCCCGTCCAACAGCGCCACTGACCTCGTTTGCATGCGGCTGCATGAGAGCAAAGTGCTTGCCCCAGGAACCATGGTGAGAGTGAATGCCACCTGCAGATTCGAGGAGGTAATTTTTTATAGTGCGTGGAATTTAACCCTCCTCTTTTCCCCACCACAGAGTCCATGTGTCTGGAGTGGGGGCCATAAATGCGAATGAACTTGTGTTTGAGCCCTGCAGGACTGTCTCCTACTTCACAAAAGTCCTCACTCCAGCACTTCCAGTTAATTCCAAGAACGCCATGTCCTGCCTCCTTTTCATGCTCAGAGGTCTCCATGATGTCTGTATCCCTTCTGCCCTGCAGCTTAACTTTTACTTTCCCCCTCCTGTACCTGAGCTCCCAACCACCATTACTGTGACCAGTGTTCCCCCTTCAAGTTGCTTTTCTTTGTGCTTTTCTCCGTTCCCCCATCTTCCCCTACAGGAAACTATTTCCTTATCAGTCCCCTTAGGAGTTAGAATTTACCTCTTCTGCCTTATGAGACACTTGCCTATATACTTGACTTCACCTCATGCCCAGTAAAGTGGAAGCCCTTTGAGGGCAAGAATTGTGTTTTATCTGTCTTTGCAGCCCAGTAGCACCAAGCTCAGGGCCTCACATATTATTTATTGTTGTCTGACTGTCCATTACCCCATTTGGGGTTTTCTTGGTAGAGATTCTAGAGTGGTTGGCCATTTCCTTCTCTACCACATTTTACAGATGAGGAAACTAAGGCAAACAAGGTTAAGTAACATGCCCAGGGTCACACAGCTAAGAAGTGTCTAGACCAGATTTGAACTCAGGAAGATGGGACAGTCTTTCTGACTCCAGGTCCGGCTCTCTGTGCACTGTGGTACCATCTCGCTGCCCCCTCATTTGTAACAGTGAATTAAAACTACAGACAAGAGGATGACATGGATCTCAGTAGGAAACCGAGAAAGGGTTCAACTCAGTTCAGCAGACAATAGGCATTGTCCTCAAGGAACTTAATAAAAATAAATGTGGAACATTTGTTTCTTGATTTGATGATGTTTTTATATCTCTCTCATGAACTAAAACGTAAGAATTGAGGAATAACTTTTGGGTTTGAAAGTGATGATCTGAGCAGCGGGACCACGAGCCAGCATTGCGTGGGGCTTGTGCCGACAGACCCTGGGAGAAGTTCTAGAACAGGAGCCTGGTAGGCCTCCAGCAATGAATCCAGCCTCCCTGCAATGGAGTAAGGCAGGTTCAGCAAGAAAAAGCTGGACGTGTGGAGGACTGGAAGGTTTACAGCAGGCTTTGTCAGTCTTGGCGCATTTGATTCTCATAAAAACCTTGGGAAGCCAGGATGTATATTATCCCTGTCCTTACAGACAAGGAGACAAGCAAATAGAGGTTAAGTGGCTTGCCTGTGGCCACCTTAGTAATCAGTATCTGAAGTGGGATTTGAATTCAGATCTTCTGAATGCCGGTCTGTTATTTTCTTGTGCCCCTAAGGGTCCTCATTTCCTCCAAAGCCATGGCTCATGAGCATTACTGATAGATGTCTTTCTGTTTCATAGCCAGAGGACAAAATCAGTTCAAATCAAAGTAATGGTGAGAGAATAGTAAGAAAAGTGGCCAGAAAAGGTATCCTCCCATAAATCTGCGGGTCACTCAGTGAGAGGAATGGACATTCCCAGAAAACATGCACATGTAGGAAGCATGGTCAGGTCCTCCTCAGGAAGAGGCAACTTATGTGTCTCTTGCTTAAAAGTTGTGCTTGTTTTCTGAAGATGTCACTGCCCTGTCTCCACTGGGCTTTTCCCTCCCCGGTCATCACTCTACAAGGCATATAATATTGAGCATCTCTCTCTCTCCTTCCAGCTTCTGGCTTCAGTTTGGAGTTCTCAGCAGAAGTGCTCCCTCTTCCTCATGAGAAGAGGAATGGTGTTAGCTTAGAGCCCAAAGGCTTCAGCTTCTGGGGGTTTTAGGTAAGCAGGCCCTTCCTTCACCCACATCAGACTAGCTTCAAACCCTTGTCTGCTTTTCTTCCTGTTAGCACAGTTTATAGGACCCTAGTTCTTTTAAATTATAGAAAACATAAAGGCATTTCATGTTTTTGAATTTTGCCTTTCTGCTCATCAGGAATATTTTCTTTGCCCCAAGTCTATGTGCCTTTAAGTAAGAATATCCTTATTACTCTTGCTTAATTCCCAAATTGAGATCCTGTTCCCCAAACCCATTTCAGGTGAGCTCTCTGTTAAAAGGGAAGGGGAAGGACAAAGAACAAAATCCTCAAGTCAAGTCATGTCAGGATCTCTCCCTCTGGTACAGCCCTTTGTTCCAAATTCTCACTTTTTTGTGTTGTGTAGACAATAATAAGCCTTTTGTAGTCTTTTTTGGGAAGTAGATTTTAGTTAGACAAATGAGACTTTTGACCATCAGGGTGATATAAAATATTGGTATTTGTTTCCTAAGGAAATCTCCTTCCTAAGGAGCAATTGTGGAATTTCCATCACTGGATTTCTTTGCAAAGCCACATTATATAGATGATTCATACGTTCAGTGAAGTTAAGCAACTTCCTCCCTATCATGTAGATTCAGTGCTCTGGGTTATACTTAAGAGACCCCACTTCTCAAAACTACAGAATGGCTGATTCAGATGAGGAGGGCCAGACTCCATCTCAGTAAGTGTGTGGCCTCCACCCAGAGCCTACCAGTCTTGTCCCATTCAGACAGTCAGTGCACAGCTCTGAGGCCACACATGCTAGCTTTGTAGACACGAGGGTGTATCTGCTGGGGTGCAATGCTAGGTCAGGGAGTTGTTTCAGGAGCAGGTTCTCCTCTTCCATCGGTGCCATGGAGTCGGGAGATTGTTCCCTAGTGCACATGGAGTTTCCTTGATGTTTGTTTAGCTAGTCTTTACTAGTTTTGTCTTTTCATTTGCATTACATTGATCAGCACTAGATCTAGAGTCAGATACACTAGTGGTGAGGCCCCAGACGGGCAACTTAACCATTTGCAGCTTGCTTCTTCATCTGTGAAATGAAGGTCCTAAGAGCCCCTTCCTTCCAAGCTTATGGGGACCAAATCTGATGGATAGAAAGCTCCGAGCTAAAGAAATGTTGGCTGTCATTGTTATGGTTTTTACGAAGTTAAAAAGAAGCTTGAGATGAAGGACTTTGAGCTATAGAGATTTAAAGCCATACTGCTCTAAAGAATACTTGAAACCTTTGGATAGCATGTAGAGGGGCCCCCAGGCTACATTATTTCTGTTTATAGGCTACATGATCCAGAATAATAGAAGGTCATTGAAGTCCCACATACCCAGCACTTTACACAATGTTGAAACTGTATGTACCCATTAGATTTCCTACTTGTTTTCTCTTCCCATTCTCCTATGATCAGTCCTCTCAGCTGTAAACAAGCCAATTATCCTTTGGACACAAATACCCCCATTCCCAGGAGGCATCAACCCAAGGTCTACCTGTTCTTGCCCCTCTGTAGGCCTGAGGAAGCAGTAACAGTTTCGTGCTCATCAAGCATCAAGAGTCAGCATTTTAAAGTGCCTACTAAGTGCTGGGCATCATGCTAGGTTTGGGGAATAAAAAGACAAAAATTAAATGATCACTACTCTCAAAGAGCTAACCGTAAAGCTGTTCACTCTTCTCAGAGAACTGCAACATTCTAAACGCTTAGAAATCTCATCAAACTTGGGCTCTGACTTAAAAATCATTTAAACTACATTCTGTTCTGTATGTATTTACCGAAAACGTCATATACAGGATGTTACCTTAGTAAACTTAGATTCTAATGGGGGATGCAGCATAGACAAGCAAATAAAATGCCTACACTAAATGGATTTGATAATTGCAATTGTGAGACCTCTACTAATCTGGTGGAACCAAGAAAGGCCTCGTGTGAAAAATGCACATGCACTGGGCTATAAGATAAACAGAAGAGCCTAAGAGGTGGAGAGTGTGGAGGGGGGCTGTTGCAGCTATGGAAGACCACCCTTCAAAGGCCAGAAGGCAGAAGATACCATGCCCGCAGCAGCAGACTGCTTGCTTTTGAGAGTGAGTAAAGGAAAGGAACCTGAACTCAGCCTGGGCCAGATGGTTGCCATGTACTCGAGACAGTCACCTCATCACTCTGGGCTCAGAAATACCATGTTCTGTGGATAAGGGATCAGCGTGAAATGAAAAGTAGGTTAGACAGAGCCAATGTTGCAAGCTCGGGGCAGGGTGCAGTGGCTGAGGCAGCGGACAGGAGAGCTGCTCTAAGGGGGAAGGACTGGAAAGGTCCTGGCCCAGGGTGGAATGTCTTTTAAGCCAGGAGGGGCCCACCCAGGAGGCTTGTGATGAGCAAAAATAGCAGGGGTCTGGGACAGAAGTGGGCTTGATGACTTCATCCACACCCAGGACTTCAGGCATCCTCTACAGGTGCTTCTTGAGTCTGATCTAGTGTCTCCCCTGACCGTCAATCCTGAACAAACTGATGTTGCCTTTCGGTTATCAGGAAGCATTTATTAAGCACCATGTGTCGGGCACTCTACTGAGCCCTAGAAATAGAAATCTAAGCAGAAAGAGTGGTGGTTCCTGTCCTTGAGGAGCTTACATTTTTAATAGGGAAAGGGACCCCTAAAGAAATGGGGGAGACCCAGCTAAGCAGGGCCGGGCACACATAGTCCTGTGGGTGTAGGGATGCAGTGTAGCCTGGAAAGGAATGAAATATGGAGGTATCCTCAGCGGAAGTCATAATCCCCAAATCTATCCCTTTTCTGTATTCCACTAATGTGTCTCCTTTCAGTGGTTCAGTTCATTCACAATCAGTTCCCACCCTTCTAATTTTATGTTGTATTGTGTTCTTTTTATGCATTTGATTATTGAACATTTATCAAACACCTGTTATGTACCAGGTGGTAGAAAGAGAGGGAAAGACCCTGTCCTTGAGGAGCTTACTATCTAATGAGGGGACAGCATGTAAATATATACAAAGCAATCTCTGTACAGACTAATTAGAAAGTATTAACAAACAAAAGTAATTGGGGTTATCAAAGGCTTTGAGGAGTTTTAGTTGAGACTGAAAAGAAACCAGGGAGGCAGAGCATTCTAGGCCTGGGGAACAGCCTGGAGGCTCTTGTTCATGGAACAGCCAGGAAGTGGGGGTCCTGAGTATGTAGTGGGGAATGAAGGGACCGAAGATGGACTTGTCATTCCTGCTTGTGTTCCCCCCCAATCCCCATCCTCTACATCTGGCCCTCTCTCCTTTCTCTTACATTGATGAGGGGGAGCAGAAAAAGGCACTCAAGCAGTGTGTAAAGAAAACGGTTGGTGTGCTTATAGAACAGCTTGTGCATGTGTACTTTTGTTTTCACAGACCATTAGTGACACTGTCAGACTCTACTGCAAAGATGGGGAAGATGTCTGGAAGGCGTCTCGCTACCGAATTATCATCACCACGTGCAGCAGCTCTGGATTGTTCTACCAGATCGGAGTGAGGTATCTAAAATACATGCAGCTTATGGGGATCATTGGCATTTTGTAGGGAATGCCCCACGAGGCACCAAGAGACACGAAAAAAAAAGACAGCAAAAATGTTAGGGAAATGTCTCACCTCTTGGGGAAGGGCCTAGCTGCCTGTGGCAGGAGCCAGCAGAGCCATGGCAGGCAGCACTGTGCCAGACATGAGTACTCACACGACAATTGCAGGATTGCCTCACTATTAATAATAGTATTATATTATTATACTATAATATTATTATTATTAGTTCAGATGACGCAGTATGTGATGAACCTTTGCCAGAGGTTCCATCTGTGTTTGTGCTCTGATGTTCCTGGTGTTCTTCCGGCTTCTTGAGCATCAGAAGGCCCACTGTCAACTCAAGAGGATTGAGGGAAAGCCTAGAATTTCTGGATTTCATTCTCCACACTTTTTTTCACTTATCCATTGGTTTCTATCTTTTATGTTTGCTCTTACAGAGAGGCTGTTAAAATTTTTAGTTATTGTCTTTCTGTGACTTTGTTTTTGCCTTTTTTAAACTTTGCTCTTTTTTGTTCTAGTAAGAAAAAACTAGAGCTATGCTTGTCACTAAACTGCATTCCCTTTGACCCCGTGATACCACTGCTAGGTGCACACCCCAGAAAGATCAGAGAATTATCAAAAAGAGCCATGTGTCTGACAATATTTGTGATATTTGGTAACAACTGAAAACTTGTCTGTTGGTGAATGACTGAACAAATTATATTTTATTGATATGATCTTATACCATAAGAAATAATGAAAAAAAAATAAACTGAGAAACTGGGTAAAGATCTATTTGAACTGATGCAGAGAGACATGGGCAGAACCCAAGTGATAATTTATTCAGGGACCACAACACTGTATACAGAAAGGATTTTGACTTGACTGATGAATGCAATAACCAGAGTGCCAGAAGACCAGAGAGGAAACGTGCTCCTGCCTTTCTGATGGGGAGGATGGATTCAAGGGGCAGAATGAGACAGACTCTTTAGTCATTGCCCACAATCTGTTTTGATTGACTCTGAGGATGCATCTCAGTGAAAGGAGTTTGGGGAAGCTTTGTTTAATTTGGGGCAGGAGAAGGGAGCGATCGATTGATAGTGATGCTTGAAGGAAGGTGTTTGAAACAGGAGAAAACAAGGAAATTCAGAGAAGACAAGATAGCTTGAAAATTAAGTTGCTGAATTTGGTAGTTTTTAAAATAAAATAAAAGATAATTCACATTATAGAAATTCACAGTTTCATATATAATTGTCTTTCTGTTTTTTATATATTGAAATGTTTAAACTAAGAATTACTCTTTAAAAATGTTAACCTCGATCACTCCCTCTCTGCATCAGTTCAAATAGATCTTTCTAAGTTCATCATTTTCCATCATTTCATTTTGAAGCTGGGATTTGCATTGTAAGATTATATGAATTTAGAAATTATTTGGTGCTGTAAATTTTGTAATCTATTTATTTTGGAATAAAGTAGCACTATTTCTTTTTTCCTGATCACTGATGAGGTTTTCCACATATCTTCCTCCTCTCAGAGATTTGGGGACTGTGGTTGTAGAAAATGATGAATAGTTAGACAAAGTCTTGTCTTTCCCTAAATATCTCTTTGTGGGGGCTTAGAGGAGAACACTAAAGCTTTTTTTTGGTTGTGTCTTCTCCTCACTTCCTATGATTCCCTTCAAAAAGCCTTCAGGCACTGGAATAGCCCAACAGTCCACATTCCCTTTCTGGAGTTTGGCTGAATCTAGTTGATGGTTTATCTGTTACTGAACTGGGATTGCTCAGGCTTCTGTGGTGACTTTAGGATCTGAGGAAGTTGATGTCAAGCATGTTTCTCATTTTAGAATTGGACATTTCACACACGTTTTTGTGGATGAAGCAGGACAGGCAAGTGAGCCAGAATGCCTCATTCCTTTGGGCTTGGTCTCAGAAGTTAATGGCCAGGTAAGGTGGGGGGGAGGGGGGGTTGTTTAGAAAGAAATGTGTCCCAAGACACCAAAAGTTTTAAATATCATAGGCAACTGTCAATATTGCCTTTTTAAAATGTGCTTGAATTACTTCAGTAACTAGCACTGCCCTTAAATAATTTATGAAGTTTAAGTATCCCTACATCATTCATTTTTTAAAGAGGGTAATTGGTTAGAGTGGTGATGATCAGTGAACATAAGTCTCTTTCTGAAAAGATTGATTGAAGAGTGTCACTGAGCACATAAATTTCCTTACTTAATTAGTGGCCATAAAGGTTCTCAGGAGTCTCTGTAGCTGTTAATGAGCTTGCTTTGTATCCCTTGAGATTGGCCTAAAGTCTTGATGAATTCTATCAGTGGCAGCTCTGTCCCATCAGCCTTGTGTTATCTGCCTTCTCCCGGCCCTTCCCCTGCCTTCCCAGAATCTTCATTTGAGGTCTTGGAATTGTTTAAAATGTGCATGTCCTTATGATGTCTCTTGATCATGCTCCATAATCTCTGGGATAGGCCATCAGGGCTGTTTGGTGTGTGAGCTTCAGGTCTCCAGGTCCTCGTCAGGGTATTGCTAAGCCATGATACCCAAAAAGCAGAAATTACTTTTGATTTTTATCTCCAAAGATCTTTTTAAAAAGACCTTTGACTTGGTCCACAGTTTCTGCTCTGGGGCAGACATTCGAATGCTGCTTGTTAGTCTGAACGTCATACATGCTATATCTGCATGTGGGTGCAAAAGAAGGAGGGCTGCTGGCTTACACAGCCAGAGAAGAAGCTGCCATTTCTGCAGGCTTGGAGAACACCACTGTTTGTGTTTTGCAGATTGTGCTGGCCGGAGACCCCATGCAGCTTGGCCCGGTCATCAAGTCCAGACTCGCTCTTGCCTATGGATTGAATGTGTCCATGTTAGAAAGACTCATGTCTCGACCCTTGTATCTGAGAGATGAAAATGCCTTTGGGGCTTGTGGATCCTACAATCCTTTGTTGGTGAGTCCAATGTTACCTCTCTGAAAGATAAAATCATCTTTCCTCAAGTCCCTTTACCAAAGGACCTGAGTTTGAATCCAGCCTTGGACATTTCCCAGCTCTGTGGTCCTGAGCAAGCCAGTAAGCCTCAGTTTCCTTATCTACCCTGTGGTGGATGATAGTGGCCCTGCCTCTTACATCGTTTTTGATGATCAGCTGGGGATGCCACTTGGCACTCTATAAACACCAGTTATTTTCACTATGATTTACTACCTTCTATAGGAGTCCTTTCCTGACACTCTCTATTGAGGGTGCCCTCCATCAAATTGCTTGGTCTTTAACTACTTTGTATGTATTCATCATCATCAGAACAAGACATGTTCTAGTTCCCTTATTAGAATCTGAACTCCTTATAAGTAGGCATTTTTAAACTTTTTTTTTCAGTTATAAATTCTTTCCTTACCCCCTTCTCATTGAAAAGGCAAGCAGTCTGATATAGGTTATACTGACATATGTAATCATGCAAAATACATTTCCATATATACCATTCTATGAAAGAAAACACTACTTTTTCTTTATTTTTCTTGGGTTTTTTGTTTTTTTGATTTGCATTCAAGCTCTATCTGTTCCTTCTCTGGAGATGGACAACATTTTTCACTTAAGTCCTACAAAATTGCGTTGGGTCATTGTATTGCTTTTTATTTTTTAAATACATGCAAAGATAGTTTTCAACATTCACCTTCGCAAAATGTTTGTAGTGGCAAGAAACTGGAAACTTGAGTGGCTGCCCATCAATTGGAGAATGGCAGAATATGTTATGGTACCTGAATGTTACAGAATATTAGTGTTCTGTAAGAAATGACCAGTAGGATGATTTCAGAGAGGCCTGGAGAGACTTACATGACCTTTTGCTGAATGAAATGAGCAGAACCAGGAGATCATTATATACGGCAACAGTAAGATTATACAAGAATCAATTCTGATGCACGTGACTCTTTCCAACAATGAAATGATTCAGGCCAATTCCAATGATTTTGTGATAATGAGAACCATTTATACCCAGAGAGAGGGATGTGGGAACTGAGTGTGGATCATAGCATACCATTTTCACTCTTTTTGTTGTGGTTTGCTTGCATTTTATTTTCTTTATCACTTTTTTCCTTTTTTGATCTGATTTTTATTGTGCAGCAAGATAATTATATAAATATATATGCTTATATTAGATTTAGTATATTTTACCATGTTTAACATATATTGGATTACTTCCCATCTGGGGGAAGGGGTGAGGTGAAGCAGGGAAAATTGGAACACAAGGTTTTTTCAAGGGTTAGTGTTGAAAAATTAGCCTTGCATGTTTTGAAAATAAAAAACTTCAATTAAAAAAAAATATTCTCCTTGTGTTCCAAATTTTTCTTCCTCTCCCTAAGACAGCAAGCAATCTGATATAGGTTAAACATGTGTGCAATTCTTCTAAACATATTTCCATATTCAGCATGCACAAAAAAAAGCAAAAGCAAGAAAAATGAGAAAAGAAAAACAAACCACCCAGAAAGGGGTAAAAAAGATTATGCTTTGATCCACATTCAGTATCCATAGTTCTTTCTCTGGATGCAAGTGGTATTTTCCATCCCAAGTCTATTGGAATTGTCTTGAATCATCTCATTGTATGTACTTTGATGATGATCAAAGTACATCACAGTTGATTATCACATAATCTTGTTATTGTCTAAATGAGCTTCTGGTTCTGCTCACTTCACTCAGCATCAGTTCATGTAAATCTTTGTAGGATTTTCTGAAATCGTTCTGCTGATTGTTTTTTAAAAAACAATAATATTCCATCACATCCATAATGTAACTTGTTCAGCCACTCCCCAACTGAAGGGCATCTATTCTGTTTTCAATTCCTTGTCACCACAAAAAGAGCTGCTACAAATATTTTTACACATGTGAGTCCTTTCCCCTTTCTTATGATCTCTTTGGGGTATAGACTCAGTATACACATTGTTGGATCAAAGGGCATGCACAGTCTGATAGCTCTTTGGGCATAGTGGCAAATTATTCTCCCATATCCCCTCCAACATTTAAAATCATTATCTTTTCCTGTCACCTTAGCCAATCTGAGAGATATGAAGTGGTACCCAGAGTTGTCTTAATTTGCTTTTCTCTTAACGATAGTGAGGTGCAGAGCATTTTTTCATATGATTGGAAATGGCTTTAATTTCTTCATCTGAAAATTGTTGATGTCCTTTGACCATTTATTAATTGGGGAGTGGCTTATATTTTTACAAATTTGAATCAATTTTCTATATATTTTAAAATGAGGCCATTATAAGAAATATTGGCTGTTTAAAAAAAAAATTCCCAGCTTTCTACTTCCCTTTGGCTACATTGGTTTTGTTTGCTTAAAAACTTTTTAAATTTAAAATAACTAAAATTATTCATTTTGCATTTTATAATGTTCTCTAGTTCTTTGGCCACAAATTCCTCCCTTCCCCACAGAGCTGAGAGGTAACTATCCCTTATTCTTCTAATTTGCTTAAAGTATCACCCTTTATGTCTAAATCATGAACCCATTTCAAGCTTATCTTGGTATAGTGTTGATCAATGCCTACTTTTTGCCATACCATTTTTTAATCTTCCCAGAAATTTTTGTCAGATAGTGATTTCTTATCCTAGAAGCTAGGGTCTTTGGGTTTATCACATGCTAGATTACTATATCACTTACTATTGTGTCATGTGAACCTATTTGGAAATAAGGGAACCAGTGCCATCTACTGTTAAAACTGCATCTCCAGACTAGAAACAGTGCTTTATTTTTTTTCCCCAAGATTACTGTTCTTATTTTAAACAATAGAAACAGGTGTGGGGCCCAACAGGGTTGGGATGCCCCTGAGAGTCTGGCTCTGGCCCAATGCCCAAGGAGCAGCAGAGGAGGCCAGCTAACTTCAGAGCATGTTTTGTGTCCCCTCTGGCTCAACATGTATGTAAAACTCAGGCTTCAGTTTATATCCAGGGCTCTCCCAAAGGGAATGAGTAGAAAAAGTTAGTCATTATCCAATGTGGATCAGGTGAGGGATAAGTGTTCATTTCCTCTAAACAAGAGAAATTCTTTTTTTTTTTAATTTAAATTTTATTTTATTTAATAATAACTTTGTATTGACAGAATCCATGCCAGGGTAATTTTTTACAACATTATCCCTTGCACTCGCTTATGTTTCGATTTTTTCCCCTCCCTCCCTCCACCCCCCCCCCAAGATGGCAAGCAATCCTATAAATGTTAAATATGTTGCAGTATATCCTAGATACGATACATATTTGCAGAACCGAACAGTTCTCCTTAAACAAGAGAAATTCTTAACACAAGTAAGATCCACAAACTCCCAGTAATAGAAAACTTCATAAAAGCAGCAGCAGTCACAGGACTCTTAGTGGTGGTCTGCGAGGAGTCATGATGAAGTTTATGGGTCAGTAGACTGAAAAAGCATTTTGCATTTCACATTAGATTTGCACCATTGGAACGGTTCCCTACAGACCCAGGTCTGCGGGTCCTCCAGACTAGGGACTGAAAAGCAAAAAACCAAAAGCCACCCATAGCAAGAGGTACAGAGAGGACTCTGGGCTCTATCAAGAGGCTCAGGGAGGACTGAGCTCCAAGCCCAGTCCCCTGCACTTCTCGTGCCCTTTAGCTGTGGGTGTTGCTAGAAGCCCAGGTGACACGTGAGCATCAGTCTCTTCTCGTGCCCTTCCAGGCCAAGGCTTGGATAGTTCTGGCAAGAACTAAAGAAGAAGAAGAACAAAGGAGAGATTCTTTAAAGGTTTATGGAGTTAGCTGTTCTTCCTCCTCAGCACACACCTCAGAACACTACCCCTGAAGCAATGAGTCTCATGGCAAGCTCTGGAAGGCTCTTCTCTACAGGGTGTCTGTAGGCCCCTCTCGTGTGCATGGGCCTGGCCTCTATATGCTTTCCCTTTCCTGTGCAATAGTTAACACTTCACAACTGGCATTAGAGGTCATTTCCACAAAATAAGAAGATTAAGTTCTAAGGGGAAATTGTCTTGAAAAGTCTTAACATTGTTCCACGTGAATGCTTGTGTCCACTCCCCAACCAGACTTATAGTGATATCACTACTTCTAGAAGACAGGGTTGCTTCCATCTTCCTCGTACAGAATCTCAGAGCTTGAAGGCACCTCAGATGCCCTGGGAAGCCTCCAGCATTTGGTAATGTGGGCATCTCCTAGAACTTAAAAGGGTAAAGACAGAATACTGCCTGAAGGCAGCTGTGACCACTTCTAAGGAACTAATTATTAGGAAGATTTCTTTTTCTTGAAACAGCATCTGTTTTTGTTCTGAGCTTTGGAGCCACCCAGATTAAGTGCCCATCCACAAGGCAGAAGTCTGGATGCTTCATCGGCTATCCTGTCTACCTTAGGCTCCAAGTTGCACAGACCCAAGGTGTTGGACAGATTTTTTTTCGTTGAGCCTCCCTTCCATTTTATTAGTCCTGAGGAATCATCCCTGGAGCTGAATTGAGCAGGATGTAGCCATGTTGTGTTCCTTTCAAGCAAAGAAAGTTGTATTAGGTCCTTTGGTCTCTCAGATGCCTGGTTTTAATAGGGATAAGGCAGACAAAGAAGGGTTTTTATTTTTAAAATGTAATAAATGTTCTTTTTTCCACCACTCTGAGAAAGAGAGGAGTCAAGGACCATTTCACAGATGAGAAAGCTGTGACTGGAGGCAGGAAGTAACTGGTCCCAGATCACACAGGCAGTGAGAATCAGGAAGGAAATCCAAGCAATGCTTTCTAAGCTCCTGCCTCATTCCCCTAGTTCATCTTCATCCCCAGAAAGGCTTTTGTGGAGAAGCATTTGTCTTCCACATGAGTCACCAGAAGTAAATAAGCCTGGCACAAGTTTAGATCTGACCTAAGCCTAGTCCAGTCAACCCTTTGTTAAAAGGGAATTATAATTAGGCCCATCTCCCAGGCTAATTTTGAGAGTCAAATGAAATAATTTTCAGATATGCTTTGCATGTCTTCATGTGCTTTATAAATGTTAGTTAGAATTATTATTGTCACGAATGATGTCACATCTTCAATCTGTGCGAGACAGCACACTACCTGTCTGTACCTGTGCTCCTTTTTTTCCTTTCAACCAGCCCTGAGTAGGAAATGAGAGGCAACAAAGGAGAGTCAGGGAAGCGTAGGATGGAGGACTTGGCAGTATTATACTTGACTCCCTTACTTTTCAGAGTGCTGGGACTTAAAAAGGAAGAATAGTAAGAAACTTTTAAAAATTGAGTGATTGTTTTTAAAAAAAAGAAAGAAAGAAAGAAAAAACCAGGCTGCTTCCTTCTTACAGAGTCCAGCTTCTGCCCTCTATGAAAGTGCCTCATCTCTGTTTGTGGAGCTCCAGGGAGTCACTGGTTCTTTTTATGTTCCTTCTTGTCATATTATTACAATCTCCTCCTTCCCCTTTCCCCTCAGGTTAGCATTTTCTGATGCATCGCATTTTTCTTCAGTATTTTGCTTTTAATAGGCTTGTTTTGATTATTTTTTTTAAAAACTTATTCTCGCTAAATTATAGAAAGATAATCTTTCATCCTTTGAACTTCTGTTATAGGGAGATTGCTCTATTTTTATATGAACATAATTGATGCTCAACACTTAGTCACAGAAACACAAACATATAGCACATGCTCTGCAGGTCATTGGAAAATTCCCTCTCCATCTCTCCTTGCTGTTAGCTCTTGGGCCTGACTCACTTGGCTGGTTGCTGCTTTCATCACTGGAGAGGGCCCCTGGAGAGGTTAAGTGAGGAGACTGGTGGCTTTGGCTGTTCTGGACATAGAGCCTCCTGCCAATGCCTTTAAGCAGACAGAAGTGACATTAGGGTGGCTTAGAGTCAGCCGCTTTCTCCTTTTTTCAAGACAGATGAGATGAAGCTCTCACAGCTTCTGCTCAGAACAATTTAAATCAAAATACTAAGCAGAGATAACAAGGTGAAACCAGTCCAATCGGTGGGTCTTCTTTGTCCTCACATGGACCCTCCTAATTCAGAGAAACTTGCAGGAATCTCATTTGATAACAAATTTGTCCCCTAGAGCACTGAGGTCATCTCTTCCTATGCCTGCTTGTATAAGAAATGCACTTGCACTGCCTGAGAAGTGATCCCTTAGGGTGATGATGAACCCTGCCTTCTGAGGCTTCCATGCTCTTTTGGGTCAGCTCAGATTATTAGGAAGTTGTCCTTTATGTGAACCAAGTGTCATTTTGGTTTTCAACCCCTTCCACTTGGTTCCGCCTTCCATATCAACAGAACAAGGCTATTGAGTCTTTCGTTGTATAATGCTGGCCTATAATATGCATACTGATATGTATAAAATTGAAACTAACTGTATCCAACAGATTATATCATTTAAGTGGTTTAAAAGTAGAGCTCCTTTTCCACTGAGATTTTATTAGAGGGAAGTTTGGGCCTACAACTGCTTTTTTCTTCCTTTTATAGAGTTTAACTTTTATTTAAATTCTGTATCTATTTTTTACAGGTTACAAAGCTTGTGAAGAACTACAGGTCACATTCTGCTTTGCTTTCATTGCCGTCTAAACTCTTTTACTATAAAGAACTGGAATTCTGTGCTGATACTGAAGTGGTCAACTCCTTGTTGGGTTGGGAAAAATTACCCAAGAAAGGCTTCCCTCTGATTTTCCATGGCATGAGGGTAGGTTTATTTTTTTTTAAATCCCTAACCTACAGTGAGAATAACTAGACATTATAACTGGGGGGAATGATAGGAGAAGGGAGCTAGATTTTGCCACAATGTCTTTGTTATCTTGTATGTAGTAACGTTCAGTTAAACAAAATTTACTTCACCAAATGCGTTAATTTCATTCTGTATGCACACCATGTACTTAAATGTTTATAATATGTTCAACACTGTAGGAGGTAGAGACCCAAAGTCAGCCTTCCTGTAAAGACCAGTTGTAAGGACTATAATAGTGGTGGCCATACAAGATGTTCCTAGAGGCTCAGTGATCCACTCTTATAGAAGGGTTTCCTACGTGAAACTTGACCTCCAAGACCCTTTCTGATTTAAGATTTTACTGTGCTATAAATTTCAAAAGTTTAAGAAGAGACTAGATTCTATTCTAGAAATTATTTATTAAGTATCTGCTACGTACTAGACACAGGGCTGGACACAATGGTTAGAAAGACAAACTGGAAAATAGTTCTTACCCTCAGAGAACTCACATTATACTCAGGGAATATAGATGTGTATAAACAGGTTGCTGGCATTTATAATCATTTGAGAAGGGAAGTATTAATAACCGAAGGGATACGGAAAGGCCACTTGTTCTTAAACCCGGATATAGTTGGGAAAACCAAAGCTGAGAAGTTTTGACTTGTCTAATGTTGTGTGGCTGCCAAGGCTGAATCTTGAATCCTGAAGGATCGTGACAAGGAAAGGGAACGCTCTAGGCATGAGGACAGCCAGAGCAAAGGAACTCTTAGAGGCAGCATCCCTTCCACTACCACCTGCCACTAGCCTAAGTCAGCCTTTTGAAGGAGAGTCAGAAGGCTCTTACCTCAGTTTTGGGGGCTGGCCCAGAATCCTGACTGGGGAAAATAGGGCCTCCACACCTGTTTCCAGCATAGCTCTTATCACACCATCATCAAGGGGAAAAAAGTATGGGGTCAAAAAGACCCCACCAACTCTACCCAGGGAGATCAGGCCTCTGCTCACAGGCTCCTCATTCCCCAAACCCAGGTCCCTTTCACAATCTCATCCTCCTGAGACTCAAGATCCTTTTTGGTTCCAAGTTATTGGCCAATGGCTAATGGCTGTGATGGTTTAGCCTCCCAGGATCAGATTCCCACCATTGAAGCCATTATAGAATGAAAAAAATAAGAGTGGAAAAAAGGAAAGATGGGCCTTGACAGAACTGTGGATCAGAGCAGTTCTTGCTTCATGACATTTGTGACCAGTGGACAGTGTGGACCACTGCCTGGAGCTGCCTAGCATCTAGAAGGCCTGGGCTTGGTGAACACCCACTACTCCACAGATTCTTCCGAGATACAGGAAACCATCCTTCAGTCCCCATCATGATTTCCCAGATTGAGAAAACATGGAATATTTTTCTGAACTACTGTGTAACTCATATCCCTTCTCTAGAGAGCCCATAGAAAGAGATAGGAGGGATCCTCAAGGTCATGTCCTTCATGCGTCTCCTCTTTGTATTCTTACTTTGTAATTTAGGGCAGTGAAACACGTGAAGGGAGAAGTCCGTCATGGTTCAATCCGGCTGAAGCAGTTCAAGTCATGCGCTACTGTTGCCTCCTTACGAAACACATCTCCAGTGTCGTGTCATTGATGGATATTGGCGTGATCACCCCCTATAGGAAGCAGGTAGGAGCGGCTTTTGTGGTGTTCTGAACTCCTAAGCTCACAGTCCACCGCAAGTCAGTCCTTCTGCCCTTGGTGACATTTCCTTCATATTTGCTTCAGGGCTCCGCTTGAGCGGCCATCTCTTCCCAAATCCCTGACATAATACTTGATGGGAGCCACATGGGGAGATGGTCACAGAGTGGATCTGGTCCCAAGTAGTTCCACTTCTGAGAACAAAACCCCAGGGACCCGCAGCTTCCCATCCTTTTCCCTCTTCCTGAGACTTTTGATTCCTGCATCCTCAGGACCTTTTTAGGCCATCAGCCTACTGTGGCTGCCCTCTCCTCCCCCTGCCACTCTGGTGCCCTTTGCTTCCTTGTCCACATTGCCTATTCTCAGCCTCCATTGGCAGCTGCCATCCAGCCTTCTGCCCAATTCATAAGCTGTTGACCACGTAGCTGTGGATCCCCTCCAGCTGTGCCAAAGACTACGTCACAGATGCCTGCTGGCTGACTTCAGATTCTTATTTCTAAGTTATTCACTGCCTCCATCAAAGGCAGTGATGGGAGAACATTTCACATCTCCTTTTCCTTCTTGAAGCCCATCGTGCCCTTTCCCCCTGACTTCCCTTTCTTTATTGAGAACCTTGTCTCCTCATTGAAAAAAAATTCAGTCACTCCGTAGGAGCTGCCCTCTTCTCTACATGCCCAGGCCTCTGCAAGTGCTGCTTTTTTCTCCTTTCCACTAATATCTTGATGAGATTAGGGTTCCTGGTCATCAGGGAGTTAAATGATGAGGTTAGTGGCAGGTTCGGGGTTCAGGGAACCAGATAAAGAGGTTTGGCTCCCCTAGATCCCCTTAGGATTTGGCACATGGCAGGGAGTTGTGAGAACCACCTTCTGGTGGTGCAGAGGTCCTTCATAAAGAAATTTACAAACCCGAAAAGCTAGACTGATAAAAAGTTTATTATTGGCATTTGGAAAGTCAACCTTTGCTATGAATGAATTGAAAGACTGAGTTCTTTAGTGGCAAGGTCCCAGCAGAGAAGTAAAATTTCTAGTAGAGAAATCCTAACAGAGAGGTATAAAGTCTTTTTAGGGAAATAGATGAGAAGGAGATAAAAGAGGGTAACTGCCCTCAGTGGGCAGAGGGTTCCTTGGCATAGCATGGCATGGCATGTTAGGTCTTCTGCAAGGACTGAGCTTAAAATTGGCTTTTTATAATAGAAGTCTTGGCTACAAGGTGGGGTTTGCTCTTGATAGGGGCTGGGTGGGCTTAAGCTGGAATTGAATAGAATTGAATGAGTGTCTCTAGGTTTGATCTTTAATTCAATAGGATTGGAATTCTCCGGCTCTGAACTCAACTAGTCCTATCTAGATAAACCACTTTTAGAATTTCTCCTTCAAGGAGCTTCTCAAGTGCTCTATCTCATGGCTCATACCCAAAGTCAGAGAGAAAAAGAGTTTTGGGGCTCCCCACGTCATTCCTCCCTCAAGCAGTCACCCCCAAATTCATTTGGGGTAAAGGACAGAGATCTCTTCTTCCATAACTGATTCAGGCTGGCAAGGGTCATAGAGATGTCCCTAATTCATTTGGGGATTGATGCCAGGAGGGGGCCCCTCTTGATCCCAGCCCCCTCTCATTTTGCTAACAGATTGTGTCCTCGTTCACTTCCCTCTTCTCATGCTTCCCTGTTGTCTTCACTTGTTCATTTGTCTTTCCTCAGATTCATTGGCTCCTCACTCTCCATCACCCACATATCCACATGCTACGTTTGGCCATTTCTTCTTCTGCACCATCCCTAGTACCCCTTCTCTCTCCTGACATGGCTGTCTCACCTCCCTCACTCCTGTCCTTTCTACCCATTGCTGCCAGGTGATTTTCTTTAAACTCAGTCTTCACCACCTGCTGTTCCTACTGAACCAGCTTCTAATGAATTACCTCCAGGATAGAAATATAAACTCCTCTACAGCCTGACCCCAACATCTCTGTCCAGCCTCAAAGGGCGGTGCTTACATGAACATGCACATTCACATCCAACCCAAATTGGCTCTCTCTCTTCCTCACCCCATCTCCAAGCCCTATGCCTGGAAGGTGTCCTTCCTTACCTCCACCTCATTGTCCTTCTTTTCTTCTAAGATGTAGTTCAGGTACCATCTTCTGCATGAAGCCTTTCCTGATCTCAACTTCTAGTGTCTTCCTCTCCAAAGTACCTTGTCTTAAATCACTTCTTGTATAGATATTTATTAATTTTATATGTGGGCAGTGAATACTTACATGCTATCTAACATCCTATGTCTATCCCCCCTTAATTACAATACTTAAAAATTTGCTAGTACTTGATGCTTTTTTCTTCACTTCTTCTCACAACCTCTCAAAATGAGGCAACTGCCCCACCATTTTATTAGAACTACTTTCTCTCAGTATGCTACAAAACATTGCCCTTTTCTCAGTTTTCCCCCACTCTAATCTCTGCTTTTAATCACTTATTTTGTAGGATCATCCCTTTTTCAGCTCAAGGGAAACCTACCCTCTCTCATCCTCCTCATAACTGTCTTACAATTCCTAATTATACCTTTCTTGAGCCCTTACTGATGTCATTCATTCCCCAACTGGGCCCTTCTTGGCCATTTTCTCTACAAATACCGTTTCCTATTCCCTACCATGGCTTAAACACCACCTCTTTGTGGATCATTCCTCAATTTGTATCTTTCGTCCCCATTTGTTCTTTGAGCTCCTAAGCCTTATCTCCATCCCTGGCATCCTAGCACTTGAAGCTCATTCTTTTTCTTGTCACAGAAGGGAAAGGAAGTAGGGAAGCTGTAGTCTCTACAGATGTTATAAAATTGGGTTGATTAACCAGAGTGGAGATAGAGAAGGGTGGGGAGTGTAGCTGGTGGAGGGGCTATGACATAGAGTGGAGGATATGGTGAGAGCAAAGAGCAGGGTTGGGGGCCAAATGCAGAGGGAAAGATGGCACGGTTAAGGATTGTCTTCAGATAATCAAGCATTCTTGAGTGTTGTTGACAAGATTGAGTCTACTTTCCTTAGTGTAAATTATGAGGATTGTACAGGCAGAGGAGCTGAGAAATTAGAGAATTGGAGAGGTCTCTCAGCTTGTTGTCAGTAGGAGGGCATGAACTTGGAGAAGGAAAGGTTGTGGAACAACTACTGAACTCACAGAGCGAGGATCCTGGGGCTTAGTGAGTGACAGTCACCAGATTCTGGAAAGGGTGGATCAGTTGACTGTTCTTTACTTTGGGGTCTATCCAGCTTGGCGTCTGTCCTTCCAGTGCTTCACAGAACATTGGGCATCTTGTCCTACTGAGGCCAGAGAGGCCAGCTTTTTTCCTGTGTGACTAATTGCTCTGTTGCCTTCTTCAGCTGGTGCAGTACAGACACAGTGTTCTCAAGAGCCCTCCATTCCTTTTTGTCTCCTTAAGGAGATGTTAAACCTTGAGTTGGCTTAGTTCTTTGAGCAGGCATGAAGGACGTCTCTGGTCTAGAGCATGTCAGCATTTCTTGACTTGGTGTTAAATGTACAAAGGGAAAGTGCTCATCAAATGGGGAACCTCATTAAGGGATCGTGTGGAGTCAGTGAAAGACCTTGGCCACGTGCTCTACCCTGCTTTTATTTCTTACGGTCCCTGGCAGCTGCCTCTCTTCTCACAGAGAGCCCCCTCCCAACTTGGCTTTCTTGGACTTCTCTTTAGGCTCGCATCTCAGCATCACTTGTCCTGGGTTAGACATTTTCGAATAATTTTTGGTGCCATGATGTTTGACTGACAAAGAATGTAATTAGCAAACGATTCAAGTCAGTGACAGAGCCCAAATTTTGCTGCATTAGCCAGAGCTTGTACTAGTTAGTTAGCTACAGCAGAGGCAAGATTTGAGTTCTTTTATTTGGCCCACACTCTCTTCCTCCCCCCTCCAAGAAAAAGTTGCCATAGTCATAGAAAGCCAAGCATAATGGCTATAACAGTGTAAAAGGGAAAGAACAGCCACTCTAAGAGAATCACAGCGAATGTTGCAAAATTACAGATTACAACAAGCATAACCTCATAAAAAAGGGAGGTAGGAGACGATAGCTTCCCTCCACAACTTTTAAAAGAAGGTCTATAAAGGGTCTGTACGTATGGAATGTTGCATATATTTTCAGATTTTTTAATGCATAAATTTTGTCAAATTTTTCTTGTTTTGTTCTTTGAAAAGTATTGCTATTGTGACTGTACTTCTAGAAAGAGGAAAGAGAAATACAGGGAGAAATAATTTTGATAAAAACAAAAAAAAGCAAAACACAAGGAAATAAAGAATAGTTCACATAATGATGTTAACAAGATTAACACAGTGATTCTTCTCTAAGCAATAGTTAGGCTTGGCCTTTGCAAAACTTTAGATATCTAAACCCAGGGAAAAGACAAGTCAGGAGCTGCCTGTGAAAGAGACCCCTTAATGAGGGAAGAATGATTTCCTTCCTCCTCTTTTCACCATTGGTCATGGTGTCGAGCAGTGGAGCTACTTGCCAAGGAGACACCCCATCCAGCAGTTGAAGAATCAGCTCCAGAAAATTAAAGGCACAGTTGAGGGAACAGACACAACTGTCATTAGATTTAGATACAGAAAAGCAGTCACTTAAGGAAGCAAGGAACCTCAAGGAGGACCTCTATCAGTAAAAACAAAAATCAGCTATACAAACAAATAAAAGCCAGTCCTGGAAGTTTAGTGTAAAGCTGTAGGAAGAAGGAGAATCTGGGAGCCCAGCTGAGCAATCTTCCCAGGAAAAGCATTATGCTGAGCTAGGAAATTGTCAAGATGCCACTGCTAGCCAAGATGGCTAAATCAAGGCAGAAGGGCCCTGCATGCTTCAATATGCATCTCTAAACGAATTTAAAATCCAGTTTGGGAGCATTAAAGCCAACAAAATGTTAGGAGTGAAACAGTTTTCCGGCCCAAGACAACTTAAAAGGTAGGAGAATAATGACCGCTCCTCTCCTTATATAATATCCCTTTGGGAATCACTGAAAACTTACAAGGACAACAACCCCTGCCTCCCCCTACCAAAAAACAAAACAAAACAAAAACAAAAAACTCAGCTCTGAAAATACCACCACAAAAAACTTGAAGTTGGGGACAGTGATTCACTCCATCCAGGGAGCAGAACCCAGCTTTAACATAAAGTTCAAAGTCAAGAAGGAGACTGAAAAAATGAGCAAGCAAACAAAAAACCTGATCATGAAAATTTACTCTAGTGACAGGGAATATCAAAACAGAGACTCAGAAGAAGACAATGTGAAAACAGCCTCAGGCAAAGCTCTCAAAGGAAAAAAAAATATATGGATTAGACACAAATCAGTAAGAGTTCCTGAAATAATTCAGATGGGATCTTAAACATCAAATAAGAGAGGTAGAGGAAAAGTTAAGAAAAGAAAGGAGAGTGATGCAAGAAAATTATGAAAGGAGTAAACAGTTTGACAAAGGAGGCACACACAAAAATATGCTGAAGTAACACAAACAACAGAATTAGCCAAATGGTAAAAGAGGCACAAAAATCCATTTAGGAAAACTTCTTTAAATGTTTCCATTTAATGGCATGGGGAAAGAGATACAAAAGTTCATTGAGAAAATTAATACCTTAAAAATTAGAATTGAGTGAGTAGAAAGAAGCTAATGACTCCATGAGACAAATTATTTCATTAAAGAAAATTACAACAAGAAATAAATTTTGATGTGCATATTTGGATATGCAGCCAAAGCAATATTTAAGGGAAAAGTTATATATCTAAAAGGTTGTATTATTAAAGAAAGAATAGATCAGTGAATTGTGTGTTGCAATTTTTTAAAAAAAAAAAGAACAAATTAAAAAATCTTCAATTTAATACCAAATTGGAAATCTTGAAAACCAAAGAAAAGATTGCTAAAACTGAAAGAAAACCATTGAACTAAATAAAAGTAGGAGTTCACAAAACAGATAGGGTAATTTCAAAAAAGAAAACCAAATTATCAGCAACAAAAATGAAAAAGGAGAATTCACCATTGATGATGAGGAAATTAAAACAAAATTATTAGGAGCTATTTTGTCCACATATGTTAATCCTAATAATCCAAATGAAATAAATACTTGTAAAAATATAAGATGCCCAGATTTAACAGAAGAGGAAATAGAATATTTAAATAACCCTTTCTTGGAAAAAGAAATTGAAGAAGATATAAATGATGTCCCCAAGAAAAAATCCCCAGTAGCAGATGAATTTTACTAAACATAAAGAACAATTCCAATACTATATAAACTATTGGGGAAAATAAGAAAGTTCTCTCAAATTTCTTGTATGATAAAACTACAACCCTGATACTTAACCAAGAAAAGCAAAAACATAGAAAACTAAAGAACAGTTTCCATAATGAATATCAATACAAAAATGTTAAAGTACTAGTAAGGAGATAACAGCAATATACCACAAAGAGTGTACATTGTGACCTGGTGAAATTTATATCAGAAACTATCAATGTTATTGACCATACCAGTAACGAAAACAACAAAAACCCCATATGGTTATCTCATTAAATGCAGAAAAAGCTTTTAAGAAAATAATGACATTCTTGCCTTTTAAAAACTTTAAAAACCATAGAAATAAATGGAGATTTCTTTAAAATGGTTAAGTCGTATCTAAAAAAGCATCAGCGAGCATTATCTGCAATAGGGATTAGCTAGATGCCTGACCAGTAAGATCACAGATAAAACAAGAGTGCCTATTATCACCATTATTCATATATTGTACTAGAAATGTTACCTATAGTAATAAGAAAAAAAAAATGGAAGGAATGTGAATAGGTGGTGAGGAAACAAAAAACTATGTTTGCAGATAATGTGATAGTATACTTAACTAAAAATCAGTTGAAATAATCAATGGTTTCAATAGCATTGTAGCATATAAAATAAACTTAAATAAAAATGCTTTCTATAACCAACAAAGTCTAGTGGGAAGAGATAGAGAAATTCCATTTAAAATAGCTGTAGATCATATAAAACATCTGGGAATCTACCTGCCAAGACAAACTCAAAGTATATGAACACAAGGACACCAAGCCAAATGACACTTCTAAATTAATTTGCTTGTTCCGTGCCATACCAAACTACAAACAAAATGTATAGAGCTAGGGAAAAAAAAAAAACACCAGTAACAATCCATCTAGAAGAAGAAAAAGTCAAGAATATCAGGGGAATCAGGAAAGAAATATAAGGGCAGGAGGGATTGGCATTGGCCAAAAAGTATAGTGGTGGATCAGGTTAGATAAATGGCCATAGTAATCTAATATTTAAAGAACCCCAAAATCCATACTTTGGGGATTGGAACTCATTATTTGATCAAAATTTCTGGGAAAACTGGGAAACGATTTTAGCAGAAACTTGAGACACCAACATCTTACCACATGCCAAGATAAAGTCAAAATTGGGTATTTAATTTAGACATAAAAGGTGATACAAGCAAATTAGAGAAAACTTTACCTGTCGGATCTATAGATAATGGAATAACTCATGATTTAGCAAGAGAAGTAAAATAAACAGTTATGATTACATTAAGTTAAAAAGGTTTTATACAACCATAAAACCAGGATTAAAAGGAAAGCAGATAAGGGAAGAGATGTAGAAGAGAGGAGAGATTTATAACAGGTTTCTCTAATAAAGGTTGCAATTCTGAAATAGAGAACTAAGTCAAATTTGTTAGAATCATTTCCTAATTGATAAATGTTAGTGTATATGAGCAAGTAGTTTTCAGAAGAAATCTGAGATGTTTATAGTCATATTTTTTTAAATGCTCCAAATCACTATTGACTAAATAAATGCAAATTTAAAGCAACTTTTAAGGTACCACTTAACACCTATCAAATTTACTAAAAATACAGAAAAGTGAAATGACAAATATTTGAAAGGGGTGTGAAAAATGTGGACATTACTGCACTGTTCTGGAGAACAATTTGGAATTAATCTCAAAGTGATACCTAACTGCATAGCTTTTGACCTACCAAGACTGCACTAGGTTTCTGACCCAGAGAGATTTTTTTTAAAAAGACATATGTTCAAAAAACACTTTAGAATAGCTATTTTTGTGGTTGGCAATGAATTAGAAGTTGAGGTTTGAGAGGATAGCCATCAATTGAGAAATTGCCATGGTATATGATTGTGATAGAATCTTATTGTGCTATAAGAAACGATAAGCAGAATGGTTTCGGAAAAACCTGAGAGATTTCTATGAAATGATGAAGGAGCAGAATCCAGGAGAACACTGTGCACAGTAACAGCAATATTGTAAAGATGATCAACTATAAGTGACTTTGCTCTTAGAAATACAGCAATCCAAGACAGGCCCCCCCCAAAGACTCATGATGAAAAATATTATCCAACTGTAGAGAAAGTGGAGTCTGAATCCAACTTTTTTTTTTTCCCTTAGGGTTTTTTTGGTCTGCCTTTTTTTTTTTTAACATGACTAATATGGAAATATGATTTGCATAACTGCACGTGTACAATCTATACCAAATTACTTCCCTTTTAAAGGAGGGAGGAAGAGAATTTGGAATTCAAAATTTCAAAAAGACATAAAGGTTTAAAAATGTTATATGTATAATTGGGAAATGCTTAATAAAATTAATTATATTAGGGAAAAGCAACAAAAACCGTTCTCTGGTAACATGATTTCCAAGACTTCCAGGCCTTGCCATGATCAGGAGGAGCTTTGGCCCTGTGTTCGCTACATGAGTTTCTGACTTTGTGCCCCTCTTCCAATGGATATTAGAGCTATTTATGGAAGAATGTGCCCCAGATTTGGAGGAGGGGGGAGTAAGAGGATACCAATGAATGTTGTACAACCATTATTATGACAGTATTGCCTTAGTAAATTAAATGTCTTTGCTTTTAAAATTGCATTGTTAGTGGGAGACACACAGATTGGGGCATGAGTATTAGCAGTGCAGACCCATAGGGTTATCCCTCCAATCCACTATAGTAATTCTTCCTCTGTTGACCTTGAATATATGAACAATTTGGGAGAAGTTGGTTCTACAAAAGAATACGTGTTGAAGTCCTTGTCAGAAATGACCAGGCAGACCCAGGGGGTGATCTCTTCTGCTGACTGCCTTCTATGCCATGTGAACAGATCAGGCCAGGCCTCAGAAGGTGGATACTTTCTCATATTTTCCTGGTTTTGTTCCTGTTTTTAAGGTGGAGAAAATCAGAGTTCTTTTGCGCAATGTTGATCTGATGGATATAAAGGTTGGATCCGTGGAGGAATTTCAAGGACAAGAATACTTGGTTATCATCATCTCAACAGTAAGTGTTAGTACAGTCAGAGATCCACTCATTTCCAACCTTCCCTTAACTAATTCCTGGGCACATTTAAGTTTTTAACACCATAGAGGCTGATCTTGACTTGGGAGGATAGCGAGTGCTTCTGAAGCTGGGCCTGAGATGAAGAATTTTACTTCTAGCCATCATCGCCATGGCTGGCTATACCAAGATTCCCAGAAATAAGATAACCACAAGGGGAGCATTTCAGACAAGGAAAAAGGAAAGATGGCAGGGAAAGCAGTAATAGCACAAGAAGGGAGAATGGCCCCTCAGCAGCAGGAGAGGAAAGGACCACTCTGGGAAGGCCCAGAAATAATGGAGGATGCAGAAAGCGTATCAGAAGTAAAGAGAGAGAAGAATCTCTCTTGTACCCTGCCAGAAAATGTCAGGCGAGACTTGGAGATACTGTGCCTTCTCCACATTTGGAGAAAACATAGGTATTCAGAAGTGTCAGGGAAGGGGGAAGATGAGGCTGGGGAGGTTCTTGATCTCTCCATTGAATGGGTAAACAAGGCCTGGTCACAAGGACTAGGTGTCAGGAATAGGTCTTTGGCAGGTTCTGAGCCCCCCGCTTGCTCATTACTCTTCAGATGGTGATCATTCGGGTAGCGTGACTGAGTGTGTGCAAGAGGGAATGAGCCCTGGGTTGGGGCCAGATCCCAAATGGACTAGGCCTGGCGTGGGCAGATGGTCTCCAGTCCTTGATCTGAAGGGGCTGAATCTTGGGCTGGTTCTCGTGTCTGGGCCTGTTCACTGTGTTTAAAGTCCTTCTGCTTTAGAGCTCAGTTTGACAGGTTTCTCCCATGGCAGCACAAGGAGCGTCACTGCTAGGATTGTTGTCCATGGCTCCCATTTGCATTTCTTGCTGTCAGTGGGACATCACCAGGACTTGTGACATGGACCTCCCTGGTTGATCTTCCCTTATTTTGGCTTGGATTTTAGGTACGGTCAAATGAAGACAAGTTTGAAGATGACAGGTTTTTTTTAGGCTTCTTGGCCAATTCAAAAAGATTTAATGTCGCCATCACCAGACCCAAGGCTTTGTTGATTGTGCTGGGCAATCCTCACGTTCTTGTCAAGGTGAGTTTTTCTTATTGATGTGGAACGAATGGAGAGGAACGTGCCTGGGCTGGATGAGGTAGATACTTTCGGAACGGGAATGTGGCCGAGTCCGTTGTACTTGACGGATCCAAGTTCATCTGAGCTCTCAGATTAGAGATGGTAGAATGGCGGTTGAATTCTCTTTGTGTGCAAGATGAGATACAACCAACATTAAACTTGGAAAAGCTGTTTCACCAACTAAGGTTGGAAATCTTGCAACCCACTACTTTTAATTACATAAATAGTCTGAGTTTCCCCTCAACTTTCAGAATTCATAATTCTACTTTGAAGACCTGTAATTTGTCTGTTTTTCTAAATTGACAACAGGATCCTTGTTTCAGTGCTTTGCTGGAATACAGTTTAAGCAATGGGGCCTACATAGGCTGTGATTTACCTCCCGAACTACAGTCCCTAGAAGGGTGAGTGTTACTTTTTCCAGTTTTCTTTAAGGGTCCTCATTTTTCCTCTAGAGTAGATGTCCCCTTGCGGACAACCTCCCCACGGGACACCCCATCAGAAGACAAATGGCCCATTACCCAGCAATCTGAGTCACGGATGCCAGCTTGGCCTGGGATCTGACTCTGTTCCATCTCCTTCGGGCCCTGACCAAGCTTCTCCTTTGCTGATGTCACTTGTCAGGCTCTGGCAATTTCCACTGCCGGAGGCTGGTGAAACACTGAGCCTCCTCCCAAGCAGTGCCAAGAGGAGCAGGGGGGAGGGGAGAGAGAGGAAAGAAGGCCCTTGGGGGGCAGCCGTGGTATTCTCTGAGAAGACTCAGCCTTCCACTCTTGTGCCTTTTCTCCACTGACCCCCAGTCAGGACTAGAGCCACGATGGGCCTGTACACGTGCCCTGCGTTGTCGCTGGGCCCGGGAGCTCCAGCGAGAGACGAATCATGAGTGTCTCCATTGGCAGCAGATGGCAGACCCGCCCCGGCCGCCGCTGCCCTTGCCCAGGTTTGTCTCTGCTTCCCCTTGCTGCCCGCCGGTGCCCGGGCTTTTGGCTGGCGCTTCATCCGGAGCTCGAGCAGCTGGGGCGAGAGCAGCCTGGGGCGTGCCGCAGGCCTCCTGCCTCGCTGCCGCTCTGAAACACGCGCTCTTTTCAGAATGTGTTGTGTTCAGCCTTCATAAATAAACACAATCATAGGAGCCTGGCAAGTCCCCTGTGCATTCTGTCTCGCCTTCTGTTGCCTTTGGGGAGACCCCCCCCCAAAAAAAAAGATACCACCCTATGGTCAGAGAGATCTGAGCCGGCTGCAGTGCAGCCAGGCCTAGTCGGGGGGGACGGATGGTGGGGAGCCATGAGCCATGACCTGGGCAGGTCATCCCAAGGCTGACGAGAGCTATGGTAAGGGCCCTGCCCCCTAGGGCTGATGGGAGACATTTGTACAGAGCTCAGCACAGTGCCAGCCCCCAGGAGACAGTGAAGTATGTCCCAGAGGCCGCTGGGTGGCACATTGCAGAGAGTCCTGGACCTGGCACCCTCCCACCCCCAATCACGGAAGGATAATGAATAGCAGGCGCTGCTCAGGGCAGTTGGGAGGGTCCTGGGAAAGCCTTGCCATGCTAGAAATGAGTGGTGTAATTACCGCGACTAGCTGCAAGCGTAGGGGCTGTTCGAGAGCACCGAGCTTACAGAATTCGAGCCCAATGCTGGACAAACCAGAGAGAATAAGTTTCTTGGGCAAGGATTCTGGGAAAATGGGAGTTTGACCGATCCAGGGTAGATTTAGTATGCTTCTAGTGTGCCAAGCCCAGTGCCCAGTGCTGGTGTGGTATCCATTTGACAGATGAAAACCTGAGACAGAGGTTGAGGTTGACTTGCCAGGCCACTTCTCTGCTAGAAGTGACAGAGGCCAGGTTGGAACTCTGGTCTTCCCCACTTCAAGCGCTGCAACCCTGGGCCTCACCTTCAGCCTCAGTATCCTCATCTGTAAGATTAGGATGACAATAAGTGCCCAACGGGAGGTTGAGAGCTTCAAATGGGCCATTCTGATGAGGTGACGCCACAAAATTGATGTACAGGGAAAATGTCTGTCTCAGAACCTTGTCAAGAGCCTGGACCAGAGTCCTCTGCAGCTGGTGAAAGGACACCAGCCGCCCATGGTAAAAGGGTGTCCAAAATACAGTGCTTAGTTATCCTATACAAACCAAACCCACCGTCGTCGCATCTCAGCCGGGAAGGTGGCAGGGACGGGCCACCCGGAGACACCTGCAGGAATGGCCCGCCATAGCCACGTGGAGAAGCCATTGAGAATGATATAATAGCCGTGGGAATGCCCCTGCCCTTTGACCCAGAGGTCCATCCCACTGCTAGGTGTGTATCCAAAGAAGGGGATGAAATGAAGGCGTTCTACTAGAGCTTCCTTGCCCAGACGGCCGGCCCTGCTGCCAGCTTGTCCCTGCACCCCGGCCGCTGTGTCGGGAAGAGGAGCCCACCATCCCAATACCGGCTGCCCATGTGGCCTGGAAGAGTGAGGCGAGAAACCCAAATGAGGATGGCCAGTGTCCAGCCCAGCCCAGCCCCTGCAACTCCAGGCTGTTGGATTGAGGAACAAAGAGGCCTTGGGAATAATGGGCATGCTCCAGGTGTGGCTCCAAGCATGAAAATGCAGCAGGAGGTAAGAGTCCCTGCCCTCAAGGGGTTTAGTCTAATGGGCGAACACAACTTTATAAAAGGGGGCTAAAGCAGGTATGAGAGGTCAAGGCCTTTGCTCAAAATGGAGGTTCTAGGAAGAATTCAGCAATGGGAGAAGGGAGTGCCTCAGGGGCAGAGAGATGTGGCAAAGTCAGAAGAAACCGGCATTAAGTAAAAGGGGAGGGCAGTGCCCCGAGGGGACAACAGGAGGAATAAAGGGAGAATCCAGTGGACTCAGGGCAGCCAAAGGACTCCTTTGAGAAAGAAGGGGACAGCAGTAGCTTCCTGAGTCCCTTCATGGAGGGAAAGGTGCCAAAAAAGGGTGGAGATGAGCCGCCATTGTTGGGGTACAGGGGAGACGTGGGGTGAGGGCTTAGGAAGGCAGGCAAATGATGGGAACAAGCCCTAAAGCCAGCTCTGGGCTGGGGCTCTAGCACTGCAGCAAGGGACTGAACCCCTCTGACCCAGCTTTAAAAAGCTACCCCCTCCCCAGTTACTGTCAGCCCCTCCTCACAGCTTTCCTGCATCCGCATTGTCAGGGGGGAGAGCGCCAGGCATGCTGGCTCAGTGGCCCTATGATGCCCACTGCAGACTGAGAGACAAGCCCGCCTTAAGTTGCAGCAAGCAAGGAATGGCCCAGATGGCTGCCAAGTGCTTAGTTTTCCCCCTCTGACCCTTTCTGCCCACTCCCAGCTGCCCCTTTAATTGGGAGGGGGGTGTCTCCACAACCTGCCCAATGCCCAATCACTTTCCAGATGAGGTGGCACCCCTAACCCACACAGAGCTCTGGCTCTGGTCCCAGAGAACATCTGTCCCCCTCCCACACTGACCCAGCGAATCTGATTTCCCCGCTTTGGTCAAGCTTTGGCCCTGGCCAACTCCCCCATGCCTGCAGTGCACCCCTCCTCTGCTCCCGGCTGCAGCTTCTGCATCCCCTCCCCAGTGGCTTTAGTGAAATTTGGCTTTATTCTGTAATGTTTTTATACACTCCCATCTCCCCAATAGAATCTCAGCTCTTCAAGAGAAGGGATGTCTTCTCTCTGTAATTCTCTCCTCATTGAGGACGCCAGGAAATATGCGTGGCACACAGCAGGTGCTTAATAAATGCCTGCTGACTGTTGAAAAGAAAAACTTTATTTCCAAATCGAAGAGTTCCATCGCAGTCGCAGAGCCCAGCAGAACCAGACTCCTGTAGAGTGATTTCTCTCCCAAAAAGGCATTTATAAAAATAGGTCAATCTCCCTGCAAGATTGGACCTAGAGAAGCTGACCAATGGGAGAAGGCAACCCCAGGCCCAGCCTCCCGCAGCCCATCTGAGGTAAGGTTGTACTGCACTCTCAGCTCAGCCACACATCAAGGGAGACTGGCCTCCAGGGTCCAGGCCCCCATCCCACCGAGGCCGGCTCCCAGGGAGGTGGAATAGTGCCAGCAGACCACATTTGCTGCCACTGCTGCCCTCAGATGCTCTGCCCTCAAAGAACTGCCAGACCTGTGTCAGAAGTACCTCTCTCGGAGGCCAGGACACCGTGGCTTCCCAATGCCCAGCCGACCTCCAGGCTAAGACCGAGCAAAGCTGGCTTGGTGAACTCCTCCCTCATCACAATTCAGACTCGGACTAAACACAGACACTGCCCACCGTTCGTTTCCAAAGCGCTTGTGTACCAGTGCCACAAGAAACCAGAAAAAAATCCCAAAATAAGGTTCTGATCCAGCTAAGTAAATAAAATCACACTGTGGAACCACGGTGAGGAAGGCGGCCCTTGGGCCCTGCCCGGCGGGTCAGAGCAGCCATTCCCCCTGCTTCCCACTGAGCGTCTCGGAGCAACCTTTCCTGAGCCACAGAGGGTAGGCGTGCAGGCAGGCACGTGCATCCTGGGCATCCCTCACCGCGAGGCTGGCACGTGGGGCGCTGCGTGGGCCTCCTGCACCTCCCGCACCATGAGGATTCGCGTGAGCATCTGCTCCATCAGCTCGGTGCCCACTGGCTGGCCCGAGTACCAGATGGGGCTGTTGGGGGCCACAACGAGCTCCGGGACCAAGTAGAAGGCGTCGCTGGGCCCTTTGGCACTCTGGGGGCTAGAAAATGATAAACAAGTCACAGCAGGGAACACGAGGCCCACCCCCTACTCATAGCTCCCCCAGGAAATAAGGAGCCCATCCCAAGCAAAGCACTCTGTCCCCGGCCTCCCACAACCTCACCATTTGAAGCGATAGAAGTCATACAGTTTGATGGGACACTGCAGAGGGTTCTCGGGATTCTCCAGCTGCTCCCCATACATCTCTTCTGTCAGTAAAAGGGGAGAGAGGACCCCCAAAAGTCAGGCAAAGTTCTCCAGAAGGGGATCTTGTGCCTTACTAGCTCGTCACTCTCTCCTGGGCTCAAATACTGCCCTTGCTACTCAATAGTTCTGTGACTGATGATCTGTTTCCCCATTTGGCACAGGCAATGCTGAGTGTGGAGCAGGGGTGGCCGGAACTGGCTTTGGGACAAAAGTCTGGCGACTCCTGGTCTAAAAAACCCCTGTGAAGGTAGGTGTGCACACATGTGCTCTGGGTGGGCAATCGTCACCCAACAAACTTCGACATTCAGTGCCCAGGGGGCATCTGCCCGTACAAAGACCTGGGCTCTGACCAAGAGGAAGCTGGCAGGGCAGGCTGAGTGGTAGACCAGCTTCCTCGGGCAGCCAAGTCTGTGCCAATCAGCTCAGCTTGGGAAAACACCCCAAGACACAGTCCCTGAAGACAAGGGAACCCCTAAAGGGGCACTTGCTCAGTGGGCTGTGAGGCCACAGAGATAGGTGCAACGCACCCAACACCTCAACACACAACTAATCTACGGGTGGTAGCAGACTTTGGGCCAGGGTACATGTGCACACACACACACCTGCACATGCACAAGTGATAAACTCCTGTGGATTGCCTCCAATGCCCAAAATCCAATCTGAAAAGGGGTCAGTGGTCCTCCCCTAGCCTGTCCCCTCCCACCCATCTCAGTCCCAGGAGCCTTACCTTTCAGGCCGCCCAGGATCTGTCCATAGAGACGGAGGAATCTAACGGTGGGGCTCTTGTCTTTGCCCACGCCCGCGTTTTTGCGGGTTTGCTTGAGCACTTTGGAGAACGCCAGCTGGGAGTGCTGCTCCACTGTCTTGAGTATGAAGTATCTGCAGGGGCAGAAGGGCAGGGGTCACTGATGGTGCAATGTCATCAAGTCGCGTCAGACTCCCCTTAAGGGAGGTGAAAGGGGGCTGCACCTTAGAGAACTCTGAGAAAGGGATGGAGACTCTGGATTTCCCCTCAGTGGAGGTGTAGAGTCCCCCTAATTGGCTTGGAGATGGTACGGACAGTTCTTCTCAAGTCTACCATCACCATCTCATTTCTGGGTTCAAGGCCGAGCAACAAACTGTCATGAAGGCAGCAAGGAGAATGCGGGTGATACACACCACTGCCACACACCCCCACGATGCAGAAGGGAATCCTGAGTATCCAAGCCCCCCACAGGCCTCGCCCTGAGAACACTCTCAGGTCTCTTAGGGTACAAAGTTCAGCGCTAGGAACAGAAGGACCAGAAAGCTGGGGGGGGTGCCCACCAGCTAATGGGAAGGTTTGAACAGATCACCTCAGCAATGTCCCTGCATGCAGTGCCCTCTGACCCAAAGGACGGCTTTAGAGAAGCCTGGGCAGACTGAGGCAGAGGGAAACAAGCAGAACCAGAACCACGAGAGTGTATACCAGAGCGCTCTGACCCAGGCAACCTCGACCCTGCACTGCCCCAACACGGACGAGAATGACAGGCACAAGGGGCAGGTGGGGCCCTGGTGAGGCTTATTTGTGACGAGGGAGGGACAGAAGCACGCCAAGAGTTTAAGGCTACACCAGAGAGATGCCTCTGAAAGAAGCCCTGGACGGCTTCCGACTCAGCCACTGCAGGGACAGCTTTCCCCTCACATGTGCCCATCTGTCTACAAGGTTTCTCACTGATACAAATGTAATTAAAAAAAAAAAAAAAAACAGTTTATGGATTACTTGCTGTTCAGGAGAGGGGGGAGATGGGGAGGGAGGGAGAAAGATTAGGAACACGAGGTTTTGCAGGGGTGAATGTTGAAGACTATCTGCATGTATCTGGAAAAATCAAGAGTTATTAAAAAAGAAAGCCAACTTAAGGTAAGCCACATGGAATAGAGGTTGATGGGTCGTCTGGGTGCTGCTTTGTATGTAGAAGTTTTCGTGCTCTCGTATTGATTGCGCAAAAACCCCCAAAATTCTAAACAAGAACCCTTGAGCTGTAAGCAGCGTGACTCTCTCTCTGCCCTGTCTCTGGCTCTCTGTGACCATCTGCCTCTTCTATTGGCCAAAGCCCCAGCTGGGAGCATTCATTTTGTCCTCAGAGGAGCTGCTCGGCCTCAGGGTCAGCTTTGTGCGGGCAGCCTGCACTCCCACACACACGTGCATTAACCCCCCCCCCAATACACACACCAACCCCCCTCCCCAACACCTTGCCCAGAACAGCTGCAGCTCAGAAAGTGGCATTAGTGCCAGCAGTTGCTATGGAAGGTCAGACTCAAGCTTGTGCCCCTTAGCCAGAGGCTGTCAGGCTTCCTCGGGAGCCACAAGGAGAAGACTAAATGCAGAGCGAGCCTCTCCTCAGCCCACACTGCCAGGCCAGCTGGGGCTGCTGACCCTGCAAGGCGGGTCCATGGGGTCCCAGGGTACCACGGCCCCCCAAGGGAGGGCAAGGCTTCTCATGCTTTGCCAAAACATCAGAGCGGGGAGCATGGCAGCCTCAAGCGGGCACTGATCACCCAGACTTAAAATCTGGTGAAACCTAAGTGTGAAGGCATCCGTGTGTGTCCCCCACCCTAGAGAGCCAGCACAACAGCACCCACATAAACAGAAGCTCTTTTGGGGTTTTTGATCATTTAAAATCCTAGTGTATAAAGAGGTCCTGAGACCCAAAGTTGGGGGGAGCCCGGCTCTTACTTGGTGTTGAAGTACATCAGGGTGAAGAGGAGCGTGCTTGGCGAGTGAGCTCCCAGCTGCCGACAGTCCCACAGCATCTGCTCCAGGATGCAGCTGGACAGCACGTGCCCTGCGAGGGAAACCAGCTGGTGAGGGCATGGCAGTGGTTGGGCCCACCCCTCGCCCTCCCCCTTGGGCCCCACAGACACCCACCCAAGGGGCTGACTCGAGGACACCATCCTTTCATCACTTGGTGAAGCCTTTCCAGAAACTTCAGGTAGTAAAGGTCCGTGAAGATGTTGTCAATCCGATTATTGTCAAACATATGCTACAAAGGGAAGCAAAGAAAGCCAGTGAGCACAAAAGATCCCCCTTCCCACAGCGGTCACCTCCCCCACGTGACACCTGGAAAAGAGCATGGCTGGGGTCCCTCCTCCCAGTGCACGAATGGTGGGCTGCTGTTTCCCTTTTGGAAGAACCACCCTCTCCCTTCCAAGACTCCAAATGATATCATGGCATCTGTGACCCTCAGCATGGAGAGGGATCTTATCCACCAGCCACGGCCCAGCCCCCAGATCTCACTAGGGGAGGGGAGACAAGGGCACGTCCTGGCAGGGGAGCCTGCTCACCCAACGCTCTCCTGGCTGCTCCAAAGCCCTTCCACAGTTAGGGGAGGGAGCCCTGCCGCCCTAGTCCCTTACCTTCTGAATGCAGAGGAATAAGTAATAGAGCACATCTGCCTCGTAGCTGGAGCCGTCGCGCCTCCTGGCCTCCTGGGTCATCAGGCAGAGGCCTTGGTTCAGTTCTGCGATCGGCACAGACAGGACATCTTCCTGGAACAAGGTGGGCTTTCTTCCTAGAATGTCAAAGAGCACCCTTCCGTCAGTTGGAGGCTCTCCTCACTGCTTCCTGGCTTTCCTAAACACTAATCTCACGACCAGGGACTCGCCGTGCCGGGCAGCTTTGGCCTCTCCCTAAGAAAGGGGACCAAGCTCCCTGGCAACACCAGGCCCCGGCAGGCAACTCTGGGCCAGACTGGGCAGGAAACCTCAAGGACTCCACATAGAGCCTGGCACACAGGAGGTGCCTAATAAAGGCTTGCTAAGTGACTGCCCCAGAGCCATAGCAGAATCGCCTTCTCTAGACACAGGCAGACCCTGGGGGTCCAGTAAGCATCCCTACTTCCTACTCCCTGAGCCTCGCTCTCCGCCTTCTTCAGGGTTTTTTCGTTCTTCCTCTGGGCCCACGTCTTCCAGAATGAAGCTCCTTCTTGAGGTTGCAGAATCGATGGTGGGGCACAATCAGTCTCGAGCAGGGAGCTCGCCTCGGGGAGACATGCTAGCTCCGCGGGGGGCTGTGAGAAAACAAGCACACAGAAAGGGTGTATTGGGGGGGTGACCCATCTCATCTCCCCTCAGCCCATTTTTTAGGATGAAAGAAGGTAAAGCTTATTCCAATCAAGATGACATTTATTATTAACAAGCAACAAGAAGGGAAATCTCCTGGCAAAAATGTGGGCCCATGAATCCCAATTCATGTGGGGAGCTGGTACCCACAAGCTGCTGCAAGCTGTCTCATCTTAACCCCCCCCCCTCATGACCCTCGCAACAGACACAAGGACCCTTTCTCAGGAGTTATGGGTAACCACAGAAGTCCTAAGGATCAGCGTTGGGGACAGAGAGAGGAAGTCTCAATTCCCCAGCTTGTTTTCCAGTCCCCAAGACTAACAGGCCTTCAAGTCACAATACTGTGGTCATCAACTTTATCCTTTCCTTCCCTTAAGAAGCAAGACATCACCACCAACAGCAGCTTCCATCCAAAGAGGGCCTAAAGAGGCAAAGATTCATCCTGCCGGGTTAAGAGCCGAGTGTGAGCCTGGCACAGGTAAGGGAGCACCTTCTCAGGCCCAGGCCCAGGGTTCCCACCGGCACAATCCCCACCTCAGCCTTTGCTACCGAGAGAAGTCACACCCATCACCACCTCAGAGAAATCCAACGAGGGAAAAGAGGACTATCCTCACAAATCTCAAAGCCCCCAGATCCAAGGGAAAATTTGACAAGCAACAACAACAAATTCAGATATGGTGGAGCAATCATTAGACTTGAACAGGATTTAGGAGCAGCCACAATAAAAGACCACTGGACCCAGAATACAGTGTATCAAAATACCGTATATCAACAATCAAAACAACTAGGGTCACAGTCGAAAATATTACATCCAGCAAAATTAAATATAATATTGATTTTTTTTTAATGGACATTGAGAGAACTGGCAAATTCTCAGAATTTTATCTTAGACAAACCTGACCTCAAAAGAAAATGTAAGACATGTGAGTCAACATCAAAGACTAATTTAAACAAGGACAAACTGTTTTTGTTCTATATGTAGAAATGCGAACCATATATCTGAGAATGACATAAGTAATTGGGTGGTTTAGTCCAAAAGCAAGACTTGGGGCAGAGCCGAGTATGATGTGGCTCTAAAAAGCAAAACTATCTAAGAAAAGGTAATATAGTAGTACTTAGATAGTAAACAGTAATTATGCTTGGATGGAGGAATAGGGCTGGTAGTTCTGAAATCCTACTCAAATCAGGAATGGGTTAAAGAGGGAATTCACACACACACACACACACACACACACACACACACACACACACACACCCCCAGAATGGTAGAGCAGCCTCCAAAATGTATAAAGAAATAAAGAGAAAGGAATAGAATAAGGTAGGAATGGGTGGGATAAGTGTGTAAATTAATAGAAATGGGATAAAGAGGAAGGGGGAAGAAGAGGAGAAGATAAAGGAGGGATCCATAGAAGGGGGAAAGGGGAGCGGGAAGGTTAAATAATAGCAAGGCAAGTTAGTTGTTTGAAGTAAAGTAAAGTAGAAGAGATAACAGGAATAGCAAATAAAAAAATCTACACAAATACAACAACATTGATCAGGAGCAGAATTTTTTTTTTTTTTTAATGTAGGAATAGTAATTAATCTCAAAGTTAAACTTAAAAAAGATTCAATCAAGAGAAATCTACATTATGTGTCAGCCATATTAGTATTGTTTTAGATGTATGTGTATGTATATATGCATGTATTTGTGCATGTAAACAGATGTATATATACACAGTATACATAAACATATTTACTTGGGGGAGGTGAGAGAGGGGAAAGTGAGGGGAGAAAGAATAGTCAAGCACACAACAGAACAAAAGAAAACCTAAAAGGAAGCAAAAAAAAAAAAAAAAAAAAAAAGGACAGTCATGAAAAAATGTCTTCTATTATTATCTAGGATTTCTTGAAATAGAAATTTTTTTGTTACATATTTTGAATCCTCCCTGTTCTGCTAGATATTTAATAATTTTTTTTCTTTTTCTATTTTCTTTTGCATTTAAGTTTTTAAATTTTTTTTTTTAACTTTTTAAAGATAAATGGGGGCTTTTTGATCAATCTGTAGTTGTTTTTCATTTAAGAAAGTGAGGTAAAAGTCAGTACTGAAAATTCAGTCAGCCCGAGAAGGGGCAGCCCAGGACAAAAGCAATTCTTTGCTTGCTCAATCATTCATCTTCTTAAAAATTAAGCATCTTAGAGACATTTTACTATTTTATATATTTATTGGCTCTGATGATGATTAAGTTCATGATGGAAAGATAGAAAGATAAGAACAGCAAGAAGTAAAACAAAAACCAGCAAAGAGGGGCCTGGCACAATGCCTTGATCTCAAAATAGACCATGAACAATAATAACAAAAACATGTGTGGTCCTAGGAGAACCTGGGGGTCCTGGTTGGGGTCTCTCTCTCCCCTTCCCTTTCTCCTTTCTTTCTCTTTCTCCCTCTCTCTCCTTTCTCTTCTTTCCCTCTCCCCGCTCTTGTCTTCTCTCTCATTTGAGAAACCTACACTTAAAAAAACACTGAGAAACTGAATGTCTATTCAATTAAAAACTGCCAAGAAAACTGCTGACTAAAACCAAAACCCAATCTTGGGCCTCTGCTACCACCAAAATAAATTAACTTGGATCAGTTATGTTTTTCCCACAAATTAAAAAACTGGAAGAAAAGGAAATGACAAACTTCTCTATTAAGAAGAGGAAGAATATTTTCTCTCCATCAAATAAAAGAAACCACTGCAAACAAAATTTATGGGCTTAATTATATAAAGACAGAAAAAGACTTCACATGGCAAAAAAAAAAAAAAAAAAAAAAAAAAATCCCAATCTTTCTACAATCAAAAAAGACCAAGGAAAAATATTTGAAGTAACTTTACTGAAGGTCTGACATTTAGAAACTATAAAGGGCAAATGCAGATCCCCAAAACTAGAACATCTATTAAGCTGCCATCCAAAGGATGTGCCTCAGAGGACAGATCACCCAAGAGCATTTGAAGAAACCATAAATTGTTGCTGACTACGAAAAGACACTCACATCCCTAGGAATCTAGGGGAGGTAGAGGAGATTGACAAGATCCTGCTTCTCTCCTGTTACAAAAAGTAGCACCATGTGCTCCAGGCCCAGCCCTGCCAGAGTGGCTCAAGAACAAGGCAGGACAAGGCCCTCCAGAGCCGCCATCCCACACCACCACCCAGGACAAAGGGAGCAGAGGATTCTCAGCTGCTCTCTCTGTAACAACAGAAAAGTGGAAATAGCCCAGAGGCCCAACAAGGGAGCAGAAGGCGGGAGAGCAGCCTGTGGAGCTGCCCAGGGAGGGCCGGCCCCCTCCATCAGGACTTGGCACCCCAACTTGCTCCTCTGCTCGATGGTGTGATGTGCTGGCAGGTTTACCTTTGGCCCACCCCGACGGGGCTCCCTCCCACTCCAGAGAGCCTTTCCTGGACTTGGGGCCACTTTTCCAGCTCCTCAGGGAAGCTGAGAAGCTTTATGCTTCTCAGGCCCTGCCCCGCTAATCTTTGCCCTTCCCAATTTCCAGACATCCCCTCTTTTCTGCAGGGCCAAGCTCAAGGACTCTTCATCACTGACAGACCTGCAATCCTTTTGGGGGCACCTCCTATTGGAAGGGAGGTCTGGCTGGTTACAATCACCGCCTCTCACTGGAGGATGCTGGGGGCAGTGCCTAAGGCCCTGCTTTGTCTACACCCCAGCTCTTCTCCCCATCTTTAACATGACAGGGCTAGTGCCCAGGGAGCTTCTGAGTCCTGGCCCAGTCCAAGGGGAGCCCCCAAAGCAAAAGGTATGTGAACACAGCAAAGATGGAGCCCCCGAGGGCATCCCATGGAGAGCCTGGCAGAAGTCAGCACACCCACTGGGCCTGCCACCCCCTCAGGCACAAGCAGGAGGGCCACCCAGAGCAGGGGGGTCCAGGACAGGGCCAGCCCCAGACAGAGTCCATCCAGAAACCACCCATCTCCTCCCCTTTCAACCACCCATCTCCTCCCCTTTCTACCCACTTTTTTTCCACACTTTTCTCTCCTCTCCCTCCCTCCTTCCTTCCTCCCAGGTCACTGCTGGGGATCCAAAGGGAAGTCCCCACCATCCACCACATCCCACGCAGGAAGTTGCCTCTAAAAGGAACCCCAGGCCACCTAGAGCTTGGGGGCAGCGTCCCAGCCTAGCACTGGCCTGGGGTCCTGGACTTGACGGGGAAACACTTACTAGCAGCATCTGCTCGGGAGTCCAGTACTGAGGTGGGGGGCAGGGTCTTTCTCCTCCTTGGCCCAGGACAGGGATGGAAACACTGGCATCTACAAAGTCCTCCGGAAAGCTAGAGGAAACCAGGGTGGACGGGTCCTGAACGCTCTTCCCGGGCCTTGATGCATCCTTCAGGTTCTCGCTGCCTCCCTCGAGGCTCAGCAAAAACCCATCCCCAGGCAGTGCCCTCATGGGAAGCCCCTCACAAAGAGCTGGGGAAGCAGGAGGGAGGGAGATGGCATGAGCCTCCGGGCCAACACTGAGCGTGGGGAACGCAGACCAAGAATCCACGCCGAGCAGCGGGCCCATGGCCGAGGTAGGCTCCAGTCCGTGGTCGTAAAGCTGACTGCTGTCCACTGTCAACAGCTCGGGGAGCAGGGACGCACTGGGTAGCGGCAGCGAGGTCTGCCCGAGGGGAAGCGGGCTCGGGGACAATGGCGACCTCAGGGGTGAAGCATCCTCACCAGACAAGTCGAGCTTTCTCCGTTTCAGGGGCTGAGCCATGTCAAAAGGCCCGGGCCCGCTGTCCTGCTGGGTCTGCTTCTCCGGAGAAGGCCAGACAGCCACATGCAGCTGCCCTAGGGTAACCTCCTGGCAGGGCTGGAGCCGCCCGGGTGATGAGGAGGGCTGGTGGGCCTCTAAGGAAAGCCCCTGGGCTGCTCCCAGATGAGGCAGAGGCAAAGGAACAGATCGAGCCAGCTCCAGGAGAGAGTCTGCCACAGCCGTGGAATCGAGGTACTCAAGGTGTCCCTCCGGATAAAATGAAGCAGGGTGATGGGCAGACTGCTGGCCGGCCTCGGGCCCTGAAGCGGAGAATGCCGCCAGCCATTCAGGGAGGGGCTGCTGGGGCAGCATGGGGGCTGTCATCCTCACGGGGTCCTCGGAGAGGACGGAATTCTCCAGAGAATGCCTCATCCTCTTGGCAACTGGAAACAAGCACAAAGAATGGAATTAGAAGGCCCAGCCCACCCTCATCAAATGGGGTGTCAACAAACGGGGACTGGTAGCATGAGGAGCCCAGCGCAGGCAGCAAACCTCCACTGCCTGCCTAACAGTGCTTCTCCCCAGGCTGGCCCATCCTAGCTCGGACGGTTGGGGATTTCTTGTCAGGTACCCCCACCACCACCCCCTGGATCCTCCTCGGAGGTCCTCAGCTCACCCCAGACTGCTCATCAATACCTGTTGTCTGTGTGTATTTCCCAATAATACCCGCCACACCCTCAGCCTTCCCATCCCTCTCCTTCTTGCCAGGGAAATCATGTAGAAATAAAATTGGTCCTGTAGCAGCAGATCTGGCTTCAAGCTCTGGGAAGATGGAGCAATTTAGGTGGTTCAGTAGATACATGATTTTGTCAAAAGAACAAGATGAGTTCAAATCCTGTCTTAGACACTTAATAGTTGTGAGGTCTTGAACAAGTCACTTAAACTTTACCAATAAAATAAACATGACAATTCTACCTCAGTTAATTTACTTCTTCAGCGCCATACCAATTAAACGACCAAACACGAGCTTAAAAAAACGGTAACAAAATTTATCTCGAAGATCAAAAGGTCAAGAATACGAAGGGAATCAATGAAAAAAAAAAAGTTGAAATTAGATGGTCTCAAAATACCATATCTCAAACTATATCACACAGCAGTAATCATCAAAACAATCTGGTACCAGCTAAGAAATAAGGTGGTGGATTAGTGGAATAGATTATGTATATAAGACATGGTAGTAAATGGCCAGACAGATAACTAGATAACACTAGTTATCTAGCATTTGACAAACTCAAAGAAGCAAGTTTTTGGAATAAGAAATCACTGTCAGACAAAAATTGGTGGGGAAATTAGAGAACAGTTTGGCAGAAACTAAGAAAGACTAACAGATATTAGTCATATCATATCATATCAGGATAAGGTCAAAAATGGCTACGTGGTTTAGACAAAAAGGGCAATATTGTAAGCTAATTAAGGGAACAGAATCTGTTCTGTTGGATCTAAGGAAAAGGAAAGAATTTTTAATCAAACAAGAAATAAAGAGTACTACGGAATGTAAAATGGGAAATGTTGATTATATAAAATTAAAAGGTTTTTACATAAATGAAACTAATGCAGACAAAATTAGAAGTAAAACAAAAAACTTGAAACAAAACTTCACAGCAAGGGTTTCTGATAAAAGTCTCATTTCTCAAAAATCTAGGGAACTAAGCAAAACTTATAAAAATTAAGATGCTATTTCCCTCTTAACAAATGTCAAAGAATATGAACAAGCAATTTTCAGAAGAAATTAAAACTATTAATAATCATATTAAAATGCTCTAAATCACTTCTGATTAGAGAAATGTAAATTAAAACAACTCTGAAATAGCACCTCACACCTATCGATGTGGGGAAATGGGCACACAAATACATTATTCATAGAGATGTCACCTGACAATGATGAAAAATTACCCATGTATGTTTTGTAAATAAAAAGCTTTAATAAAAAAAAGTAATAAAACAATATGTGCACACGCACACACGCACACACACAGAAAGAGATGTGACCTGATCTAATCATTCAGGAGAATAATTTGGAACTATGTCCAAATGGCTATAAAATGGTTACATACCCTTTAATATAGCATAGCATTAGGTCTGTATTCCAGAGATCACAGAAAAAGAAAATCTAGTTACACAAAAATATTTATAGAAGCAGCTTTTCTCTGGTGATGATGAATTAGAAATTGAGTATGGAATCAATTGGGGAGTTATGGTTATGGTTATGGTACCTGATTGTCATGGAATACTGTCTTGATGTAAGAAATGACAAGCAGAATGGTTTCAGAAAAACTTGGGAAGACTTAAATGAACTGATGCCGAGTGAAGTGAGCAGAACCAGGAGAACGTTATGTCCAGGAACAGAAATATTGCAATAATAACAAACCAGGAAAGACTTTGCTAGCTACCCTGATCCAGACAACAACTCGCAACAATTCCAAAGGGCCCATGACATAAAACGCTATCCACCTCCAGAGAGAAAAGTGATATGTTCTGTATTCAGAATGAAATATAAGTTTTTTCTTTTACCAGTTTCTTTGTGGTTTTTTTTGCAACATAGCTAGCTAAAATGGGAAATAAATAAATGAGCAAAAATGAATAGGAACCACCATCCAGTGGCAAACTTTAATATATATAGTTAGTCTGGCATATTAAAGATGTCAGACTGACTGTGATCACCATTTCTTTTTCTAAACGTTCACCCTTTAATAATAAATTCTGGAATTTTTCAAGAAATTGTAGTCAAACTATTTAAGCCTGAAGTTTGAAGACTATTCTCTTTTTGGAAAATCTTGAAAACAAATGCTCTTATAAAAATCTGTGGAGCAACTCTCCATAATCTTTCAAAGATCACCAACAGCGATCGCATCTTTCAGATCTTTCTCTAAGAGTGTACATAGTTCCTCTATGGGCCAAGGGGCTTCAACTCATCAAGAGCCACTGACAGCTCTTTTACTACTTCTTACTGATCTACTCTCTTCTGTACTATTCAACTCCAAAAGTGAGCTCTGTTTTTCTCTGGTGTCCGCTATCACTCAGTTTCATCAACCCTGGATAGTGATCATCTCAGCCTTTCTTCTATAATTATCAGCTCAAGTTCCTTCTCCAACTCAGCGTACCTAACTCTTTTCTTCCAGGACTACACCATGTTTTTGTGTCCATCTTGTTATCTGATCTCACCCCCATCTTTTCTAAGTGTCTCTTGATAATCTAAGTTTGATCACTAGAAATTTATCCCTTTTTCTCCTCAGAAATCTTTCTTTTTTTGTCCTCATCATTTTACTTGAACGCTTCCAACCCCTCCTGGGTTGACACTCTCAGTCCCTAGGATCCAATCTTAATCATCCTTTCTCTAAATTCTTTTAAATCTGCTCTCTCAAAATTCAAGCTCTGATATTTCTACCTCATCCCAGATTTCTTCTTCTGAAACACAAATTCTCCGATAGAGTAATCACTTCCTCCCACGGTTCCCCCTCAGGAACTCCCCAAAGGAGCCCATCCCACTTCTAGTGCTCATGAACAGGACTCTTCTCCCCACCCTCAGGTCAAAGTCTGCCTCTGCCCTTCCACCCTAAGTTCCAAATCCGAGTGAGTTCACTCCACATGGCAGCCCTCCCTGTCCCCAAAGTCACTGTGTCCAGGCCCTTTGGTTCTTTTATAAGACAAATCTCCCCCTTCACTCTACTGAGCGAGGCCTTCATCAGGCTGGCAGGCACACTTATGAAGCACCTACTTTGTGCCAGGTTTTTCTAAGCTCTTGATTCTCCTGGTTGTCCCTCCTCTGGACATTGAATCACTTAACATCCTTCCTAAGCTGTGGAGTCTAGAACTGAGCCCAAGACTCCAAGTAGTCTGACCAGACCTCAGGATGGTGGGAACCTCATCTGTCTCTCTCATCCTGGACCAGATACTTCTCTTGATTCAGCCTAAAATGACCTGAGTTCTTCTGACTCCCGTCCTAGCTGGCTCATTAAGCTTGCATCCCACTAAACACATGTGGCTGTCAGCCCTTTCTCATACTGGTGAAGCTGACTTTTTGAAAGCTCACACAGGTGAGACTTTCCATTCACCCCATCATATTTCACCACATTTGATCAGTCCACTGTTCCACCTATTAAGATCTTTGTGGATCCCACAAGACATTCTGAAATGGGGCTCAGTTTCTCTCCCCACTTGGAGTCACCTGCAATGCTTTAAACTTTTATCCAAGTCAGTGATGAAATTAAAACATAAGCATTAAATAGCACAGAATCCAGAACAGTGATCCCCAACCCTTTGGAGACCTGCCTCCAAGCTGATATTAAGGCTCATTCAACCACTTCTCCACTCACTTAATGGAGTCAGCATCAACCCTCCAGCTTGTCCACCCACAAGCATTTAACAAAGTCAAATATCTTCCCCAAACCTGCAGCCACAACCACCCACAACAACCACAATTCTGTCCAAGAAGGAAAGGAGGTTTGCCTGGCATGATCGCAACTCCAAGTTTTGCTGGCATTCTCTCAAAGACCACCACTCTTTTCTCAAAATCTGCTTTACTTATAGTCCTAGAATTCTATCAGATCAAGCTCTAGTTTGCTAAACTTCCTTTGAAGAGAAAAAAAAAAAAAAGAAGAAAAGAAAAAAGCCACAGGTCTTTCTCCAGTCCCTTGCCAACAAGTTTAGTCACTCCACACAATCTTTCACAGACAATTCATCCTTCCTTCTGGGCAATGGGAACTACACTCAAGGGTTCAAATAAAAGGCATTTTATTGGGCCTGGCCCTAACGTAATAATGCCCCCTGGTTCCTACGTCTTTCACTCCATGTGACCAGTGGAGAATTACTGCACATGAGGGACAATATCAGAAAAACCCAAAATAAGTTGGGTGGCGGAGGGGGGGGAGAGGAGGGGGCTGCCAGATACACTCCCCACGTGATCCACTAATGAATGTCCGCAAAGAGCAAAGTAGGAATGGAGTGCCCCCAGTGAAATGATAGATGTCCGATGCTCCTTCCTCCTTCTTGCTCAGGTTAGACACAGAGTTGGAGATGCCAGAAAGAATGTCAGCAGGCGCCAGAACTAGTAGAAAAAGTAAAGATGTGGAAAGACACATCGGCCCAGAGTGGACTCCCTTCCACTAAGGAAAGTGGAGGGCTCCCCGGTGTTGCCCTGACTGGGCCAAAAAGAGCAAGTCAGCTTTGCTAGGGCTGCAGTCTTCAATTTAGTTCTCCCACTATAAGCACACCCCCTTTAAAAGCCCCTGAAGACATGTACTGATTGGCTGCTTCCCTTCAGCACCAGCATCCAGCCAGGACGGGACCACAATGGAAAGAACCTAAAGTCTGTTGCTGATGCCTGAACTAAACGAGGTTTCTCGACACTAGCTTCTACTTGCATTCACTCTTCACCCCCTTTATTAAATCCACCTTACAGGGTGGTAGCAAGGAGCTCATTTTGTAAACCAAAAAGTGTTACAAAACTATGAGTATTTATTGCTCCTAATCCTCTTCATCTGCTGCTGCTGCACCCCTCCCTCTCCATCCCCATCATAGGCCTTTCTTTCCTATTGTTAGGTCTTTCCTCCTGGCAGCAGCAATCATGAAGTGATCGGGGTAAAAAGCCATCTAAAAATGTTCTTTCCTGCAGATCTCCCCATCCAAAAGACTTTCACGAGCCCTCTGTTCAGCCCAAAGGGTCCAACCTCCCTGACAGAGAACTTGCCCACACTCACTGATGTTCAGGACACATTAGGTTTTATAAAGCAGATCCTTCTCTCAGACAGAGAACCTCATGGGCGCATAGCACAGATCCAAAGGACAAGGCTCACTCATAAGGGGCCTACTCTGATTCCAGGCGCCTTCCCAAACAATTCTGCCATCCAGGATATAACCCCAAAGCAAAACTACAACGTCTAACTGGAGCCACAGGGCTCAGAGAGCCGGACATCCTGCCACAGTGCAAATCTGGGAGCTCTGGGACCCAAACACCACTTACTACTGTAACCCGCGGGATGCATGGACCCTGTAGGGGACTGAATGCCTTCTAAGTTAGTTTCTGGGCCAGTGCTGATGGTTAGAAAGCTCTCCCTCCATCGGCTTCTTTGACTCTCCCGTGGCTCCCACCTCTAAGCTCTGATCCTGGGAAGTACAAAACTAACCCCGCTGATAAATAATGGGTCCGATGAAGCTCTGCGCGCCATGCTGTCTCTCAGACTCTTTACCACTGCCGTGCCATACCCCAAAACAGCGATTCTGGCCTCAGCACTTTCGTTCCTCCAATTCACCTGAGCCACCAGCCCCTGACTGTTTCCTGCCAGCAGATGGTCTTCAGAGATTTCCCGAAGGTAAGATCACAAAAGAAACTGAGTCAGTCAGACAAAGGAAACTATTTAGCTCGCGCTTTTGTGGTGTTTAAAATCTAAGGCTTCACCACAAGACTTGGCCCTTTTGCATAAAACTCCGCGTGCCTCGGAAGGTTCGGCCTCGTGGCCAGGCTTTAGTTCTCAAAATGAGAGAAAGAGAGCTGTAATGGGGCTTGGAGGCCACACGGTTCGGCCACGGAGTGGGAAAGATGGCACGAGGAGACAACTGCAGCCCGGAGGCGAGGAGGGACGGGACCAAGGTGCCGCGGCACTGCACAAGACCAAGGGGCAAACGGGCGTCAGGGATTCCCCAGGGGTCGTCAGTAACAGGGCCGGGGATCAAGCGCATGGACCGGGCATTCCCGGGCTCTCGCAGGCGCTTAGCCGTGGGATATGGCCGGCCACGCAGACCCCGGGCGGGTCCGACTCGGACCCGGGCACTTCCGAAAGCATTTCCATTCACTAGGAACTTTTCTCGGCTTTCTACACGCGGTTCCATTCACTGGACTAAAGAAGAGAGGCTTCTGTCACAGGGGCGCCCGGGGGAGAACCCCACAAAACTATGGGCTCAAGGATGGAGGGGGACCCGGCAACAGAACCTCAGTCAAGAACCTCTGGGACGAATTCCCGCCTCGAGCTGCCCCGATACGCCCGGCCCCGAAGCACCTCCTCGCAACCCCCCGGTAGGAGCCGCCGAGCGCCGGCGCGAAAGAGACGCACGAGCAGAGATTGACAGATGGAGACAGAGACCTGGAGACATATGGAGAGACAGGCAGAGAAGGAGAAGCAAAAGCGAGGAGCCACCGCACACACGCGCCCCGGCTCTCGGCCTCGGGGGTCGCGGCCTCCACAGTCGCGGGGTCCCAAGGCTCGAGAGGGTGGGGGGGTGGGGTCTCGGGGCGTCACCTCAGCTCGGGTCCGACGCCACTGCCGCCGCCATCTTGCTCGCCCGCTTCTTCTCTCGGACTCCCGCCCCCTCGGCCGCTAACCAATCGCCTTCCCTTAACCTCGCCAATGGGCAGGGCCGGGGAAAACTTCCTCAGCCAATCTATGTCGCCCGCCCAGGGCGGGGAGGCGGGGGCAGGGGCGTAAACGGCCAGGGCGGAGATTCCATACCCAATCAACAGTAACTTCGGGAAGCGTGGCGGGTCACGGGGAGACGCTTCACCCAATCATAAGTGGATTCCTGGAGCTGGGCGGGGCGAAGAGACGCTCACATCCAATCAGCGAGCGGAGAGAGGTGGGGCCAAGTGTTTGGCGGGCCGGCGACCGGGAGCTGTCGGTCAGTCTGTCGCTCCGACTGTCCGGCTGGGGCGGGGCAGCTGAGGAGGCTTTAGGGAGGGCGGGGTCCGACCGAGCCCAGAGCTCGTGGTCCGGCTGGACTCGGGCTGCCTGCGAGTGAGTGCGGAGGGACGCGCCTCCTCCGGGAGTTCCCCGGTCTGGAGCCAAGCACGCATACCTGTGTAGTCCGTGGGAGCTCCGCGACCTAAGCTGCCCCAGGCCGCGGGCGTGGTCTGTGCACTGAACCCCCTGCGAAAAAAGTGGTGCCTCAGGAGTTCCTCCCTGTAGCCGTCTCCCCTCCCCCATCCTCAGGTCACACTGATTCAAGCCCTGCTCTGTGCCTGAGCTGTGCAAAGTGCTCCGAGGTCAGGCCTCCCACATAGAATTCGCCACTGAGCCCGGTGGGGGAGGCGGTGCCCCAGAAGCTGCAGCTGGTGGGGGTCTCCCTAATTCCCTCCTCCGGATGGGGGTGCCCCAAGAGTCCGCTCCCGAGGGTTTTCTCCTTCCGCTCTCCCCAGCCCTCAGGAAGGCCCTGCCTGGGTCCCAGCCATCCCCGGTCTCCGTGGGGATCCCAGAAAATACCCCTAGACACCGCCAAGGGCTAAAGACCGCGGTTTGTCGCCCCACTCCTCCCAGGATCCCCAGCGGTGCCTGAGTTGGACGGACCTTTAGGAACCACCTGCCCAGCTCCCTCCTTTCACAGATGGCTAAACTGAGGTCCGGCAGTCGGGAGAGGGCGCAGCCACGGGGGAGCTTTTCCCTGTGAGTCAGAGAAGGAAAGCAGCGCCCGGTCTGATCTCTATGAAGGAGGCAAGGCCCCGCTCCAGTGCATCTCCCCCTGCCGGCCCAGGTCCTGCTCCCCTGAGTGCTCTGGAGGCAAGAGGGTCTCCTACCATCCACACAGACAAGAATAGAAGGTTCCAGGGAGAGAACCAGGGCCCCCGGGACAGCTGCATGAGGAGGTCACCCAGACACTTGGCCGGGGAAGCTGCAGAAAAGAGGAGACTGTGGGCATCGCAGGTGGAGCCGGAGGAAAGTGGCCGCCCACTTGGATTTAGTGAACGCTTCTCAAGCACTCACCCGATACTAAAACCTAGGAGTACAAAGAAAATCATTTCTGCCCTCCAGGAGCTTCCGTCCTACGGGGAAAACAACCTGTACATAGTGAAGTCTGAAATGTTTATTTACACAAATAAGATGTTTTTTCAATCATTTTTGTGGGTGCAATAAGATGAATAATCAAGGACATCCCTGAGATGAGCCTTGAGGGAAGCTATGGATTTTAAGAGGTTGGGGTGAAGAAGGAAGAGTATTCCAAGCATGAGGGACACGTGAGTATTCCAAGCACTTGGAACTTGCTGGTCCAGTTTGGCCTGAAATGAGTCAAGGGGAGTGGTATGAAATAAAACGGGAAAAGTAGGGGAATTGGGGGCTCTTATTACTGGCTAAGGGATTTGTCCTTCACTAGAGCAAGAAATAGTGAAATGGCTTTGGATCCTCCTTCTGACATCACCTGTGTGACCCTGAGCAGTGACTTCACTTCCGGATGTGTTTGGAATGATAGCCTCCAAGATGCCTCTGGACCCATAATTCCCTAGGACCAGTATGGAACCACTTGTGGTTCAGTGTTTAAAGTAGGGGCCATTGAGAGACCTTTGAATTAGGAAGATGATTTTGGCAACCAGGTAAAGGACGGATTAGGGGCAGGGGAGAACTGAAGGAGGAAGCTCCTTGTGGAAAGTGGCGATTAAAGCCTACACTGGAGGAACGGCCATCTGGCCTGTGTGGCCTGAAGTAGGGTCAAGAAGGAAATGAATGGGCAAGACGTGAGGTTAGAATGGACAGGATTAGGAACCAGATATTTAGAGGGAAGATTCAAGATGAGTCCAGGTATTCAAATCTAGTACCCTGGGATGGGAAGACATGGTTCCTCAGCAGGCTGATTGTTGTCTTTCCTTCTCAGAGGACCAAAATGCATCACTATATTAGAAATCGAATAACAGTATCCAACCAGGTTATCAGATCAATAGGAGTTCGGAATGCTCCACCACAGCTCCAACATATGAAGAGTCCATCTGTTTCAGGCATGTTAATTTTGAGCTAAATGGCAGTGGACATAAGGAAATTTGAGACTCAAAATTCAGGAAAGAAAATTCGTACTGGAAATAATGATTGCAAATCATCTGCTTAGAGAAGATAATTGAACCCAAGGGAACAAATGAGATCCCAAGGGAGAGGAAAGACAAGAATCTAATAATCTTGGGAATGAGCAATAAGACCACAAGGAGAGTCAGGAGAAAGCGATCACAGAATCCAAGTGGGGTAACGGGTGGTCAGCAGTGTTTAAAAAGCTGCAGAAAGTTTAAAGGTGAAAACTGAGGAAAAGTTGTATAATTTAGCAGTTAAGAGATTATTGGCTGTTTTTGTCAGAACGGTTTCAATAGAACATTTGAGGTCAAAAGCTAAACTGTAAGAGGTTGAGATTTAAGTGATTAGGGGGAAAGTATATGTGTCTTTCTAGGAGTTGTATAGTCAAAGAAGGAGAAATACAGGATTTTTCTGGACCCAGAAAAGATAGCAACTGTGCTTGAGTTAATTGTAATGGGAAAAAAAGGATAAGGAATGGACAGGGAAAGAAGTCACAGTCAGATTGGCAGTCACAAGAATAAGAACGGGTTTCAGAGTGAGGTAGAGAGAGGTGAAGGACAAGGGACTGTTCCAAGTTATAGATGTTAGACAGAGTAATCTCTGGTAATGATGAGGTCTAAGGTTGAGGGTTACTGAGGTTGATCTAGGGTGGCTTTGGGATGGAGTCATTAACATAAATATTGAAGTCACCAAAGAGGAGAAAAGCAAATAAGGTTTGGAGTAAATCTGAATTAGGAAGATGAAGAGAGTATGTGATCTAAAAGCTGGTAGTTGAGGCTGGAAAAATCTGTATAGGTCATCTGGAGAGATGGAGTTAATTAACCTCAGAGGAAAAGAAAGTGCTGAGTAATGATAACAAAGGGAGGATCTGGACAAGGCAGTGGTGGAAACTATGTGTCTCAGGACCTAAAGAAAGTAGTAGCCAGCATGTCTGGAGACAGTGACCCAGGAAGGACAGACCCAGCGTCCAAGAACATTACAGAAGATGGAAAGGGGCTTTTCCTCTCCAAAGCCAGAAATTCTAGCGCCCAGAAAAGGAACAGGAGGCAGGAATTTCTAACCACAAAAACAGAAGTACCAAGAAAGAGTTGTTGTCTAGGTCAACCCCAAATTTCTCATTAGGATTCTGGTCTAAACTAAGGTATCTCTGGTCATGGACTATTCACCTCACAGGAAGGGCAGGAAAAAGATTGGGATACTCAATGACAATTGAAATCATTCAGAAATGGAGAAACACAGCCTCCAAAATAATATGTCAGCAGAAAAAAAAATTCTATTTAAAAACATTGATAGCAAAGAACTGAAAATTGGGTGCCCATTGAGAGGGAATAATTTAACAATCTGTGGTATAGATGTAGAATGAGATATTATGAAGAAGTTGGAGAATTCTAGGAAGACTTATCATGAACTGATGCAAAATAGAGCAGAACCAGGATAATAAGATGCATGACTATGACTTAAGCAAAACAAAAATTGATCTTTGTGTCATTATAAACAACCAGCAAGAACCCCAGAGACCGGGTGAGAAAATACACCCTCCTCAAGAAAGAAGCAAAACTGTGGCTATAGAATGGTTTGTATGCTGTTAGAAATGGCCAATGTATTGGCTAGTTCTGCTTTTATGCGAGACTTTCTTGGTTGTTGGGGTTAAATCTTTGTTACCAGGAAAAATTTTTAAAAATTAACAAAACTTTTTTTAAAAAGAAAGATTCACTTTGCAAAAATTTGTTCTACATTCAACTTTTCAACTGAAAAAAGGCTTGATAAATACTTTCATGCTTAAATGGGTAAGATCTTTGCTCTGGGCAATAAAGTAAAAGGCTATAACACAAAGCTAACTATAACATACAATGAGTTCATCATGAGAGAGATGCAAAACAAAGCACTATGTGAGGTCCCAGGGTGGAGGGATTGGGAAAGGCTTTAAAGAATGGGAAAGAATTTGAGAGAAAATGAGCAAGAAAAATCTCTCAGAGATAGTGAACAGTGTAAGCAAATGATTAGAGATAGAAATGTGGGAGATATTGAGAAATCTGACTTGGACAGGGCAGAAGATACCTGGAAGAAGAGAAAAGAGGATAAGAGCCCCTAATAAAGCAGATACAAGGAAAAATTGACATACACAAAAGAAAATAACTGCAGTGAGAAAGGGCACAGAGGGAGGTGTTCCCAAAATCTATGTGAATGCACAAAGATGTATCAAATAAATTAAAATAAGCTAATTTAAAAGACATGGAAGATAGAGACAAAGATAGATAAGGGAGAACAAATTATCATAGTATAGCAAGGTCCTTTGGGGGGGAAAAAAGTAAAAAGTCTGAAGCTAAGAATAAGTTGAAGCTTCAAAGGAAGGCTAAAGGACAGCAAAAAGATGATGTTTTTAGTTATCTTGGTAGGCAAAAAAGGATCCCAGGCCGTAATCTGAACCATTCTTCCTCAAAAGTCAGAGCCTTTTGTACCTAACCTTCAACTGAAGAACTCAGTTCAGGACCTCATATGGGAAAGAGCCACAAACAATACACACCCAATTTCCCTTCTTCCCTAGTTTTCGAAAGAAGTGATATCAATCCCAGCTATTCACAAAATGAGTTTGGGAGACCCGGTAAAAAATGCCCTATCCCCATATTACAACTAATGAGTACACAATATCAGTGATGCTAAGTTCCTGTTCCCTAATCACCATTTCTCATTCGTTATCCAATTCTGTCATCCTCCTCCTGAGCTCTAATCCAATTCCATCCACTTTCCACTGTGTCCTCAGGAACTCTGTTCATTTATAAACTGGTCTTCATCTTTGGCCTTTTTCTTTCCTACTCCTTCCTGGCCATCCTTTCTGATCTTGGAGGCACCTTTTCTCATGTCCTCCAATAGCCTGATTCAGGAGGAGAAAATGTCATATTCCTAGCTCCTATTCCTGCCCCCTTCCCATGCCCAAAGCCATTCAGAAGGCTTATCTCTGGTGCATTACTTTGCATGAATTCTTGTGGGAGTTCTTCACCATCCCCCAAGATATTCTCCCTCCATTCTCAAGGGACACTAGGGAACTTCAGCATCCAGAGGCATTGCTGCTCATTCAACACTCAGGTTTTCTGGGCTTTCAACCTCAGCTTCACAATCAATAACTTCATTTCACCTCAGCCACACAGAGACAGTCACACTGTCCCTGTTCACTCATTCAAATTCTGGAATTCCTCCATCTAAACATAGCCTATGATTCCATCTCCCTCAGCGTCTCAAGAAGTCTTTTCTTCATCCTCATGGAGCTTCAGTCCTCTCATTTCTCCCTCATTCCTCTGTGTGTTTTCCTAGGCTATCACCCTTCTTATGACTTCACTACCTTACCCCCCCACCCCGAGCTTAACCCTAGAGATGATCTCTTTCAACTTTGTTGTCCCCAAATCACTTGCCTCCTTATCACCATGTGTTCCCAGCTAAACCCCAAGTTGGAATACTTTGACCTTCCATCTCTGCTCCTACTGACCTATGGCTGAATATAACAAGAGATTACACAATTGTACTGAGTTGGTCCACTACAAATTTGTGTTCTCATCCCAAATGAACACTTATATTGTTGAAACTTAAAACAGAAACACACTCAGAGTTTAAAAAAAAAAAAGGACTAGAGCAAAATAAGCTATGCTTCAATTAAAGTAAAAAAAGACAACTAGCAGTCATGATTACAAAGAACCAAATTAGATCTAATTAAAAGAGATAATCAGAGAAACGATTATTTTTTTTTTAATATTTTTTTTTATAATAAATTTTATTTTATTTAATAATAACTTCGCATTGACAGAATCCATGCCAGGATAATTTCTACACGACATTATCCCTTGCAATCACTTATGTTTCGTTTTTTCCCCCTCCCTCCCTCCTCCCCCCCCCCAGGATGGCAAGCAGTCCTATATATGCTAAACATGTTGCAGTATATCCTAGATACAATACATATTTGCAGAACCAAACAGTTCTCTTGTTGCACAGGGAGAATTGGATTCAGAAGGTAAAAATAACTCGGGAAGAAAATCAAAAATGCAAATAGTTCACATTCATTCCCAGTATTCCTTCTTTGGGTGTAGCTGTTTCTGTCCATCATTTCTCCAATGAAACTCAGTTAAGTCTCTTTGTCAGAGAAATCCACTTCCATCAGAATACATCCTCATACAATATCGTTGTCGAAGTGTATAATGATCTCCTGGTTCTGCTCATCTCACTTAGCATCAGTCCATGTAGGTCTCTCCAAGCCTCTCTGTATTCATCCTGCTGGTCATTCCTTACAGAGCAATAATATTCCATAACATTCATATACCACAATTTACCCAGCCATTCTCCAATTGATGGGCATCCATTCATTTTCCAGTTTCTAGCCACTACAAACAGGGCTGCTACAAACATTTTGGCACATACAGGTCCCCTTCCCTTTTTTAGTATCTCAGAGAAACGATTATGATAAAGGGTACTATAAACGATGAAATAATATTTTAAAAATTGATAGCGTTTCTCTGAAAAAAGACCTTATTTCTCAAAAATATGTCAAATATAGAACTGAAACAAATTTCTAAAAATAAAAGCCATTCCCCAATTGATAAATATCAAAGAATATAAATGGGAAATTTTCAGAAAAAGAAATCAAAGCTACCTACGGTCATTTTAAAAATGCTCTAAATCACTATCAATTAGAGAAATGCAAATCAAACAACTCTGAGGTACTACCCCATATCTATCAGAAATGACAAATGCTTAAGGAAATAGGTACACTAATGAACTGCTAGTGGAGCGGTAAAAAGACACGAGATTTGTAGGACAGACTATGCTGCCAGCTCTGCCAATATTAAGGCCAAATGTCAGGGGACTGATCTGTTTTGCCCTGATGTGCCAGTTGTAGAAACAGACCTTCAAGAGAATACTGAGATCCCAAAATAATAGTGTCCCTGCCAGCTTTGTTTTATATATCTATATATATACAGATATATCTAGATAGATAGATATGCATAGTTTTGTTTCAGTTAATTGGGAGAGTGTGTGAGACTAGGTCCTTTTTTAGCAGGAGGAGAAAATTGTGTAATGCATTTCAACACCAATCCAAGGCCAGGTCACATATTATATAGAAACAGAACAATGAAGGCATAGTGCCAGAGATGACTCAGGGTCACTTACAAGTGTTCCCATCAGATAGTTGAAGCTTCTTTGCTGTTTACATTTACTCAAGGTAGTTTACATTTTCCTGTAGGGTCATAGGTCACATTTCTACTCTGATCTACCCTTATACAAGCAATGAATTGGTCTATCCGTTCTGGACAACAAGTTGGGACTATGCCCAAAGAGCTATAAAACTGGGCATACCCTTTGACATAACAATACCACTACTAGATAAAAAGAAAAGGACCTATATATGTACAAAAATATTTTAGCAGCTCTCTTTGTGGTGTCAAAGAATTGGAAATTGAGAGGAAGCCCATCGACTGAGGAATAGCTGAAAAAGTTGTGGTAAATGATTGTGATGGAATAATACTATTATGCTAAAAGAAATGACAAGGGGGTAGCTTCAGAAAAATATGGCAAGACCTCTATGAACTGATGCAAAGTGAAGTGAGAAGAACCAGGAGATCATTGTGCACAGTAAAAGCAATATTTTAATGATGATGTGAAAGATTTGGCTATTTTGATCAATGCAATATTGCAAGACAATTCTGAAGGACACTTGATAAAAAAAAAAATTTTTTTAATGCTATTCACCTCCAGAGAACGAACTGATGGTCTGAGTGCAAATGGAAATATAACTTTCTCACTTTATTTTTTCTTGATTTAAAAAAAAAAGGCTAATATGGAAATGTTTTACATTATTTCACCTGTATAATTGATATCATATTTCTTGTCTTCTCAGTGAGAGGCTGGGGAGGACTAGAGGGAGGGAGAGAATTTGGAATTCAAAATGTGAATAAGAAGACAGAGGAGGAAGAGGAAGAGGAGGAGAAAACAATAAATTAATCTTGAATTGAATGTAGTTTCTGAGTCACTACTGATTTTCTTGGAAAGATTGTAAAGTCCAGGTTATAATTCTGGACAAAGCATAACTTCACCCAGACTAACCTCACTTCCCCTTTTTTGACAGGGTTGGTTGCTAGATTGATAGACCAGGAAATGCCACGTTGTTTTTCCAGATTTTAGGGAGGCATTTAACCCACAGCTTTCATGTTCTTCTTGTGAAAAGATGGAACACGTAGACTGGACAATAATTGCATCATGGGATTGATTGAACTAGCACGCTCACAGAGTACCCATGTTGGTTTAGAGGAGGATTTCTAGGGAAGTGCACCAAGGAACTACTCCTAACCTTATGCTGCTTAACATTCTTATCGATGACTTGGGCAAAAACAACAGATATCCTTACCAGCATTTCAGTGACATAAAATTAGGGGGAATAACTAACACACTGAACAAAGTCCAAGTCCAAAGGATCTTAACAGGCTCAAACATTGGGCTGAATGGAATACAGTGAAATGCAAAAAAAAAAAAAGATAAAGGCAAAGTGCTAGAGATATGGCTAGTCAGCACTCCATCCAAAAAAGATCTGGAATTTCAGGGGATTCCAAGGTCTACATTAATCAGCAGTGTGATCTTAACTGCCTGGAGAGAAACCCGGTCCAGGACAAAGTAAAGGATGGATCCCCCTTTCTCAGCCTTGATCAGATCAGATCTGGAATAGGGTGTTCATTTCTGAATGCCACATTTTAGGAAAGTCACCATAAGCCAAAGCATTTCTAGACAAGGAAAATCAGATTCCTGGCTTATCCCTAGACTTCATAATACAAGGCTTGCTGGGGGGAAGGGGGAGGGTGTAGCCCAGAGGAGAGAAGACTCAGAGTGGGACATGATTGCTGTCTTCAAGTATATGAAGGGCTGTCACTGTCTGCTGTACCTCAGAGAGGAGATCTGGGAGCAATGTGGAGAAGTGTACAAAGACAGATTTAAGCTTAATGCAAATCAAAACAAAACAAGAAATCCTGACAATTGAGCTGTCCAAAAATAGAATGGACTTTCTCCAGAAAGAGTCACTTCTCTCCTCCCCAGAAGCCTCTAAACAAAGGCTGAATGACGCCTTGTCAATTATGTTTTAAAGGAGATTTACATGCATAGGATCTCGGACTAGATGTCTCTGAGGTCCCTTCCAGCTCAGAAGCCTTTCATATGATGGAATATTTAGCTGATCCTGAAAGAACTCCACTTCCACTGAAATCCCTAAGTCCCTTTCCCTCCAACTAAGGTCAAAGTACCAGTTCCTAGCAAAAATATGGGATTTTAGCAGCCCAGCCCAGGCCTGATTGCTGTTGGTAAAACTTGTCGTGATCAGCCCTGCTGGAGCAGCTAACAAAATTTGAATTTTGCTTTGTATGGAATTGGTGTGTGTGTGTTCCTGTGCACATAATAGCACATGCATGCACTTTCAAGTATTCATTTGTGTACATGAGAGTGTGGAGGGGAGCAGAAGGGGGGTTCCCTCTCTTCTACAGGCGTCTCTGATATCCAGCTTTGACCTTCATTCACCAGTCCAGTGAGCCTTACAAGCTACCAGTTCCTTCTTCAAAACCAGCATTTATGGACCTATCCTTTCATTCCCAAGGCTTTCAGCTTTTACTGTTTTCTAAATTCTTCCTGATCACTGAATCCCATCTGTCCCGAGATCATTTCTGTCCCCTTTCTGATTACTCCCCACTCTCTCTAATCTTCAGTCTTCCCCCAGCTATCCCTATATCTCTCCTTCCCTTCTCTGCTAAATTCCCTAAAAGAGTCATCTATCCATTCAATCTCTTTTGAAACCCCTGCAATCTGGTTTCCATCATTCAACTGAAACCTCTCTTCAAAGGCAACATATCTTAATGGTCAAATCTAATGGCCTTTTCTCTATCTTTATCATATTTTTTTAACCTTTGCAGCATTTGACCTTAATGACCATCTTTTCTTCCAGTAAACTCTCCTCAATGGATTTTTGAGGGCACTGTTTCTCTCTCTCTCTCTCTCTCTCTCTCTCTCTCTCTCTCTCTTTCTCTCTCTCTCTCTCAGTTTTCCTCTATTTGACTATTTCTTAGTCTCCTTTACTAGATCTTCATCTGTGACATGCCCCTAACATATGGAAAGTACCCAAAGCTCTGTCCTGAGCCTTCTTCTATTTTTTCCTCTCATGTTCAAAATTTTTTATTTTATTTTTTAATTAATATCTATTTTCTCTTCCCCCTCCATGTTTTTCTTCCCCAGTGAAGGAAGAAAAACAACCTTTGCAACAAATACATATACTCAAACAAAACTAATACCCCATTGGCCATGTTCAAAAAGCATATTCTCAAAATGTACTCTGAGTCCCTCATTTTTCTGTAAAGAAATGGGTAGCATGTTTCATCATTAATCCTTTGGAATTGCAATTGGTCACATTGATAAGAATACTTAAATTGTTTTAAATTGCTTTAAATTGTTAAAATTGTTAAAATTGTTCAAAATGTTGATGTTATAGAACATGGTCTTGATTCTGCTCATTTTATTCTGCATCACTTCATACAAACTTTCTCAGATTTCTTTGAAATCTTACATTTTGTCATTTCTTATGGCTTAAGAATTAATCATTACAATTATATACAATTTATTTAGTCACTTTCCAAGCAAAGGCTATCCCCTCAGTTTCTAGTTCTTTGCCACCACATACAAAAAAGAGCTAGTACAAAGATTTTTGTGCATATAGGATTGTCTCCTCTTTCTGGAGCTTAGGCCTAGAAAATGAATTACTGGTGGTCATAATTTAACAGCTTTTTGGTCATAGTTCCAAATTGCCTTCCAGAATGACTGGGCCAATTCACAGCTCTGCCAACAATACATTTATATGCCTGTTCTCCCTCAACCTCTCCAGAAACTATTTCCCTTTTTTGTATTCTTTGCCAATCTGATGGGTATGAAGTGAAATCTCTTAGTTGCTTTAGTTTATGTTTCTCTATTAATGATTTGAAATATTTTTCATATCAATGACTTGATTTTCTTCCTCTGAAAACTGCCTGTTCATATCCTTTGACTATCAATTATGGAATGACTTTTGTCCTTATAAATTTTAATCAGTTTTGTATATATCTTAGAAATTTGAACTTTATCAGAAAAACTTGCTTCAAAGATTTTCCCAGCTTCTATTTCCTCCCATTTTAGCTGCATTAGCTTCATTGCTTCAAAAAAATATTAATATTATAGAATCAAAATTATCTACTTTATCATTTGTGATCCCCTCTGTCTCTTGTTTATGAACTCTTCCCCTATCTATTCACCAGAAATGTAATTTCTTCCTCGGGCCTCTCATTTGTTTATGATGAGATATTATATGTCTTACCGATGGATCACATGTCTTATCTTGGTATAAAGCACAAGATGTTGCCAGACCTTCTTGTTTTCCCAGCAGTTTTTGTCCAATAGTGAGTTCTTTCCCCCGAGTGGCTCCTCTTCTGTTTTCTCCCAATGCTACATCCCTTGTTGATTGCATCAGCTCCCATGGGTTGAGTTGAGTTATCTCTATGCAGTTGATTCCTCGGTCTATAGCTCTGATCATAATCTCTTTTCTGACCTCCAGTCTTGCACCTCCTCTGCCTATTGACCATTTTGAACTGGGTGTCCTGTAGTAATCTCACATTGTATTCAAAGCAGAATTCATTGTCTTTTCCCAAAAACCATCCCGTCTTCTGAACTGTCCTCTAACTGATGAGGAAATCACTCTCCTCTCAGGAGCCCAGATTTGCAAACTTGGTCTTGACTTTGAGTCCTCCCTCAAATTCACACACGCCCCATATCCAATCCATTGTTGAAAATAGTTATTTTGACCTTCACAATATCCCTATTCTATGCCCTCTTCTCTCCATTCCCACAACCACCATCCTAGTTCAAGTCATCATCACTTTTGGATGGACTATTGCATCAGAGTCTCTCTCTCCTTTTCTTTCTCCCTCTCCCTCCCTTCCTCCCCTTCCCTCTTTCTCTTTCCATCTCTCCCTCTCTCTTCTCCCCTTCTCTCTCCATCTCTCTCTTCCCTCCCCTTCTTTCTCCATCTCTCTCTCCCCCCCTCCATCTCTCTGTCTCTGTGTGTGTGTGTGTCACTCTGTGTGTGTCTCTCTCTGTTTTTGTGTGTTTCTCTCTGTGTGTCTGTCTGTCTCTCTGTCTCTGTCTCTGTCTCTCTCTCTCTCTCTCTCTCTCTCTCTCTCTCTCTCTCTCTCTCTCTCTGTCTTTCTCTCTTAGCAATCCAGGATAAGGTTTTTTGGGTTTATTTTTATCATTTTACTTTCTGTGTATCCTTGGTACTCTACTTGGTCCTTGTTCTTGGTACACAGTAAGTGCTTAATAAGTGTTTATTGAGTGACTGATATTCCCTGGATTCAGAGAGCTACAGTATCTGATCAAGGTGATGTAATATGTAATCATGTGTTTTAGCTCTGGTTTCAGAGTCAGGATCTGACTTAGGATTAGATTCTTAGGCAAGCCACTTATCCCTGGGCTTCAGTTTTCACTTCTGAAAAAAAAATGAGATCATTGGCCTGAAAAGCCCCTTGCAACTCTAGGTCTATTGTCCTTTGATCTATCATTCAGATTGCTGCTCCTTCCCCCTTCATTTCTCTGCTATCCTTGCTATTTCTTTCCTGGCATTTCATGCAGATCTTATTTCCCTCTTCCTCGATGGCTGCATGTATTCCAGGCCACAATAAAGGTTTTCTAAAGTTCATTTAGGAGAAGAAAATGCATTATACATATTGAAAAATAATACAGTCTGCCAAATGCACTTAAAGGAATCTGCTGAGACTTGGCTGAGTTGGCTGTGGATTTCATCTCTAAACCATTAACAGAATTTTATTGTATCGGTCTCTAAACTATGAATAGCTGAAGTCACACAAAGCCTAGAGAATGGTTCGTAGAGATCAAGTGTCGGTTTAATTAATCACTTTCAGAGTTTGCAAACTGGAAGTTCTCCTGGCCAGGAGACTCTAGCTTTCAAAGTAAAGCACAGATTTTGTACACAAATCATAAGGTGGCTTACAATACAATTATTTTCAGGACCTAAATGGTTTTTCATGACAAGCCCACATGTGCAGGACAATATGGATGTTCTTTAGTCCTTTGGGAACAGTTGTTAAGTGAGTGTTTCAAATCCTGGGGGGTTGTGATTTGTGAGGGGACAGGACCAGAGTTCTGTGACAGGAACAGGTTCAGCAAGCTTTGATTCATTCCACTTAACATGCATGGAAGAGCACTGTCAAGAATTGATCATTTCAAGCTTGTGAAATTCGACTACGCCATCAGAATTTATTAGGAAAATCTAGCTCTGACAAATCTAATTATTACCATATTCATTACATATATCACATCTCTATGAAAATCGTGCCTTTCTTCACAAAACAGAATCACAGAAGTTTAAAGTTGGGAAGGAACCCAATGACCTCAACCATTTTTTTATCAACTGCTAAGCCCTTTCCTGGATTCCACTCTTGCCTTATCAACTGCCTGCTGGAATTTCTACATTTCTTTTCCATAGGCACCGCCAATCACCAGTCCAAAATTGAACTGTTCCCCTTTATAAAACTTCTCCTCTTCCTCCAATTATCTCTGTTTCTATTGAGGGCACCCCAACCTCTAATATACCCAGTTTTATTTTATTGGCACAGTCCTTCACTATCTACTCTTCCTCCTTCATTTTCTATCAATCAAATCTTTTTGATCTTACTGAAATCAATTCTTGGCTTTTTTTCCCACAGCTTCACTTTTATGGAAATGTTTTCCATAACTTCACAAGTGATTTCTTAATTGGGTGGAAATAAGGGAGAGAATGTAGAACTCAAAAATTTTTAAAAACAAATGTAATTTTTTTTGTTTTGGATGTGACAAGGGAAAAATATTCAATAAAATAAAACAGACTGAAATCTGTTTTTTTCCTTCAAGGTAGAGAAGGAAGGAAACAAGCATTTATAAAGTACCCAGCAATTTTGTTGGCATGAGAAACTCCTCTTGTGGAAGATCCCTCCACAGATACAGATGAGCTGCTACTCCTTGGTAACTAGAGAATGAGCTCTTCATGGGTCACGTTGACTTAACGATGATAGGATGGTTCTCTTCAAGAATTTGAAAGGCTGCTCTCTGAAGGAGGGTTTGGACTTCTCCTATGTAATCTCACAGAGCAGAATTGAGAACAACATAGGAATTAACAGAGCCAGATTTCCTAATAATTAGGGCTCTCCAAAGCGGATTGGATTGCCTCTTTCTCCACCTCCCCCAGGAAATTTGCTTGAGCTGGTGACCTGGAAAGTGAATGACCACATCAGAAGTCAGGTTGGGTTTGCCCCAAGGAGTCTCTGAGCTGCTTTCTGGGGCTGAGATCCTAATTATGTTCCTCAATGCTTTTCACATCCCAGACAAGTATTCTTTTGCTTAAAGAGATCCATTGAAAAGCAGCCCACTGGAATTACCCAGTGGGAAATCCCATAGCCTTAGTATCAAAATTTGTTGCTTTGCAACTTTCCCCAGTCTTCCAACTTGTGCCTTCTGGGGCCAGCAGACAAATCTAATATTAATCCTGGAAATATTTGAGCAGAGCTATAGTATTCCCACCCTTAGTCCTTCTGTCCAGACCATCCATCATTTCTTCCCTCAACTGATCTCGAGATATTTCACCTGCTTGCTTTCCTCTGAACTCTATGCAGCTGAATGATCGCTGCCCTCCCTAAAGAGTAATTCGAGAGCTGAGTATGATCCCCTTCGGTATGCACTAACAGGGGCAGCCAAATTCTTCCATAGATGCCAAGCCCCTCAAAACAGCCTGAGGTCCTTTCTACATTTTTTGTCTGCCACATCACAATTTCTTACATTAAACTTCTAGAGCGCTAAAAACCCCTAGATTTTTGCAAATTAACTTCATTCTGGGCATACCTCCCTCATCTTGTACTTCAGCAGTTGATATTTGGAACTTATTAACAGATTAGGTCATTTGAAATCCTTAGCTTTTCCTCAGCAAAGGAAAGGTCTCTCCCACATACACTCTTAGTCATCAGAATCTGTATGTTTGAGAGGCAATTTATATAAATAAACCCTACCTGGGAGATATGGAAATAGTGAAGGAGATTATTCACATTTCAAAGGTTAGTGTTTTATTAGGGTTCCCCGAGGTTTAGGGGTTTCTCTTGTAGAGAATTAACTCCTTGAACAGGAATTCTTTTTTTCCCCAATTTGGAAGGCTTTTAGTGGTGTGTTTTATTTTTATTTTTTTCCCAGTAGCATTTTATTTTTCCGATTACACATAAAGACAGTTTTCAACATTCATTTTTGTAAGATTTTGAGTTCCAAATTTTTTCTCCATTCCTCCCTTCACTTCCCCCCTCCCCAAGATAGTGAGCAATCTGACACAGGTGATATATATACACAATCATTTTTAAAATATTTCCATATTTGTCTTGTGAAAGAAAAATCAGAACAAAAGGGGAAAACCATGAGAAAGAAAAAGCAAACAAACAAAAAAGATGAAAATAGTATATTTTGATCTGTATTCAATCCACATGGTTCTCTCTCTCTCTCTGGATGCAGATGGCATTTTCTATTCCTTTTTTTTTTTTTTGAATTGTCTTGAATCACTACATTGCCAAGAAGAGCTAAGTCTATCATAGCTGATTATCACGTAATCTTGCAGTTACTGTATACAATGTTATATGAATCCAGCATTCTTTAGTCCTGGGCCCCACGGGCAGCCTAATGTCTGAAGTCTATGTTCAAAAGTCGTGTTCTTAAATTCATAAAATAAAATGCATAAAATGTACAAAGGAAATAAATTAGATTGAAATATTATCAAAATTAAAAAACAAGCAAACAAATCCTTGACTCCAGATTAAGAAATCCTTCCCTAAAATTGTCAGAAGCTAGCTGGAACAGAATCAACTATTCTATACTAGGAACTGTTCTGGGAACTTTAGGTTACAAAGACAAATAATGAAACATTCCCTGCCTTCCACATAAGTTTTAGGAACTATTTCCCACTGGAGAGTAATTGGAAATGAGCTGAGTGCAGAGGGGACATGGAATTATTTTCACAAAACTTTTCAGAAGTGCCTGTGCCATAAATCGAGGGACACTGTGATGAAAAACTTTCCTTGCAAAGCTGAAGCCCCAGCCCCCAGAATGTGGATGATCTTTGACTTCACAAGCAAAGGGAAACCAGGAACCCAGCTTTTTGGCTTGTGGAGCCATTTTATGGGTTATGATTATTAACGGTGGATTTTCCTCCATCTTATACCCTTATGCGTGTCTTTCTTTTTTGTTTCCCACCCCTTCTTTATAAAGAAAAGGGTAGTAACATACAAAGGAGCTCAGCCCCAGTGCTCAAGGTTGGTATAATCTGGTCTTGCTCCATTATCCCTTCCTCTTTTCCTTACCTAGAGACAAATAATAGATTCTTTAGCCTTTTTCCTTTTTTGCTTTTCTTTTAAGCATTTTTTCCAAATCCACCCTTCTTATTGTTTATTTTACTAATCCCTCCTTAGATTAATCTACACTTCATCCTATTTCTTCCCTTCTTTTCCCCTTTCCCTACTATTTCCCTGTTAAATGAGATGTGTTTCTATACCCAACTGTGTGTGTATATCCTTCATTTGATCATTTCAGATAAGAGTGAGGTTCAAGTGTCTCCTCTTTGTATTTTTAAAATGTAAAATCATTCTTACTTTACTGACAATACAGACACAGACAGCAGACTGGATTTGGTCTTTGGGCCATAGTTTACCAATCCTTGGTATAGACTACTACTTGTGTGCCCCAATTCTATGAGATAAATCTTCTCATGCTTCCTTTCCTTTCCTATCCCTAATATGTTCCTCTTCTCCTCCCTATTCATTCTTATTTTAAGATCATCAGAACATAAGAACCAGTCCTAGGCCCTCTGCTTAAATTTCCTCTTAAATTCCTTGATGATAGAGTTCTGAGGAAATACATGTATTATTTCACCATGTTAAAATTATACAGATTATCCTTTTTAATCCCTTATGATTGCTCATTAGTGTTTACCTTTTTATAATTCTCTTAACTGCTCATAGTAACTTAACTCTTAACTTAACTCTTTTAACTGTTCATAGTTTCTATACAGCTCTGATCTTTTCATCAGGAATATTTGGAAGTTCTCTGTTTCATTAAAGATCCATTTTCCCCTGTAGGACTATTCTGTTATGCTGGATAAGTTATCTTAGTTGTAAGCCAATATCCTTTGCCTTCAGAAATGTTGTATTCATATTTTCTGCTTAGTCACATGTGGTTTAGTCACACTGTGGCTCCTCAGTACTTGAATTCTTTATGTCTAGCTGTTTGCAACATTTTAAAAATCTGATATGGAAGCTCTGGATTGACACTATCATATTTTTGGGAGTTTTCATCTGGGGGTTTCTCTCAGGGAGTAATAAAATGATTTTTTCTATTTCCACTTTGCCCTCTGAGGCAAAGGTTGGTATAATCTGGTCTAGCTCCCTTATCCCTTTCCTCTTTTCCTCACCTAGAGGCCAATAAAAGATTCTTAGCCTTTTTCCAGAGTTCTGAGCAGTTTTAAGATTTCTTGAATTCTGATATCTAAGTTCTTTTATTTATTTTTTTATTTGCTCCTGGCTTTCAAGTAGTCACTAGACTCTTACTTTCTTTCCACAGTCTGTTTCCTAGATCAGTTGTTATTGCTATGAGATACCTTAAATTTTCTTCTATTTTTTTTGTCATTTGACTTTTTCATGTTTCTTAAGGTCTCATGGAATCATTAGCTTCTTCTATTTGATCTATTCTAGTGTTGAAGAGATTTGTTTCTTGGGTAAGGTTTTATACTTCTTGTTCCAAGTTGTTCTTTTTTCATATCATCCATAGCTCTCGTTGCTTTTTCCCATTTCTTCCTCTTATTTGATTTTAAAAGTTATTTATAGATCCTAAAAAGAAAAAATCTTACTCCATCTCTTCTGGGAAATCTAGTTGAACTGATAACTGCACAGTGTATTTCTCTGAAGTTTTGCTTATAGATGTTTTGGAATCATTATCTTTTTCTAGACTGTTCCTATTGCCACAATATTTCTTTATGGCAGGACTTTTGTTGTTGTTGTTGCTCTTATTGTTTGCCTGTTCTTATTCTTATTGACTTTAGACTTTATATTAAGATCATATTCTGGGTACTTCTAGAGGGAATGAGCTCGTTCCTTCTTAAGTACACCAAAATAGCACCTGTTGCCATTCTAGAATTCCACTCTGGAGTACAAGTCCAGATCCCCTCAATCTAGGTTCCCCTCCACAATCCACTCTACATCTATGACCCAGAACCAGATAGAGAATGAAATAACTGTTAGCTGGATCTGTTCCCACATCCTGAGCAAGGTCAGGATCCTTCAGTATAAGGCTAGACCCTCTTCTTTCCAGCAGCATCTGGAAATGTTCTTTGGTGCCTTAATGAGAAGATCTTGTCCCACTGTCCACGGACCTCTCTGACCCTCTCCCTGCCCTGAACTGGCTTGGAAATGTGACTTGCTCTGCTTTCTTTTCTTGGATTTCCCAATCAGGGTTGCATTTTCTAGATTTTTATGGAGAAGTTGAGCAGGAATGTTCAGCTGTACATCTTCCTGCTCCTCCACTTCCATGGCCTGAATGACTCTACTCCCTCTCTTGATATAGACAGAATTCATTCTGTCTCATTTTCTGCAACTTTTTTCAGTACTCTCTCATAAATTCTCTACAAATGGTACACCAAAACATGGGAGAGCCTTCTTTCATACTTCTCGACATTACCTGGATGCCATTTCATTATGAGGAGTGTCTGTCAGTTATTCGTTGTTGTTGATACCAGTTGGCCCCTTTTTCCTGCTCTGTCTCTCTTTGATGATACCTTTTATGCTGATTCTTTCACATGATTCTTCTTCATTGGTAAGGTGCTATGGCCTATTTGTGCCCCCTATTATACTTTCTCTCTTGCCCTTTGGGTGACTTACAATTTTGATTCCTCGAAGACTGTGGCATTCTATGGCTTACAACAACACTATCACATAAGACTATTAGTGGGTTTTTTTTAAACTGGGTTTTTCTTTTAGGGAAAAGTTTGGGGTCATTAAAATGGTTTACAATGAAATCCAGTCTGCTTCCTTCCTCCGATTTATTGCTCATCTGTAGGATTTGTGTAAGATATCAATATAGATGGTTAAGCTCCATTGGCTGTCCATACAATTGCATTGCCTATTCTAATTAACAATCCATCCACTTATTTGTTCCTGTGTGAATTGTGGACTGAACTCTTTTAAGCGATTATGTATTTCATTTAGTAAACCCTGACATGTTCTGAATCTTGAGGCAAAGTAGTACAATATGCACAGTGTCTGGAAGACCTTGCCATTTCTAGGAAATCCCTTTTTCTTTTGGACTTCATCCTATGTATCTTCCATGACTTTTTTCTTGTAATTTGGTCATGATTTTGATTTTTACTATAATAAGTCTGGGGTCTAACTATACAAAGGTAATACTCTTAGAAATTACTCCTATACCAATAATTGATCATTTCCTGTTCAAATATAATATTTCATCTTTGTTACACAATGTGGTGCTCACTATGTTCAGCACTTCCTGATTCTCTTCTTGAAAAAGGTATTTGTCATTTATACGTGTAAATCTCTCAAGTAGTCTACAAGCCTTTAGCCTCTTCCATTTCTTACTTGCTTTCATAATTCTCATTGTTCTTCCCCATGCCTACCTTTGCATTGCACTCTTGCAAATATAAAAATATCTTTTGATTTAATTGAACAATCTTATCAAATTTTTCATGAAATTTCTTGACCTCCTCATCTTCTGCTGCAGAAGTTTCTGCATAAACTATAGTTATCTCCATAGCAACCTTTTTTGTAAGCATCTATTTATCACAAACGCTGCAAAGTGACCAAATGTTTGTCACCTTTGAACAATCAATAAAACCCTCCTCTTTTCTTCTTCAGAGAGAACCTGTAAACATCCTTTCATTTTGCTGCAGTTTCCATGAGTGATACAATACCAAAAAATTAAATAAAATGTAGGTCCTTCTCCCAGAGTTCCTCTTCTATCCTCTCCTCATCCCACATCCCGCTATCATCATCCCACTACCTTGTCCTTTTTTCATCTATGATAAAGTGATCCTTCTCTTTACAAAAACCAATTCCTCTACGAGTTCCTATGATCTCATCCTCTCTTCCTTTTTAGCAAATTGCTCTCATCATCCCTACTCTCTATGGATGCCCCAGAGAGACATCTCACACTCAATCCTTTTAAAACAGAACATCCCCTCTTCCCAATCCATCATTACTATTGAGAACACCACCGTCTTTTAAATCCTCCAGGATATTTCCTTCCCCTTTTTCCCTTCCCTCACACCATACATCCAACCATCGCTAAATCTCATCATTTCTATCCCATATGTCCTCTTCCTTATCCAGTCACAGCCCTGGCTCATCATTCTTCCTCCCTAGTTCCTTCCCTTTGCATTTTCACTCAAACTCTGGAGTCTTTTTGCACTGGTTGTTCCCCAGCCCTGGAAAGTTCTCCCTTCCCATCTTCACCTTTTGGAATCAGCTCAGGTGTCACCTTCTGCCACAGGTCTAACCAGCTTCTGCTCTGAATTTAGTGCCTTCTCTGAGATGACTTTCTGTCTACCTTGTTTGTACCTAATTGTTTTCAGAGTGTCTCCTCATTGATTCAGAAGCTTCTGGAGGATAGGGGGCCTTTTTTGGGGGGTAGGCTTCCTTGTATCCCCAGACAGCTAACAGACTCTTAATATATGATTGTTGATTGATTGATAAATCACTGAACAAAGACCTTGCATTTAGAGTACCATAGCTAAGTTAAAGTTGATAGAGGTCTAAAAATTCTATGATTCTAACATTCTCTGTCCCCTCTTCTATCCCAGCCACTGTCACTGTAGACTTAGAAGGCACTGAGGAACATTTCATATTTGTCTTTAAGTTGTGACTTGCCATGACCAAAGAACTGATCATGAAGTAGCCAGCCTACTGGTGATGATCCACTCTATACTTGGCTAGACTGGCCCTCAGAAAACAGCAGATTCAGGCTGATTCTGGGACCATCCTCACAGCTTCCTCAGTTCTGAAGAATGAGCTAGAATTTAGACTTCACTGGCAGAGACTTTGACAGACCAGGGTTGCCACCATGCCACAAGGAATCATTGAAGGATGACTGTGGAAGAGTCATAAGGAAACACAATCAAATGGAATCAGAGATTCGAATAATTGGATCCAGCCTCACAAGGCACCCTTAGAGTTCACATCCACAAAAATAATCATAATGATAATAACCACAATCCCTTTCCCTTCAGTGACAGGTGATAATGGGGAAAGTGCTGAAAAAGAGGCAAGACAAAAGCTTCTGTGATTGTAGCATATTAAGGGCTCCCAGAGGCCTCTCCACACAACACCTCCTAAGTTAAGTAGTACAAACATAATCATGCTCACTTTAAAGAGGAGGCAATGGGTTGATTTAATGCAACCCTCTCCTTTCACCGAGATCCATGCTCAGAGATGATCTAAGGTAGCAGAGCCCAGCTAGACCTACACTTTCTTTGCTCCTTCTGGCTCAGCCGGAGTCCCCAAGGGCAGAGCTCTTTTCACCGGGCCTGTCACTGATGAAGGTGCCGGGAGTGATGATGATGGGGAACGGTTTTCTAGTGTCCCCTGATTTGGCAGACAGAAAGCTACTCAAAGTTGATTCGTACTCTTTGGAGCCAGGTCCACCTTCCTTCCCTGTTTTCCCTCCTTCCGACCCAATTATTTCTGCGGGGGTTTCCCTGCCAGATGCTGCCACCTACGGGGCCCCCCAAAGAACGAGGCAGAAGAGGGCTGGAGGGGAAAGGATGCGCCAGGGGCTGCGGGCAGAGTGCCCCGGAGAGACCAGAACAGAGAGCCATATTGGGAGGGGGGGATTGGCAATCGGCAGAAACATCGGGAGAGGGCCGCAGAGGGTGCTGGGGACAGCCAGTAGGGCAGGAGAGCAGAGACACAGGAGTCCCATATGCGGGGTTCGGAGTGGGGTGGGCCCGGAACCCCGGCTGCTACCGGGCGGGGTATAGGAGGGATGCAGGGACACAGGGGCTGGAGAAGAGGCAGGCAGGGCGTGGGCCACGTGTTGCAGCTGCGCCCAGACCCCATCGGCCAGATGTGAGGGCGGGCGGGGGCGCCTCCCCTAAGTCCTCCCCGGCTCCCCCCGTGAATGCCAGTGCCTCTGTCCTCCCCCTCTTCCCCTCCCTCCTCCTCCTCCTCCTCCCCGCCGCCGCTTGCGCAGCCCGGCAGCCCGATAGGGCCAGACACTAGAGAGCCAGACCCACGGAGACTGAGACGCAGAGCGGGGAGCAGCCGGGTGGGAGACACACTAACGGGCGGGCGAGCGGGAGACCCGGAGGGAGTGCCAGCGGGAAGGAAGGGGAGGGGCGAGCTTGGAGCTTTTCTGGGCCCTTTCATGTAATTTTTTTTTTTTTTTTGCCAAGTCATCGGAGCCGCCGCAGCTGCCGCGGGGGGCGGTGTGGGGGGGGACGGGGGAGGGGGACCCACAGAGGGGAGGGGGCCGCGGGGAGAAGCCGCGCGCGCCGCCAAGTTGCCGGAGGTAAACAGGCCCCGCGCCCCCTCCCCGCTCCCGCGCTCCGGGCCGCCCGGGGCCGGGGGGAGGGGGTGTCCGCAGTGGCCTCCGGGGGGCGCGGGGTCCCGCGGCGGCCGGGCCCGGGCCGGCCCAAAGAGTGAGGGAGTGCCCGAACGGGAGGCGAGGCGAGGCAGGACGCCGGCCCGGGCCGGGCCTGGAGCGGGGCTCCGAGCCGGGCGCCCCCGCCTCCGCCCCCCAGGCCGGCCGGCCGCCCAGCCTTGGACTTGAACGCCGCCGCCGGGGAGGCAGCGGCAGCGGCAGCCACAGCGCCCGGCCGGGGCAGGGGCAGCCCCGCCGCCGCCCCCGCCGCGGGGCCGGGGGCCCTCCGGGCTCCCCGCAGCCCCCCAGGCCTCCCCCTCCCGGGCCGCCGGCCGGGCCCCGCGACCCCCCATGCACCACCTGCTGGAGCAGCCCGCGGACATGGCGACGGCGCTGTTGGCGGGCGAGAAGCTGCGGGAGCTCATCCTGCCCGGAGCCCAGGACGACAAGGCGGGCGCGCTGGCCGCGCTGCTGCTGCAGCTCAAGCTGGAGCTGCCCTTCGACCGCGTGGTCACCATCGGCACCGTGCTCGTGCCCATCCTGCTCGTCACGCTCGTCTTCACCAAGAACTTCGCGGGTAAGACCCGGCCCGGCCCCCGGGGTGGGGGGCAGCCCTCCTCCCACCCTCCCTCCTCTCTTCCTCCGGGGCTGCCCGGTCTCTCCCTCCCCGGAGCTTCCTTATCTCCTCCCGAGCTTCGGCTTCCCCTGCTCTTTGCCCAAGATGGAGTGAGGGGGAAGAGAGAGACCAGACAAGCACAAGGGTTGGGGAAGGATGTCCGGGCACCATAGGGACCAGACGTGCGTGTGTGGGTGAGCGTGAGTGAGGGGCACGGGAGGTGAGCAGACCCTCCCAGCTTTCACCGCCCCAGCCTCTTAGAAGAGGCGGCCGGGCGCCGCGATCCCGAGGGAGCCAGGAAGCCTGGCGCTGGACAGCTCCAAGGGGGCCCTAGAAAGCACCGTGGGGGCTGGCTCAGGACCTCAGGGCCTCCCCACAGAATGGGAAAATAGAGGCCAGGCGCCCTTCCCTCAGGAGCCTCCAGAAGCCCTGGGTACCAGGGAGTATCCCCAGCCCCATCACCAGGAAACAGTTGCCTGGCAGGAGCGGCCACAGAAGTGGGCCCTCCTTCCCTGGGCCCTGGGTTAAGTGGGGCCTTCCTATGTTTCCTCGGTGCCCATGTGACCGCTTAAAATTACGTTCAGCTCTTCCTGTAAGGAAAAGCCCTGATACCTGGTCACAGCCACCCACCCAGAGTGTTCCAGCCCCTGGTAACATAGGATCCCAGAGAGGGCTAATGTACTGGCAGGCATCTCCCCATCATCATCCATGCAGAAGGAGGAGAAACACCTACATTTGCTTGGGGATCCCAGACAACAACCATCTCAGTACCCACGCTGGTGTGCAAAAATACCCGGGTATGTCTTGCACTTAGGGGGGTGAATTACCCTGTTTTAAATAAATGCAGACTTTCCGTGGAGAAGGGGACTGGCACTGGCAGGTTGGCATTTCTTGGTCAGTAGAAAAACCAATGGGAGACTAAGTCAGATGAGATCCAGTGGGTGGGTCCCAACTTTCTGGGGCCTCAAACTGAGAAGAGATTGGTCTGGGGTGAGGCTGGGCTTGGGAGGGAGCTAGACATGTGGTATCTAGCCTTAGGGCAGTTGTCAGAATTGTAGACCTAGGACTCTATTTTTTGTTGTTGAAGAAATGAGATAGGGATGCTTAGCTGGAAAAGGGGGGGATTTAACTAACTGAGAAGGGAATGGGGGGGGAGGTAAATGATATAATAGCTGCCTATTTGAAAGAAGGGAAATTCGCCTTGTTTTACTTAGCTCTAAAAGACAAGAGCAGGAATAGAAGGGAAAGGTTCCAAGAAGCTAAATTGAGCTGGATGGAAGGAGGACTGTCTAATGATAACAGCTATCCAGGAGCGGAGCAGGTTCCCTTCTCTGCTAGTGAAGTCCCTCATTACAAATGCCCAAGCATCAGCTGAATGACCCCTGATAAGGATGCTGTGGAGAGCATCTCCGAGCCGAGCTGGAGACTGAACTGGGTGGCCCCTGAGGTCCTTCTAAAGGTCTCGGATTCTAAAATAGATGCTTGAATGTTTCAGTGAGCTGTAACAGTATTGATGAGATAATGTGCAAGGAGCTTTTTGTAAACCTTAATTCAGATTTGAGCCCATTATTATTTTTGTCATCTTCATAATTATTTTAATGTGTCAGTTAGCTTTATTTTTAAAATATCCATACAGCTCCCAGCTGCCAAAATGATCTTGCTGAGATTTTAGGTTCAAGTCTACTCTGGGACCAACTGCTGGGGTGTGTGTGTGTGTGTGTGTGTGTGTGTGTGTGTGTGTGTAGCCCAACTGCTGTAATATATATATTATAAACACACACACACACACACACACACATACACACACACACACACACACATACACACGCCACTCACTCAGAATATAAAAGAGCTAAGGACATGGAGGGATTCCCCTTGGGGGGAATGGTGCTTTTAGTTGAGAGGACCCGGGCAAGCCTCCAGTCAGAGGTAGTCCTGGAGCTGCATTGGGAAAGAAGTTAGGAATTCTAAGAGGATAAAGAGAGCATCCCTGGAATGGTACACAACCTATGCAAAGACACAAAAGCCGAAGATGAAATATGATGTTTAGAGAATGGGAAATGGGCTCACCTGGTCAGGACATAGAATAGTGTGTGAAGGGGAATGATCTACCTGGGAAGATACATTGAGGAAGATTGTGTCCAACAGAGAAGTTTGCATTTTGTCCTAGGGAACTCAGAATAAGCTTAGTAATTTTATGATAAAACATTAACATCTCAAATGCAGCATGCCCAAACCAGAACTGATCCTAGCTTAATCCTTCTCTTTCAATAAATTCACTTATTTCTTTTGAAATTTTATTTACTATTTATTTCCCCCACTTACATGTAAAGACAATTTTTAACACTCATTTCTAAAATTTTGAATTCTAAATTCTCTACCTTCTTCCCTCCCCCACCCAACCCTATCCTTATTTCTTTTGAACTATAACCATAGTTCCAATTGATAGGTTAAAATGCAAAGTCCTTAGCCTTTAAGTCTTTCAATGATCTGATCCTGATCTTGCCTAATGTCACATCACTCTCCTTCCTGCCTTCCCTCTCCCAAGGACCTCGTAGTTGTCTTTCTCCAAACTCATTGCTCTATTGCCTTTCATGGCACATTTGCCCAAGCTGTGCCCTATTCTAGGAGTATATTCTTTTCTCTTTTCAGTCTTTCAGGATTCACAGCTTTCTTCAGTAATACCCAGGTGTTATCTAGTTTACAAAGTATTTTCCTTTTTCATTTAACATATCTTATTTTTGGTCTCTCTCCCATCTTCCCCTCACTCGCCATTTAAAAAATAAACCTTCTGATGGGCATAGTCAAACAAAGCAAATCCTGAATTGTTCAAAAACCCGTTTCCTTCTGTATGTCTCCCTCTCTATTAGAGGTTGGTAGCATGCTTCATCTTTGGGATTCTTGAACAGTGACTTGACATTGCACTGATGTTGTCTCAAAGTCTTTCCGAGTTGTTTTCCTTTAAAAACAGTTGTTGTTTGCTGCTATAAATATTTTGTGCATACAAGTCCTTTTCCTTCTTTCTTGAATTCTGTGAGGCAAAGTAGTGATGATATTACTGGATCAAAGGATAAGCCCAATTTAGTGATTTTGGGAGAAATAGATCCAAATTGCTTTTCCAAATAATTGGACCAATTAATTTGCAACTCCATCAACAATGCATTAGAGTGCCTGTTTTTCTGTAACCCCTCCGACTTTTGTCATTTCTTTTTTGTCATCTTTGCCAATCTGATGGATATAAAGTAGAATTCCAGAGTTACTTTAATTTTCATTTCTCTAATTATTAGTAATATTTGGAGCATTTTATATGGTTATTTCTTGTTTAGATTTCTTCCTCTGATAAGCTACTTTTTCATATCCTCTGATCAACTAGAGAATAGCTTTTAGTCTTATACATTAAACTCAGTCCTCCCTACATCTTGAAAATAAGATCTTATCAGAGAAACCTGCTGCAAAGGTTAGTTTCAACTGAAATGATTTTATGCAACATCTTTTTAATTTCATATAATCAAAATTGTCTCTTTTATCTTCTTGTATCTTCTCTACTTTGTTTGGTAATCTGTACATCTGTTCATTTTTTTCCTTGCTCCTCTAATTTGATTATGATGTCACCCTGGATCATTTATCCATTTGGACCTTGTCTTAGCATGTGGTATCAGATGTTGCTCTAGGCCTGATTTCTGCCAGATGATTCATGAAGCATTTTCTGATCTCCCAATTATTAACACTCTCCTAGTTTCCTTTCCTCTCTCTCACTCTCACCTGCCCTCAGGCATTTATGCCCTTTTAAGCCTCCTGACAGTTTTGGGAGGCAAGGAGCTACCATCAGCTACCCCATTTTGCAGATGAAGATCAAGAGGAAAGTGATTTATCCCAAATCATTCTTCAATCGTGGCGCTAGAAGAGATCTTAGCAGTCACTTGATCCATCCTTCCTAGGATGTACTCCACAAGTGGTTGCCTGACCTCTGCTTGAGCTTCAGTGAGAGGTGACCCGTTCCCTTCTGGGACATCTCTGGGAGCTGGGGTCTAAGGGAGATCGCAAGGGGATCAGGAGGACACAGAAAAGGACAGGGGAGTCTCAGGGAGTCCAGAGAATAAGGGAAGAAAGCATTCATTCTGAAAAGCTGGCTGGAGAGAGCTCCCTCCCTCCCAAAGCAGTCTGTTGCAGTTTGGGACAGCCCTAATTATTAAGCAGTCTTTCCTGACACCAAACCTAAATTTGCATTTTGGCCCCTTCTCTGCAGTGCCTCTAGCTCTGCTCTCTAGTGCCCAGCAGAATTTGTTTAATTCTTCTCCCAAGTGGCCATCTTTTAATTATGGGAAATCTGTGAGCATCCCCCATCCCCTTTCCTCATCCCCCAGGACTTCTCTTTTCCAGGCCAAATATTCTCAGTTTCTTCAGCTAATCGCATGAAGGCTTGGTTTGAAAGTCTTTGACCCTTTCCACCCCCATCCCTGTCCAAGCTGCCTTCTTATGGATCTGCCCTAGCTGCTGATGCCCTTCCTAAAATGTAGAATCCAGAAACAGACCCACTGCTTCCCTTGGGGCTTTTCTTAAAGGGAGCTTCTGGCTGCATTCACTTTTTTGCTGCCTTGAAAGTCTCCTGGCTGCCATTGAATCTGCAGGCCCTAAAATTGGTTATGCCTGAGCTTCCCATGCCCCTAGAAAAGTAGAGCTGGATTCCCATCTGAGCTTGACAACACCCCCTCCACAGCTCTTTGTGGCATCTTTGCTTGATTTCCTACCTTTCTTTGCCACAATTCTGTGGATCGGGTAGAATCCAGCAGAGTGCAGCTACCAAATCATGACAAGTGAGAACAGGCCACAGGGAGACCTCCCATTTGCAGCATCTGCTATGTGCAGGTTCAGTGTCAGACTCTGGGATGAGGAGACATCCCAGATCCCGAGGAACCTCTACTTGTATCAGGGGAAACACATGTCTTGTCAGTAAGTATGAGGTCATAGTGGGGAGGAGCGGGGCTGCTGAGATCCAGAGAGACTTCCTGCAAGAGGCAGCCCTGGGGCTCAGCCCCGGGATCTCAGATGGTCTAAAGAGGGGCAGGTAGAAGAGGAAAGGTGTGCCAGGCTTGAGGGTGCGAGCTCTCTGGGCAAAGGAGAAGAAGTGAGAGAGAGGCGTGTCTGAGGATACGGCAAGGCTGGACTGTAGGGCGCATTGGGAGCAGTGTGCAGTAAGACTGGGAAACAGGCAGAAGAGACTGTGAAGGTCTTTCAGTACTGAATCAAGGGGACAGAGAATCACGAGATTTGGGATCAGTTCATAAAGAGGCATTTTCTCCCAATGGCAGTTGGATTTGAGATTCATCCAGTTAGGGAAATCCAGTGGGTATTTGATGGGACACAGGATTGGGGTAGGGGGAGTGGGGAATGAAATCAGGGCAGGGGGATAGGAAAGTTTAATCATTTTTCTTTTGGCGGGGGAGGGGGGGTTTAAGTGACTTGCCCAGAGTTACACAGATTTGAACTCAGGTCCTCCTGACTTTAGTTCTCTATCCACTGTGCCTCCTAACTGCCCCCCTAACCATTTTTTTTTAATTTGGGAGATAGGATAGTGACTATTTGGGGCAAGGCAGGAAGTGAACTCAATCATCAAAGAGTTCCCCCATCTTTTCTTCTCTGTCAGAAGACTTTTGTGGACCAATCCCACATTCAAGGAAACAGGATGAGGAGACATAGTCCTGCCCAGGGGGAGCCCTGGTCTCAACAGGACATTCAGCTCACTAGCCATCCAGCAACTGCAAACATTCACTTATTTAATTTTTTCAATTCTATTTACACCATGTCTGTTTCTACAGATTATGCACCTTGAGTGCATCTATCTATCACTTGTCTTTGTGCCCCGCTAACTAGTACAGTGTTGCGGTTTAGTTGCTTATGTCCGATTCCTTGGGACCCCTTTTGGGGGTTTCCTTGGCAAGGATAATGGAGGGATTTGCTCTTTCCTTCTACAGTTTATTTTACAGGTAAGGAAACTGAGGCACAAAAGGTTAAATGACTTGCTTAGAGTCTTCCTGACTCCAGACTTGTCACTCCATCCTACCTGCCTGTACATAGCAGGCCCTTAATAAATGAATGTTTCTGAATTGAATGGCACTTTGATTCTCTCCTTCATATTCATGAACTCACTTATTCACACCCTATTCATTTCTTGTCTGGTCTCTCTTCCTCATAGGTTGGCAGGCCTCCAATCTCTGCCCACCAGTGTCGCTAAAATCTGTCTGATAGATACATCCCTAATCTTATCAGTCACCTGCTTAGGGACCTTTGGTGGTCCCCCTTCCTCAGGAAGCCCTCTCTGATCTGGCCCTTAAAGTAAGAGTCCTTTCATCCGATTTCTGGGCATCCTCTGTGTTCTGAATCATCTATGTGTGACTCACGTCTCCCTCTTGCTGTAAGCTCCTTGAAGACAGGGCTGAGCACTGTGAGAGGGGGAGGTGGGGATCCCACACCATATGTTGGTATATCTATACTGAGTGGTTCCATGACCTCATCCTGTAAGAGCTCCCTCTGCTAACGCAGGCTGCCCCCGATGGCCATTCTGGCCCTCCCATCAACCCTCTGTAGAGGCAGAGGACTTCTGGATTTCTAGTGTCTTGTGGCTATCAGTACAGCAATGAATCTTTAGCTTAAAGAAATCCTTCAACATACAACTATTGGACAAGGCTAAAGCAAGAATTTGTTTTGTTTGTCATGTTTGTTACACAGATTTTGTTTTTCTTTTCTAATGGTGCAGTGGGGGAACTAATGTGTTGAATTAGTAAAATAAATCTTAAAAAAGTGATGTGTTTGTTAAATACTTGAAAAAACAAGCTGTATATCAAAGAAAACCTTCTGTTTCTAGCCCAAAAGGGTCCAAGGGTAGGGGGCAGTGGGGTGAAGATGGCTTGTACCTCAGTTCCCCTTCTGAGTATCCCCAACCCTTACTTGCTTCCTCATTGCCTACATGCCTCCAACCTGCCTTGGAAGTCAAGTTATGAGAACCCCAGGCTTGACTCAATCATCCAGGTGGGTCCACCCTCCAAAGGTGGGCCCCATTCAGCCCTGTTTCCCACACACAGCCACGCCTGGCACAGGGCCACAACACAGCAAGTATTGGTCAACAGAATAACTGGATCCAAAGGCATTACTTGGATTCCAAAAGCGAGCAGACAATTTAGGGGGTCCGCTTTTATTTTTCTGTTATGCATCTGGGATGGATACTTGAGAATTGCCTGTCTTTGGAAGGCAGGTTCCCAGAGCAAAGTTGGTACTGATAGAGTAAGTTCACATTCTCTTTCTGAGAAAAAGGACCAAGTATCCCCATTCAGATTTAAGATGGTGTTAAATGGGGAAGATCTTGAGCTGTGCTGAAGGGATGATCCTTAGTCTCCCCTCTCCCCCCCCGCCAGTTTCCTTCCCTCTTCTAGCTTCCTGAGACAGTCTGAGGAGGCTTCTGAATTGGAAAATGAAAAATTGTGGTAAATGTTTAACAACTGGCTCTCCAAGAAAAACATTTGCTCATGACACATTTGTAAATTTAATCTGCATTATTAACATTTTTCTGTCATTGTCCTAAGTTTAGACAGTCATCAAAGCAGTAAATTAAGAACTGATTTTTAGAGTTTTCCAATTTCTGAGGCATAAATGCTCACATTAAAATTTTAACGATCAATTCTTGGGAGCCAGTACCAGTTGGCTCCAATACACTCTTGAGTGCGAGGTACTTTAGAGATGGTCTAATACAATTTATTCACTTTACAAATGAAGAAGCTTTTCAACAATGAGGTGATTCGGGCCAATTCCAAAAGATGTGATGGGGAAAGTCATCAGCATCCAGAAAAAGAACCATGGGGACTGATGTAGATCATAAAATAGTATTTTCACCTTTTTTGTTGTTTGTTTGCTTTTTTTTTCCTTTCTCATTTCCCCGCCTTTTTCATCTAGTTTTTCTTATGCAACATGATCATTGTGGAAATATGTATAGAAGAATTGCACATGTTTAACCTATATTGGACTACTTGCTGTTCAGGGGAGGAGGTGGAGAGAGAAAAAATGTGGAACACAAGATTTTGCAAGGGTGAATGTTGAAAATAATCTTTGCATATATTTTGAAAATAAAAATCTATTATCAAAAATTAAAACAAAAGCAAAAACAAACAAACAAGCTAAAGTCCAGAGAGTTTTGGCTGAATCCCACAGCAAAGGCAGAGTCCAGCTTTTCCAGCTTCCAGCATGGGGCTCTGCTCATTACCCCAGGAGCCCCACCCCACAGCAGGCTGACTTGCTCTCCAATCTCAGCTGCTTAAGTCACCAATGAAGCCAGCCCCAAGGGGATTCGCTAACAGAAGCAGAGGATGTTCCAGTGTTAGGCAGGCAGAGTTAGGTTCCACTTGGTTCTAAGAATCATCTCTGTTCTGGTCTTCACATTCTGCTTCTAGCTAGATAGAACAGAGCAATTTTGAGAGTTGACTAGCTGGGGAGCAACCCTTTCTAAACCCCAATGTTTAGAGAACCATCCCCTGTTTGGTTCACAGGATCTTTTCTCCCCTTACCCACCTGGACTAGGAGAGAGAGCTGGGATTTCAATCTAGGCTCTCTCATTGGCTTGGATGAATCACTGTAATTCCCTGGACTTCAGTTTCCTCAACTTCCTTGATAATGGTAGATTCATAGAAGCTTAGATCCAAAAGGGTTGTGAGAGGTGTTCTGATCCAGGCCCTGCCTACCAGTAAAAGCATCCCACGCTACCTCCAGAAATGATCTTCTGTTGGAACACATCTTGCAAGCCTTCCTCCAAGGCAGCCCACCACTCTGGGACAGCTCTCCTTCCTGTAGGAAAGTCCTTCTTTCCATCCAGATTTGATTTATTTCTTAGCAATTTCCACCCATTCTTCCTAGTCCTGCTCCCCAAGGCCAACTAGGACAAAGCCCTGAGCCTCTTTTCCCTGACATCCATTCAAAACTGATCATATCCTCCTTGTGTATTCTCTTCTCTGCGTTCCTTCAGTCTAGCCTTATAGGACATCATCATCCAATTGGAAAATGTATTGGTGTCTTTCCTCAGAAGTGGTACCCCAGACTATACACATAGTACAACAGATAGGGTCTGGTTGGGGCTGATATTCTGCAAGCTTCCCAAGGTCACACCAGGTCTCCCACTGCCATGTCATAGTAATGACTTATATGCAGTTGATAGCTCCCTAAATGCTCTCGATCTTTTTTTCATCTGGACTGCTGAACAAACTACCCTTCCCCATCTTGTGCCTATGAAGCTGATGTCTTTGAAACCAATAATTTGAAATTATTCTTCTTTTTTGTAAGGCAATTGGGGTTCAGTAACTTGCCTGAGATCATACAGCTAGCAAGTATTAAGTGTCTGAAGATGAGTTTGAACTCGGGTCCTCCTGATTCTTGGGCCAGTCCTCTATCCACTGTCCATCTAGCTTCCCCGTTGTTTTTTTTTTTTTTTTACTTTTGAGCCCAATTTTCTAACCTATCAAGACATTTTTTAAAATTCTGACTGCTATCTAGTATGTTAGCTGTACCTCTGAGATATGTATCATATATGGACTTCTATCCCTTTATACAAGTCATTGACCAAAAAAACAAGTCAATAATAGCACAGATTTATTTTTTCCTCAATAGTATTTTATCCTTCCATATACATGTAAAAATGTTTTTCAACATTCATTCCTGCAAGACCCTGTGCTCCAAATCCCTCTCCCACCTCTCACCTTCCCCTTCCCCAAGACAGTAAGCAATCTGATATAAATTAAACATGTGCAATCCTTCCCAATATATTTCCATATTCATCATGTTGTGCAAGAAAAGTCAGACCAAAAGGGGAAAAACACAAACAAAAAAAGTTGAGCATACCATGTTTCTAACCACATTCAGTCTTCTCAGCTCTCTCTCTCTGGATGTCCATCGCACGTTTCCACCGGAACTAGCACAGATCTAAATCCAGATCGTTAGGGCATCCTGTTGAAGACCTCCTCGTGAACTGACATAAAGCCTAGCCGATCGACGAGTAACAAATGCTCCTCATTATGCTTCATTTACCCTAGATGGTTTTTTTTTTTTCATTTTGTCCATGATAACATGAAAGATTGTGTCAAGTCAAAGATTGCTGAAATCTCAATTAACTGTGTCTGTGGCATTTACCCAATCTACTAGTCCAGTAATCCTGCCCCCCAAAAAGGAAGCGAGATTGGTTTTGTGTGACTTGTTCTTAGTGAGTAATGCTGATACTATGTGGCCACTGCTTGCATTTCCAAATATTCAATTAACATCCTTTTAATGCTGTGCTCTAGAATTTTGTCCCACATCAAAATCAGGCTCCCCTAATTTATCATTCATAGATTCTACCCACTCCCTTTTTTTGAAAATCAGGACATTTCCCCTTCTCCATTTCTTCAGCCCATCTTCCACTATCTCTCACACAGAACTCTGTGAGATACAATATTTGGGGAAAATAGTATGTATCTTTAGCACTGACCTAATGTCAAGGAAGGGGCATTGGCTTTGGAGTCCATGACCATGGGTAAAAATTATTTTTAAAAAACGTAGATTGGTTCAGATTAACTGGTTAGGCTGGTTAGGATCAAAGGTTCCTACATCTAGAACTGGAAGAGACCTTAGACTTGGCTAGGTAGGCTGGTTAGGAGCAAAGGTTCTTACAACTAGAACTGAAAGAGACCTTATAAGTCATCTGTCCTCCACATTTTACAGATGTGCAGACAGGCTCTGAGTGATAGACTCAAGGTCATTCATAGGTATCAGAACTGGGATCTGAAGTCTCCTGACTCCCCTTTCAGTGCTCTGTTCCTCTCCCATTGTCCATGTGACCTGGGGGCAAAGCTACACCCCTGTAGACGTCAGTACCTTCATCTGTAAAACGATTATATGTAAATATACTTATTTACATAAATATGTAAAATTAGATGACGTGATCTCAGAAGTACCTGCCAACTTTATATCCTCATTCTGGAAACTTCCTGAATATGAGGAATTCCTCTTTTGATAGGAGATCATTTTAGGAAATGATCCTGGGTCTTTTAGAGTTGAAATCATGTACCTTCTGGAAGAAGCAGGGGAAGTATGGGAGGACAGGCTCCCAGCCGGTGTACAGCCTTGCCACTCAGGTTCCTTCTGTCCCCAACCAAGGTCTGCCCTGCCAGTTCACGTATGCTCTTAAACCCCAGGGACAGGGGGGATGGGGATACAGGAAAAGGCTCTGCCCCCTTGTTGGACATCAATAGTGGGTGAATGTTTTTTTCAGTGCCCACCCCAATCTGTGTCCTCCCTTTGCCAGGAGGGATGAGCACTGTGGACCCTTCCCCATCCCTGCCATGACCCTGAGCCGTGTCTCTCCTCTCTGCCCTCCAGAGGAACCCATCTACTGCTATACCCCTCACAACTTCACCCGTGACCAGGCCCTCTATGCACGTGGCTACTGTTGGACAGAGCTTAGGGACGCCCTGCCCGGGGTGGACTCCAGCCACTGGCCCTCCCTCTTCGAGCACAAGTTCCTGCCCTATGCCCTGCTGGCTTTTGCCGGCATCATGTACGTCCCCGCCCTGGGCTGGGAGTTCCTGGCCTCCACCCGCCTCACCTCCGAGCTCAACTTCCTTCTCCAGGAGATTGACAATTGCTACCATCGGGCTGCGGAGGGCCGGGCCCCCAAGATCGAGAAGCAGATCCAGTCCAAGGGCCCCGGCATCACGGAGAGGGAGAAGCGGGAGATCATCGAGAACGCCGAAAAGGAGAAGAGCCCCGAGCAGAACCTGTTCGAGAAGTACCTGGAGCGCCGGGGCCGCAGCAACTTTCTGGCCAAGCTCTACCTCGCCCGGCACGTGCTCATCCTCCTCCTGAGCGTCGTCCCCATCAGCTACCTGTGCACCTACTACGCCACGCAGAAGCAGAACGAGTTCACGTGCGCGCTGGGCGAGCCTCCCGACGGCCCCCGGGGCTCGGTGCGCGTCAGCTGCAAGCTGCCCTCGGTGCAGCTGCAGAGGATCATCGCCGGCGTGGACATCGTCCTCCTCTGCTTCATGAACCTCATCATCCTCGTCAACCTCATCCACCTCTTCATCTTCCGAAAGAGCAACTTCATCTTCGACAAGCTGCACAAGGTGGGCATCCGCACCCGCCGCCAGTGGCGCCGCTCCCAGTTCTGCGACATCAACATCCTGGCCATGTTCTGCAACGAGAACCGGGACCACATCAAGTCGCTCAACCGGCTCGACTTCATCACCAACGAGAGCGACCTCATGTACGACAACGTGGTGCGACAGCTGCTGGCCGCCCTGGCCCAGTCCAACCACGACGCCACCCCCACGGTCCGAGACTCGGGCATTCAGACGGTGGACCCCAGCGCCAACCCCGCCGAAGGCGACTCGGGGGAGCCCCCCGTCGTCAAGCGCCCCCGCAAAAAGATGAAGTGGATCCCCACCAGCAACCCCCTGCCCCAGCCCTTCAAGGAGCAGCTGGCCATCATGAAGGTGGAGAACCACAAGGCGGACAAACCCAAACCGGTGAGGAGGAAGACGGCCACGGACACGCTCATCGCGCCGCTGCTGGATGCCCGAGCCGCCCACCACAAAGGGGCCGGGGCCGGAGACCCCGGCCCCTCCTCCGCGCCCCCGTCCGCCAGCGGCGAGAAGAAACACGCCAGACATTTCTCCTTGGACGTCCATCCCTACATCCTCAGCAGCAAGAAGCCTAAACCAGAGCTGCCGCCCATTGCCGCCCTGCCCGCCTCCAAGAGCCAAGAGGGTGCCTTCCTCACCCAGGGGGAGGACTGCAGAGGGACCCGCATGGCGCCTGCCAAAGGTAGGAAGGTGGGGAAGGGGGTGGGCCGCAGTGAGGTTGACTCAAGGAGGATGGACAGGGGAGCGGGAAGCCAAGGAGAACCGAAAGCAGCAGATCATACCGCCCCCCTCCATTAAATCCATAATTTAAAAAAAAATTATAGAATAATCTCCTCTCCTAGACATGGAGAGGCCCCGGCCTTCAGAACTCAGCCATGATCCTAGAAGTAAAGAATGGGGCCGTGGATCTGCCAGAAAAAAAAGGCTGTGGGCTTTATTCGGGAGCAGAGGCAGGAAACCCCTCTCAGACTCCCACCCGAGCCTTAAAAAGGGCCGAAAATTTCGATGCTTAAAATCAGTTTACTGCCTTGAAGCTAGGATTAGGGTAATTTTTAAATTTACTTTAGCTTTATTTTCCACCCACTGGCAAGGGAAAGTGGTCTGCTCTAGGTAGAACCATGGACAGCAGCTAAAAAAAACCTGGGAAGGAACAAGGTGGTAAAAGCTTTACAGAGTGGGGTATTCCAGAGACCAGGGCCCTTCTGAGCATCTCTGAGTGATGCTACAGTGATGAGTGCTCACCTGCCATCACTCTAGGGGCCTTGGGAGGTGGGGAGTTTGCTTTCAGTAGCCTGTACCCTGAGAAGGCAGGGGGACCCACACAGGAGATGTGGGAGAAAGAGTTCCACTCAGAGAGGTCAATAAGCATTTTTTATACTTTGTTTTTATTTTTGCTGAGGCAATTGGGGTGAAGTGACTTGCTCAGGGTCATACACCTAAGAAGTGTTAAGTGTCTGAGGCCAGATTTGAACTCAGGTCCTCCTGACTTCAGGGTTGGTGCTCTATTCACTGCACCATCTAGCTGCTCCCATTTTTATACATTTAAAAGAAGGAGTAACCCTGGTTGAAAGTTTATTGAAGGGAGACAGCATATTCTTTGAGGATACTTGGCAAATAAGATAGGACAATCCTTTTTCTTTTGAAGTGGACCCAACCTTCTCTATCAACCAGATAAACAGAGAATCCAAAAATCCTCATTCGCTTATTTGGGAGTTCAAAATTCATTCAGGGCACAATCGGTAACACTATGTCAGGGAGTGATGAGGATGTTGCTTTAACCTAAAGATAAGAGAAGGAGAAAGATGTAGGGAGTTTCTCTAATATTTGACCAAGGGACAAAACAAAAAAAGAGAAAAGAAAGGGGAAGAAGTGCTAGAAACCTCACTTCTGTATAATTAAAACATCAGAGACCTTCCTTCCTTAGGCAGTTATTATGGCCATCAGAGCTCTAGTGGTACATGACAAATAACCCAGAAAATATTTCTAAGTCTGTAGCAGGAGGCAGGGTGGACCAACTACCAGGTGGTTCCCTGAAATAGCCTTATTAGTAAACCAGACAAAAACTATCTATTAAGTTCCTACTGTGTGCAAGCCTATGGGAGAACTGAGACCTTGACTGCCAACAAGGATGGTTTCTGGTGAGTTTGTGCTTCTGTTAGTGGTGGTTAACACGAATGTGCCTTCCTCCTAAAGAAGGAGATGGAGGGAATAGAGGAATGGGCTTTTACTTTCCAGTTTATTAAAGAGAATGAAGTGTTTCTTAACATAAGAGTTCCACAGGAAGAAAGAAAAAGGAGGCTGGCTTCTGTGGACACTGAGTTCTGCAGCTTGGGTCCTTTGATTCTTGAGGAATCCTTACCTGGATAAGAGAGTGGAAGATAGCAACACAAAGAGGAAAGAGGAGGATCATGGGACTCTTTGGAGCAAGGTAACAAACATGAGTATCATTCCGAAGAGGATGAAGCTGGAGCTCCGAAGAGGAAGATGTGATCGCCAAGAAGTAATACTGTGAGTACACAAGTACCACCAGGAAGCTATCATTCAGGACTGGACAGACACAACTGGTGGTGCTTGATAGTGATCACTAGTGAATCTTTGGGAATGGAACAGTCAAGAGACATACTCCATCCCAGAGCCTGTACTCTGAATGTGACCCTTTCCTAATGTTTTCCAAGCCTGGTGACCATCAGACACTCTTGGTGAGTTATGTGAGGACAGATAATATCCCTAGAAAGCATTGCTGAGGAAGAGAAAATTCTAAGAGAGAAACTAAAGATCTTAGGAGGGAAAAGTAAGGTTTTCTTTACTGCTCCTGGTTGCAAGTGGAATCTTATTGAAAGAGTGATCCACTGTTAGAGTGTAAATTTGGATTTATGGAACACATTGGAATGATAGGCTCTTTGGCGGGAGTAAAGTAAATCTCATGAGGAACATTAAAATTAATTTCTTTAGAGATTTTCAGATTGAATCCAAAGGGTTTTAAACTGAAAATGGAAGGGGGGAAACCGACCCATATAAATTTGCCAAGCTGGAGACCATGGAGACTAAAAGCAGCTATTACTGGAGAGAACAGTAATTCACAGGGGATGTATCCAGGAAGAGAGCCACCACTAAGTTCCATGGCCTCAGGAAGTCCAGAAATCAGTGTGGAAAAATAAATAGCAAGTGAACTGAAAAAGGAGGCACAATCAGCCTCCAAAGAAGCTCTGCGATATGGGAGATCAGTCATGGCAGAAATATGGAAATTATGGAAAGAAGAAGAGAAACCAAGAAAGGAGAAATAGAGGAGGGCTCATGGGAAGAATATTCATGTAAAGAGAGTCATGAAGATTGATGGAGATGGAGGAGCATCGGAGAGAAGTTTTGTTAAAGGGAAGTGATCAGAAGTGATCTTGTGGCTATAATCCACCACAACAAAAGATAAGTTCTAGAAAGTGATCCAGAAGCTAGCCAGAGAGACCTCAACTCTCTGAGACATCTGGGACTCCGGTGCTCACTCTGCCAAAGTCATGCTACTAACTTCTCAATTGAGCTTTGACAATCCTGGATTCTTGGTAGAGGATGTGACCAAGAGGAACAGCTACTCTCGAGTTAATTCTGAGCAGTAAAGATGAACAAGCTGAAATAGAATGATGGGAACCTTGGAAGGAGAACTCCATTTTCAAGTTTGGACTAGATGAGTAGGGGAAAGAAAGCTGCATCTGAGATTTTCAGAAAGTGGATTTCAAAGACTTTATAAGAAAGATAGCCAGAAACTCGTGGCCTAAAATCCTCCAAGGAAGTTGACTGAAATGAATGTGATGTTCTTCTAAAGTATAATATTCCAACAACACAAACACAAAGGAACCCAATTACGAATAAAGGGAGAAGTTCCCTCAACTTACTAATATGAATTTAGGAAACATTGGCCAACTCGTATTTGAAAAAGACAGTGTACAAAAAGTGGAAGAAGGCCATAAATGAAGACAGATATCAAAAGGCAGCAGCAGAGGGCTAACAACCAGAAGAATGAAGACCAGCAGAGAAAGCTACGATAACAAAGAGGGTTTTCCAGTGTGAGGGATGGAAAGAAGATCGAAGAAAGGATAGGAGCATTGCTCAAGGTGGATTGGGTAATGATCAAAGGAGGCAGTGGAGGAAAGGAAGAACAATCTAATTCTTTAATTCTGTCTTCTCTACCAAAAAAAAGATTTTCTGACAAGCAATAGAAAAGCAAAACCGAACAACAATCAATTAAAAACAAGATGCACTTAGAGATGCCTTTACTAAGCCCAGAGAAGTTACATACGAGGGGTTATAATAAGAGAGAAATATAATTGCTAAACAGCTCTTGGTGATTTGTGGGAAAATATGGAGAATGGAAAAGATCCTGGAGAAGGGCAAATGCCATCCTAATTTTCATAAAGGGGGAAAAGATGGTTTCTTCAGCTATTAAGCCAATTAACTGAGAGCCAGCCTTACTTCATCCATACATCCTCAATTCCTATTCTGGTGGGGTTAATGGACTAGTCAATTGGAGAAATACTTTAGATCAACCTTAACTAGATTTCAGCAAAACATTTGACCAAGATTCATTCCCTCCTTGGACAAGATGGAGAAATGCTCAGCTAAATGGTAGTCCGGATAGATAGATTCAGAACTCATTGGATGCCTGAATCCAAAAAGGAGTCATGAATGAATTATATTGGATGGAAGCCTCTAGTGGAGTCTCCCAGGGGACTCTGTACTTGTCCTGTCCAATCTAAAATGATTACCCATGACTTTAATATAGACATAGATCATATACATACAATGTGAAGTCTGGAGGGAAGAGATATGATTTAGAATCATAGGGTCGTGGTTTAAATTTTTTGATATACTAGAATGAGAGACTCAGTCTAATAATAATAATAAATATATATATTTGCTGAGACAATTGGGGTTAAGTGACTTGCCCAGGGTCACACAGCTGAAAAGTATTAAGTGTCTGAGATCAGATTTGGAGGGCTGGTACTCTATCCATTGTGCCATCTAGCGATCCCAATAAAATGAAATTTAATAGGGAGAAGGGTATAAAGTTGACCATACATGCTCAAACTCTCACCAACATATGTACAGGATTGGTGAAATATAGCTACTCAGCATTTCTTTTTTTAATAGTATTTTATTTTTCCAAATACATGCAGAGATAATTTTCACCATTCACTTTTGTAAAGTGTAATGCATTTTTTGTGAAAAAGTTCTCAGAGGTCTAGTGGAACAGCAGTGTGCTATGGTGTCCCTTAGTCTCCCTCACATAGTGTGATCTTTGGATGCCCAAAGGAGGTATTCAGGAATAACAAAGGTACGGTTCTGATCTGACCACATCTGGAATATTGTATCTCTAGAACTCAGGGTTCCATAAAGAGTGCTTTGGAAACAAGTGCATATTGGCTTAGAAAACTACAAATTCGCATTATTTATGTTGTTAATTTTGTTAGTTTTTCAATAACATTTTCATCTGATTTAGGGAGTTTTGGGGGAGCCATATGGAGACCCCAGCTAAGAGTTGGACAGTTCTGCCATAGACTGTTTAGATTAGGGCAGCCGGGATGGGGAGAAGGCTGGGGAGCAACCAAGCGAAATGAAGATTGCTTGAAAACACTGGGGATGTTTAGCTGAAAGAGAAGAGCCAGAAATGGGGTCCTCTTCAAGCGTAACAGTCCCGATGTTTTCATGGCTTTTTAAGGCTTACAAAGCTCTTACAGATTACAATAACTCTGTTAGGTAAGTTCTCTGGCTCTTATTATCCCCATTATATAGATGATGGTACTGTGGCTCAGAACCGGGAAAGGACTTGCCCAGAGTTAGACTCCTAGTAAGTATCTGAAGTGGAATCGCAGCCCACGTCTCTCAGCATGGCTTCCCCTTCACCACCCTGCATTGGAAGGGCTCATTGGAAAAGACCCTGATATTTGGGTGATGGAAGGCAAAAGGAGAAGGGGATGGCAGAGGATGAGACGGAGAGAGCTTGTCGTGGAAGTGATGAACACGAGCTTGGACAGACTTTGGGAGACAGTGGAGGACAGAAGGGCCAGTGGTCCAAGGGGTCACAAAGACTGAGCAAGAACGCCACCTCCCCCCTCCTCCCAAGTTTGTCTTTAAGCTCACAAAGCTTGCTCTGGCCACCCACTTTGCTAGTTACGGCTCTGATGCAGAGTCCTGCCGTCAGTCTGAGAGAGACCCCCGAGAGTGTCCGGCTGGAGGAAGGAGGCAGCCTGTGTAAGCCATCCTGCTGCTCAGCGGCCGGCCCAGCCAGGTAGAATAGGGCTCCTCTCATCACCCAGTAACCAAGGACCAGCTCAGATATGCTCTTCTGCCACCTAAACGAATCCAGGCTGGGGAAGCCTTTGCCAGACCCACTGCAGGAGCGTGGAACCCAAGGCTCCCTTCCTTCGGACCAGCTGACTCAAAGGCAAGATGAGTGTGTAGTTGTTTTGAGCCTCAGCCCCCGCAGGGACATATCTCTGGGGTCCTGGGTCATGCATAGGCTCTAGCAGAGACCCCATTGTTCAGGAGTTGACTGGAAGGGACCCCGAAGCATCAGACCAGAAGCTCTTTATGCTGGGTTGTATAATATCAGCCTTACTACTTTCCGGGAGGACTCCGTTTCTCTCATAGGTTTGTCCACCATTTTTGTTCAGAGCCTGCCTGGTGGCTGCCCAGTGTAGAGGAAAGAGGGTTGGATCCAGAAATGAGAAAAGCTGGTTTTTCATCAAATCTCTTTAGACCTCAGTTTCCTCATCTGTAAAGTTAGGAGATTAAAATGGACGGTCTCTAAGATTCCTTCTAGGCGGTGGTGTCTGGGGCCTTTCTCGGCCTTCTGAAGCCATGAATAATCATCCCTTGGGCCAGTGACGGGCTGCTCCCTGGCCGTTGTTCATGACTGACCCAGATCCACTGGCCAGCTGCTCAGCCCAGGAGACATCCCCAGACCCTTTGACTTTGGCCCCATGATTTTCACACCTCACAACTTTGTGGGCCTCCCCGGCCCTCACTAAGGTCCAACCATTGGGCCTGGAGCTAACCTCCGGGATCTTCCCGATTCCCTGAGCTCTGGGCCTTTTTCTTCTGCTATGGCCGCCGCTTCCAGGTGTCCTTCCCAGCACTCCCTTCCCCCGTTCTTTCATCCCATGTTCCAAGATCACCCAAGGTCCACAGTCCCTTCACAAGTGGCTCCAAACATGCATCCGCAAAGCTGAGCTCAGGGTGGGCCTTTCTAAGCAGGGAGCCCCAGGCCATGGCACTGAGTGCCAGATACCTGACACTGATATAGGGTTTGTCCCCTGGGCACTTGGGGTCAAACTCACCAGTCTACTCTATACGACATTTGGGGGGCTGGGGAGGAGGAATCCATGGTCTGAAAGAAGAAAGAGACAGTTTGGTGTTTTTGATCCTGTTTTCAGATCCCCCAGGCCCAGAAAAAGAAATCCTGTACCCAGTGGAACCGTGCCGGGCCATGGCACCCCCTCCGGGATCCTTCCATAGCTGCCCACCTACCACAACTACCGGGGTCCCGGGGCCCCCAGCCAGTGTCACCCCTGGCCTTGGGAAGCCTGAATCTATAGCTGTCTTGAGCCACAACTCCACCCACCCCCTGCTGCACATCAATACCTTGTATGAGGACCACCGGGCGGAGGAGGAGGAGGAGGCCCCGCCGCGAGCCTCCCCTGACATGGCCGACCTCATCACCATCCCTCCCCCCAAGCAGATTCTCATTGCCACCTTTGAGGAGCCCCGGACAGTTGTGAGTACTGTGGAGTTTTAGAGAGAGGCGACAAGTCCCCCCAGTACTCATAGCCACCCCACCTCCAGCCCCGGGTCGTCGTCAGGACCTGCCCCTAGACCCCCAACCTGACAGGAAACCGGCCACTGCATGCCCTCGCCAAGGTCCCCTGAAGCGCCAGCCCAAGCACGAGTCTCCCACTAGACCCACTGCCAGTGCCCAGGGGCAACTAGGGATCCCCACCCCCCCACATCCTCAGCCACCCTGCTTAGCTACTGCTGCCCTGGTCCCCCGACCTCCAGCGTCCGGGAGCTAGGGACGGCCTGTCCGCAGCCACTGTGGTTCTCAACATGCACTTTAGCCAAGATTCCCCTCCCATCGTGGCCAGTCCCACCCGGAGCCACCCCAGGCCTTGCCTGAGCCCGCCTGGCCAGCCTGCGCTTCCCCCCGGAGTCTCCGAGACCCTGGCCCGGCCCGGCCCCCCGTCGCCCGTGCTTCCTGCAAACCACAGACTCGCGGTCTAGCCGAGAAGGGCCTTCCTGCGGCCTCACGGACACCAGATATGCAATACAGTTCTGGGGGCCCGGCTCCCCTCGGGCGGGAGGGGAGGGGAAGGACTGCCAGGGTAGGTGCTCAGGATGGGTCCTGTCCTCAGGTGGGGGGGACAAGGCCCAAAGCCCCCCCGACCCTGCGAGGAGCAATGTGTGGCCCTGGAGAGGCCAGATGAAGAGTTTATTTTTTTAATCTATTTTGTCATTAACCTAGGGTGCTGGGGTATTTATTCCGAGGATGGACCTCTCCTCCCCGGGTACGGAAGGGTGGAAGGAAATCCGTTTGGGGAGTGAATGGGGGGATCTGGAAGGGCGGGAACGCTCAGAAGGTTCCCTGAGCTTCCTGGGCCCAGGATGGCCCCTGGCCCCCCACAGCTACCCTCAGCCTGGGGCTTCCCCACATGGTGCAGTGTTCTGCCCCAAATCCCTCCCTCTCAGGAAGGTTCCGTCTTCCTCCTGACTCCATCACCTTGGAGCCCCGGCCTCCTCCAGGGCTCGGTCTGTCCAGGGTGATGTTCCCCCCCTTCCAAGGCTCAGATCCACTCCCCAACCCCCAGCCTCTCCCCCCAGAGCCCCGGGCTCAGCGTCCTGCTGGGGCTGACCCCACCCCAGCACCCGGGCCGGCACCCCCTCCCCAGAGCCCCCGCTCAGTGTCTCCCTTGGGAGTGCTCCCCCTCCAACACCCCTGGGGGGCCCCTCCCCCTTTCAATTGCACTTTCTCTTTGTCTCTCAACATCCACGTGTTTCATTTTGTTATGAATGCTGTAATCACCGATAATTCGGGTTTGGAAACTCAGAGCCGAGTTTTCACCAGAACCAGAGGGAGGAGGAGGAGGAGGAGGAAGGGCATGGAGAATGTACAAACCGTATCTTGCAATAACAGCCCGTCCCGAGCCCCACGGCCCCCCGCGCCCCTGCCAGGCCCCCTGTGCGGGCGCTCGTGGGCGGGACGGGCCGGGGAGGGAGGGGGCTGCCCTGGAGGGGAACGAAGGCTCACCTGGCTCTCGCATCTATTACCTCAGACACGATGACGGACGGCAGTGTTGAACAAAAATAGCACTAAATATATAAATAAATATTATTCTAACAACAGGTCCACCTCGTGTCCTCGGCCGCCCCGCCCCGGGATACAAGGATGGGCCAAGGTGGGTCCGCCCGGCCGGGAAGCCCTCCAGGTTTGCCCACGCCGGTCCCCTTCCTCTCTTCACTTGAGGCGATGGGCGCCCAAGAAGGGGGATTAGTTAGAAGCTTCGGGGCTGGGGAGGGTGGGAAGGAAGGAGACAAGGGAGGGAGGAGAGATTCCTGGACATGGCGGGGGAGGGTCTGAACTGGTCTGGAGGGATGAGTCAATCAACAAGCAATCGTGAGGAAGAGAAGGCAAGGCGGGGATCTGGCAGGGACCCGGTCTGGGGTACTGCAGGAGGGCTGCAGGGAGTCAGGCCCCCTCAGTAGCTGTGTGACATCTATAGACTGGAAGCTAGAAACAATCTTAAAAAATATCAAATCCAGCCTTATAATGAGGGAAACAGAGGAAGAGCCGCCGCCGCCAAAGCCCCGCTTTCCAGGGTCGCCAGTGTGCCCGCTGATCGGTGCCAGCCTTGGCCCTCTCCCAGGACCCCCCAGTCCAGAAGGGGAGACGGCGGGAGGAGGCAGACCCCTTTGGGAGGAGGCAGACGGGGAGCTGAGCCGGCCTGCGGACTGGCCAGAGCAAAGGGGCAGTCCTGGGGTGCCTGGCAGAGGCGGGCACGGGGCACTCTGGGCAGGAGGGATGGCCCACGGTGCTCGCCCCGAGGCTGTGCCTTCTGGTTCCGCTGGAACACGGCTTGGGGGGGCACCGGATGGAAAGGTAAGTCAGGGCCACCCGGCGGGAGGCCGTCAGCACGGCGCTGGGAGATGGGAATTTTCCACAGAAAAAATGCTCTGCAGACGATGAGCAACTGACTGAAACGCTGAAAACTCGGGGTGCGCTCCTCCTCGGTGCCCCAGGAGCCTCCAGGGGCCAGGCGGCTCAGCTCCCCCGGCCTCTGGTCTCAGACGGGGCCCCTTCTCTTCCCAGCCTCCTGGGCTGAACAAAATAGGCCTGGGGTCCCTTTTGGAAGCAGGGGAGGGAACCGGGGCCCGGGCCCTTCAGCCGGGGAACAGAGCGGGCCGCTGCCCCACCTCGGGCACAGGCCCCGAAATCAGTCTGCGTTGTGTCTGTCACTTTCCGTGTCACCACCTCCCCTGCCCAGCACCTGACGGGTTGAGCGCCTGCTCAAGTCGGCAACTGGAAGGACCCTCCCTCCCTTCTTCTCAGGGACTGGATAAGGCTCCGGTCCTTAACTCTTCCCTGACCCCTCAGCACCCCCTCCCAGGAGGGACCCCTTCCCTCTCCCCCTTCCCTGACCCCTCAGCTCCCCCTTGCAGAGGGAGCCCCTCCCTCTCCCCTTCTCTAACCCTTTAGTACCCCTTGCAGGAGGGAGCCCCTCCCTCTCCCCCTGACCCCTCAGCTCCCCCTTTCAGGAGGGAGCCCCTCCCTCTCCTCTTCTCTAACCCTTTAGTACCCTTTGCAGGAGGGAGCCCCTCCCTCTCCCCCTGACCCCTCAGCTCCACCTTTCAGGAGGGAGCCCCTCCCTCTCTCTCTTCCCTGACCCCTTCAGCTCTCCCTCTGGCCACCCAGGAGGAAGCCCCTCCGTCTCCCCCTTCCTGACTCTTGGGCTCCCCCTCCGGCCTCCCTCTCCCTCTGCCCTGAGTCTCTCAGTGGGCGGCTGGCTCTGGCTCAGTGTGGGGCCCGAATGGAGCCTGGTGGAGGAGGGGTTCCGGGCCCCTGGATGGAGGAGGGGTTCCGGGCCCCTGGGTGGAGGAGGGGTTCCAGGCCCCTGGGTGATCAGGATCCCTTCCCTTTTTGTGCTTCGGGCTGTGCTGTCCAGCTGATGGGCAGGCCAGGGCGGCTCACAATCCTGAGATTTTATATAATGAGAAGGAGCTAATCTTCTTCCTTCCTCCTCCTCTCACAATGGTCTCCTTCAGGAGCCTAATCCCAGGGGCGCCTTCAGCAGGGTCTGTCTCGGGGACCGGGCCCTGCCAAGTGCGTGTCTGGCAGAGACTCTGGCCCTGGCAGAGGGGCTCGAGCAGGGGGGTTCCCTGCCCTTCCTCTGGTCCCCTCGCTGACAACAAGGACATGGCTTCATAAAGGGGGTCTCCAGGGGCTCCCCGATCCCCCAGGGACCTCCAGAGCTGAGGGGATCTCCGTGGGCACCTCTTCAGCGAGGGGCTTACCAGCCACACCGGCGATGTTCGGGACTCGTTTTGTCCAGGCGCTGGGTGGACCAGGTGGTTTCTGGGAATTCTGGGAGACTGACCCCCTGGGCCATAGCTGACTTGGGCCATGACCCCGTCCCACCATCCCCGTTTCCCATCTGGGCCCCTGCCCAGCAGGGGCATCTAGGCCAGGCCTTTGCCCCACATCACTCTGGGGCCCACATACAGTGAAGGCAGGCAGGGCTTCATTTCTCCCAACTCGGGCTTCCCTGCACCTGGGGGAGACAGATCCAAGCCCGGGGGGAAGCTGCAGAAGAGCAGATCTGGAGTCCCACGAGTTAGCGCTCTCCAGAATCAGAACCTCCTTAGGGGGAGGGCCCTCAGTGGTCACTATGCAGACCAGCCTCTCTAGAATATCTCCGTGTGGTCCAAAATGCACTATTTCTTTAACCCAAGCAGGAGACTACATTTCATTTTAAATTTTCACCATGTTAGCTCAGTCCTATCATTCAACTCTCTCTAGTCCTTCTAGATCCTGGCTAACTCATCCACCATGTTGATTAGCTGCCCCAACTTCCTGTCATTGTATTTAAATCTGACAACTTTCATCGTGGATGAGAGTATTTAAAATATGCCTTTAAAACAAGAGCATACTGGCAAAGCTCTTAGGATTATGCCGGGCGTATGTTAACTTTTGTCCTTATCATTTGTTTTCTCCAACTCTTTGATAAAAATGTTGATCCAGACAGGAATAGATTAGGAGCAGGAATTATTGGAGGAGCCACCATTGGAGACCCCTCCAAAACACCCTGAGACTGTTCGTCTTTGAGGGTGACCATTCCACGAGTTTCCAATAAAGCGATCGGGATCCTGGGATTTATCATATATTTATTAATTATATTTGTTAATAATTTATCATATATTTATCAAGTACTTCCTATCAGCAGACACAGTTTGCTTTGCTGAATTCTAAGAATCCTGGATCTACCAGGTTCCTAGCCCTGCCCAAAAGGCGTTCTTGAGGGAGCCTCGCTGGCTTCTGCTCCCCTGGGGAGTCCCAACTGAGGCTGCAAAGGAGAATGGGAATGAGCCATGACTTGGACCAGATGACCGGAGTTCCGGTTTTTCTCATTCTATCTCGGTAAATGGATTGTCTTGAATAAGAAGGGCCCCCCAGGTCCTAGAAAAAACAGGGTTCCTGCCTTCAGGGAGATTACCATCCAGCACAGTGGTAAACTGAGGGCGGAAGCCATGATAATCCAGGGCGATAACATTATCATTGCCATGGCTGATAATAGAGTGCTTTAAGGTTTAAAAAGCACTTTCCTTAACATTGAGCGTCATAACAAGATAGAGATTATAAACATTATCCCCAAATTGCAGATAAAGAACCAAGCTGAGAGCTGCCCTCCTTGGAAACACCAGAGCTGGGCCAACAGTGCTGATAGTCCTGGCAGAGATTCAGACCCACAGAAAAACGGTCCTGGGGCTGGGGGCAGGCAAGCTTCCTTCGGCCTTTAACCCTTGAAGGGCGGGCACTTGGGGGAATATTCCCATCCTGCCCTCATGCACTTTAAGCCACACTTTTACTAGCTCCTGAGAGAGGGACTGCAAATGTATGATCCCCGTTTTGCACGTGAGGAAACATTTGTCTCAGGGTCCCCCCAGCAGGAAATAATCACGGGGGGGGGCACTCAAACCCGGGTCCTGTGCCTGGGGGAAGGGGCTCAGCCTTATTCCGCTTGGTCCCCTGGGGGGCTGGAACCAGGAGCGATTTCCTGACAGGGATGGATGCTGGGATTCTCAGTCTCTCCGCTGCTACTACATCATTGGAGATGCAGACATCCCAACTGGCTGATGACTAAAACAGGAAGTGGAAGGAGGGCTTCAAGCCCAAAGACTTAGCTCCAGACCCAGTCCTGACACTAGTGGACAAGTTACTTGCACCCTCTCCACCTTGCTTTTTCATCCACAGAATGGGCACATGGCAGGACTCCATCTCTCCGGCCCCCATGACTTCTAAATATCCTTGGCTCTGAGCTGTGACTTCATCCCTGATGTTACACAAGACCCTTGCCCCCTTGGATCCTCAGTTTCCCCATCTATGTAATGAGGTACAGAGATGCCTTTAAGAGCCCTGAGTCTTTCCAGCTCCAAGGTCGAATCCTATAAAATCAAGAGCTAGAAACCTGTGGTTGATGAGAATAGGGAACACAGCCAGATGCCGCTTGGCAGCCCCTTCCCTGCCCCCTGTGCCGGGCACCAGGGCTGCTGGGGGAACAGGGCATAAAGGGGGAGAACCAGAGGAGAAGGGCCGGGCGAGGGGTCCATGGCGGCCCGTTCATCTGAGACATGACAGAAAGCGTCCTTCAGTGTCTCTGGCCAGGAGTCCAGGGCCATTCCTGAGTCACCGACTGGAGGATCCTGGGTTTTCTCTCGAGCATCTGCAGGGATCGGGGCCCTGTGGAGCAGGGAGGGTCACTGGAGGACTCTCACGCCCGCCCCACAGCCGAAGGAGCCGAGGTCAGAGCTCCCTGCTGGGGCCCCCCGGCTTTGGCGGTGGGAGGGCAATGGTGACCCCTGAGTTTGGAAGCCTCATGGACACACAGCTTAGGGCCCCGCGCTCTAGGCTGGCCCATAAATACAGGCCTGGGAGGAGGGGGAGGTGACAGAACCAGCAAAGAGGAAGGGCACAAAACTCCCCCCCCCCCCGGGCGTCCTGCAAAGCTGGGCCTTGGAGGCTTTTGCAGCCCTGCCTGCGGCTCTCTCCAGGCCCCGGTGCTGCTCTCCCCAACAACCTGCCGTCGCTATGGACTCTCAGGGCCCCAGGGGGGTCCTTGCCCCCAGCTCTGGCCTCCCCTGCCACAATCCAGACCTTCCTCACCCCCAGCCACTCATCCAGAGCCAGATCTGGGGCAGCCGTCTCCAGGGTCCCAGGGTCCAGGCCCGGCTCACTAGGATCCCCAGCTGTTGTCCCTCAGGGGCAGGGGGGGAAAGGAACAGTTCTTTGGGGGGCCGAAGAAGCACCTGCTGGGCTCAGGGGCGAGGCTGTGAGGGCTATTTCCTGGGTGAGATGAGGAGACGGGGCCCAGCCTGGAGAGAGGGGGGAATGGGGGTGGGGGCGGGGGCTCAGGGCTCCAGGGGGGCAGCGGGGACGTCGGGGATCGGGGTCTTCAGGGACCGTCTCTTTGGGGTCTCCACAGAGGCCTGGGTGCCAGGGGCCATTCGGGCAGCCAGGAGGCAGGCCAGCACGACTCCTACCACCTGCAGGGCCCCCAGGCCCAGCGCCGCCACCACGATGAAGTCCATGTTGTCGGCCACAAAGTCGCTGGCTTTGGAGAAGCAGCCATCGGAAGCCACGGCCCTGGCCCCCTCCTGGCAGTCAGCCTGGCCTTGGCAGCAGCTGGGGGGCAGAGAGCCATTCCCCGGGGCCCGGGGGCTTCGGGCCCAGGGGGAGTCCAGCCAGTCGCGATAAGTGTCCACCCCGCAGCAGCCCAGGCCCCGCTGCAGGGCGTCCAAGCTGGCATCTCCCCTCCCTCCGGCCCCGTAGCCCCACAGCGCCTGCCACAGGCCTGCCCGGAAGCCCTGGGCCAGCTCGCTCCGGTAGCACAGTCCCGAGAGGCCGGCAGCCAGGCCGGCTCCCAGGGCGGTCAGCTGGATGGCTGCAGATGCCCGGAGCAGGCCCCGGTGCCCGCTGGCCGCCCCGCCGCCAGCCAGACCCCCCCAGAGCAGCCCGGCGGCCCCCGCGGCGAGCAGGAGGGAGGGGGCGCTGGGGGCCCCTCGGGCGGACAGGACCAGGTACCTTCCCAGAGCCATCTCGGCCCACAGCCCGAGGGTCAGCATCGTTAGGCCGGCCGCCCCGAACACGAAGCTGAATGCCAGCACGGAGAGCTTCAAGAGCGCCATGGTCCCCGGGCTCACAAGCCCCCCCCCCAAACCTCGGGACCCTCGGTGTCCCAGCCCCCACGCCGTCCCCCACTCTCAGGGGCCCCCTGGCCACTGGCCCTGTCTTCCTTCTACCAGTCCCGGGGCAGGCAGGGCCTGTCATGGGCAGCAAGGGATAAATGCAGGCAAGTGGAGGGGCTGGGCTGGGGGCTGGCCAGAGGTGGGGCCCTGGGCCGAGGGAGAGCCAGTCCCGATCCAGCTCCTTCCGTCCTCCCCCACCTCCCCCCACCTTCCGGCCCTCCTCACCTCCGGAGGCCAGAAAGAGGCTCAGCTTGTTCTGCAGGATTCGGGGGAGGGGGGGAGAGAATGAAGGAAATGGGGGAAGAAGCATGTCAGGAGCTCTAGGCTGCGGGGGAGAGACTTCCCAAATGTGAGAGAACTGTGCCAGAGAGGTAGCATTCCTCACTGCCCCCCAGAGGACCCCCAAAGTGACCAGCCCAGGGTCCCTCCCTACTCCCCAAAGTGACCAGCACAGGGTCCCTCCTACTCCCCAAAATGACCAGCGCAGGGTCCCTCCTACTCCCCAAAGTGACCAGCCCAGGGTCCCTCCCTACTCTCCAAGGGCTCCCCAAAGTGACCAGCGCAGGGACCCTCCCTACTCCCCAAAGTGACCAGCCCAGGGTCCCTCCCTATTCCCCAAGGGCTCCCCAAAGTGACCAGGCCAGGGTCCCTCCCTATTCCCCAAAGTGACCAGCCCAGGGTCCCTCCCTATTCCCCAAAGTGACCAGCGCAGGGACCCTCCCTACTCCCCAAGGGTTCCCCCAAAAATGACCAACCCAGGCTTGGGGAGTTTGACCCCGGTTCTGGAGCAGCTGCTGGTGGACTTTATATTCTGTGCCTGCCCCTGATCCCCGCTTCTTCACTGTCTGTCCCCGCCCCCATCTCTCACTTTCCCTGCTTCCTTGGCTGCCCGGGCCATGATTCCTGAGAGGATCCGGAGCCTTGTCTGGGAGGGGCGCCTGTGTCGGAACCCGGGGAGTGGGGAGGGGGAGACTCCCCCTCGGAGCATCCCTAACTCCTCTAGGACTGGAGGCTGGGAGCCCCTGCCGGGGAGGGGGGAGGGGGAGACTCCCCCAGGAGCATCCCTAACTCCTGCAGGACTGGAGGCCGGGAGCCCCTGCCGGGGAGTGGAGGCCCTAAGCGGGGAGGTCTCCCAGGCTGCTCGGGCCGCCCCCCACGCCGGCTCCTCCGGCCGCCCCCACGGTTAGACGCTGCTGCTCTCCTGAGCCTCAGGCTGCCCCGTGCGCCAATGGGAGAGAGCCGATCTTCCCTCGGCCGGTCCCCTTGCAGCGCCGGGGCAGCGGCCGGCAGCACGCGGAGCAGGACCCCGGCCCTTTGCTGCCACGTTCCTGCCCTTCCCCAGCGGGTCCTCCCCTCCCCCTCCCGTGGGGGTCCCTAAGGCCCCCGCCTGGGGGCGCTGCAGGAGCCGCCGTTTCGGCAGCGGAGGGGGTGAGGGGCCCCAGCAGAGTGGGGGGCCGCGGGCCACCTGGCGGCGCGGAAAGAGCAGCGAGGGGCGGAGGAGGGAGCGCTCTGGGGGCGGAGACTGTTACTGGCTGCAGGACCCTGAGCAAGTCTCGTCCCTTTTGACCTGCCTCAACTGTTGCAAAAAGGATTCCGAACTGCGCTCGTAGGGGGCCGGCGTGGAGGAGGGGCTTACCCTATCCCCGCCCTCCTCCAGACTGCCTCCAGGAGCTCCTCCTCCCCAAACTCCCCGGCTTTACTTTCCCTCCTCCTCCTCCTCCCCTTCCTCCTCCTCTTTCCCTTCCCCCTCACCCTCCCTCTCCTCTCCTCCCCTTTCCTTCCCCTTCCCTCTGCCGCCGAACCCCGCCCCTTCGCGAGGCCGGACGGCGTCGACACGCATGCTCTCAGGCACCGGGTGGCGCGCTACCCCCTGGGAGTTGTAGTCCCCTCTCCGAGGTCCAGGGCGGCCGCGGGGGGAAGGACAGGAGGCCGGGACTCCTCTTCCCAGCGTGCCCTGCGGTCCCGCGCTCCCCCCTGCTCCCTCCCGTGCGACGGACAGGAGCGAGCAAGCTAGCGAGCGACCGAGGTGAGGGAGCTGCCGGGTGGCGGAGCCCGACCGGGTCCGAGTCTCGGGGGAGGGGGCGGTGCAGGTGCAGGTGCTGTCCGAGCAGCGCGCGGGGGTGCTGTCTCTTAGAAGCTCTCGGGGCCGGACGGCCAGCCTTCCTTGCGGCTTTCTCGCTAGGGCTGGGGGAGCTCCCTGGAGCCTCGTGGGGGAGGGGGCGAGTTGGGGCGGCCCCTCTACCACAAACCCCCCACGTGCCGTGCTCCGGGTCGCGTCCCGCCGGAGAGGGTTTCCCCCTGTCCCCCCGGGCCGGGCCGAGACCAGGCCGAGACCCGGCCTCCCCTCCCCCCAGCTCCTCCCCCTTCCCCCCCACTTAGTTCCCCCTTTCCTCCTCCCCCTTCCGCTCCTCCTCCCCCCTCCCCCACTTCCTTCTCCTTCTCATCCTCCCCCAGTCCCTTCTCCCCTCTCCCCTCACTTCCTCGTTCCCTCCCGCGCCCTGCAGGTCAGCCCCTCCTGCTGCCCTCACCCCAGAACCCGGCTCGCTGCTGAGGGTCCGGACGAGAAGCCCCCGACCCAGGTAGGAGCCCGGAGAGCCCCCAGCAGCCGGAAAGGAGAGGCCTCGGACCCTGCCTGGCGGGGGGAGCGGGCAGGTCAGCCGCGAGGAGGAGGGTGGTGGCCAGCATGCAGCAGGCACCCCCTAAATGCTGCTCCTTGGCCTCCCCCCTGCTGATCTCCTCCGTTTCCCCGCGCTGAACCTCTCCGGGCCTTTCCACGTGCCCCAAGGTTGACCCCAGCGCCCGGCATACACTAGACACTTAATAAGTGCGCCCTGGACACGAGGCCCCCTCCCGGGCTGGAGGCTGCGGCGTGCTGAGGTGGCGCTGGCCAAGGCCTGAGTTCTGGGGGTGCCCCCGGCCGCTCGGTGTGCTCCTCCTCCCCTTGGCCGTCTCTGGGGGACGCCTGGCCACGGGGGACGGGCCCCGGAGTCAGAGGAGCCCTCCGGGACCACCCTGTTCTCTCCCCAACCCCCCCATTCCAGCAGCAGACTCTGAACAGGCCTGGAGAACCAAGGTCTGGGTCTGGCCTCGGGCACACGGGCTCGGTGCCTTCCCTGACACGGACCGATGCCCCGGGTTCTGGGCCAGGCCGTGGGGGCAGCCCCGTTAGAGTTGAAAGACCCAGAAGGAGCCCCAACCTCGGACCCCCGTGGGCACCCCGTGCCGGATTATCCGGGGGAGGCTGGCGGGCCAGAGCCAGCGGGGGCCTGGGTTGCTTCTTGGGAAAGGCCTTTCAGAGGGGGAGCTCATGGAGCCCAGCCTCCTCCCCTGGCAGAGGGAACCGGGGGCAGGGTGGGAAGCCAGCACCCGAGCAGCGGCCCCGGCCCTGCTGCTTTCTGCCCGGGGGTGGATGGCAGGCTGCCAAAGGGACAGGCCAGGCTAGAGAGCACAAGGGGAGAAGGGAAACTGAGGCTGCCGGGCTCTGGCCTGCACCTCTGAGGAACCCATTTTACAGATGAGGGCATGGAGGTCTAGGGAAGTGGGCTTCTCTAGGCCGGTATGAGAGCTGGCTTGGAAGCTGGCCCCATGGCCAGGATGGCTTCCGCTCCGTCTTCCCATCTTCGCGAGGAAGGTCTGAGGACCAAGGGGGGGAGTGGCCACGAGTTCCCCTTCTTGGGGTCTGGGAGAATCGTCCCTAAAGCTGCGTCTCCTGAAGCCTTTGCCCGTGGCGGTGGTCTTGCTTGGACTGCAGGACGGGGGGCGAGGGTCTGGGCGCAGTGAGGCAGCAGCTCGGGCTGGTGTGGCCGCCGCAGGCGGGCGCAGCCCAGCAGGTTTAAAAGGGGAGTTGGTGCTGTGCGTTTTGCCATAGAGTCCCGGGGAGCCTCTGGGGATGGGGAGACCCAGCCTGGGTTAGCATGGGAGCAGAGCTAGAAGGAGACACCCCTAGGAGCGGCCTGAGCTCTGAGAAGAACCGGTCCGGGGAGCGGGGGAGGGCCTGCCTTAGTCCGGGCCTCCCGGGCAGGCTCTGGGGGCTTCTCGCCTTACTTGGCGCCCAGAGGGACTGCTGGGCTTGGGACAACCACAAGTGAGAGGAAGGTGAACACCTGGGTCCTGGGAGGGGTGGGAGGAGACTGCGAGCACGGGGAGCTTTGGGACACGTACGTGTGTCTCATTTGTGGGAGGCCAGCCAGGCTGCGGGGAGTCTGACGGGTCCCTCCCCCCCTCGTTAAAGATTTTAATCTGTTTGGGTGTGTTGGCAGCAAACCGCCTTCAATCTCTGCTTGGAAGCAGCAGCTGTTGGTTACTTTCTGTCAAAAAACAGGGACTGAAAACATGCTTTCAGGCTGATCCTCTGCCAGCGGGCCCTGGCAGCCCTTCCTGGATGCCTCGTGTGCCAGCCGGGGAGGGGAGGGGGCCTCTTGCTGCAGCCGGGGTTGGGTGTTAGAGAGCAGGCGGCACGTTTGAGTGTCATTGACTCGGGGATCCCCCTCGTCCCACAGACTGGGTGAGGGAGGCGTAGGAAGAGTCCAGCTCCCCCAGAGCCCCATAAACGGTCATTGAGTACTGTCTACAGAGCCCTTCTTGCAGTTCAGCTAAGACCAAAGCCTGTGCCTTTGGGGCTCCTGGCCTGGGAGCAGAAGGTCCCAATGCAAGTAACTGAATGTTCCAGAGCACCAGGATCTGGAGGGCCTGGGAGCGCTCCCTGGAACAAGCCGCTTTGGTCCTTAAAAGATGGGTAGGAATTCAACAGGAAAGGGAGCAAATAGTGTTGGGTAAAGACCCAGAGGTTGCAGAACACAGAAGGTCACGGGTGGGCCGCAGGAGCCAGGGTCGGCTGCAAGCGTCCTCTCTGTGTTAAAGCATTGACTCACCCTGGTCTTTTTGGGGAAACGCAGAAGGCTTTGATTTAGTTGGGCTGCTATTGACCCACCGATCCGAGAGGTTGTGGTGGGCCGAAAGCCTTGAAATAAATAGAGCCGGGCCGATGAGGAGCGTCTGCCCAGGACCTTGAAAAAGCCACTATCTTGCTGAGTCACCTTGAGCAAGGGACAGCCCTCTGTGGGCCTCAGCTTTCTCAATTTGTAAATTGACCAAGTTAGGCCAGATAGACTGTAAGGTCCCTTTTAAAATTAGATTTGCTAATTGATTTTTCCTGCTAGGATCCTTGATGGATACATAACCTATCTTCCCGCCTCTTCCCCCCCCCCCCTTCTTTCTCCTCTTTCCTCCTCCCCTCTTTCTCTGCCCTTTTCTTTGTCTGTCCTTTCTCTGTGTCCTCAAGCAGCCACCCAAAACTCTCTTGCCCAGATCATGACTTTCAGTTGAATGGATAGCAAGTTTAGCGTAGAATTTAAAAGGATGAGGAGAATTGGCTGGATTACTTTGAGGCAAGTTGAAAGCTCCCTTATTGGCCTGTTTTTATAATGCCAACATTTTGTTCCTCTTGGATGTACCTGAGACTTGGACAGGACAATCTGAAGAATCACAAATGACCATCCCATGGGTATCAGTGTGGGTGAGAGTAGGCTTTCAGTCCAGAACCAAAGTGGCACGTCACAGAACAAGAATGGAAGGTGTCACAAGGAACTGTGTGCCAGGGTGAACGAATCGGTCACTTGGTGTGGGCAACTAAGGGGCTCGTGGGGGGGGGGGGCTGTCTAACACATGCAGGGAGGACCTGGACAAGAACCACGCAGGTGGGCCAGCAAGGGGGCAGATCCCTAGATTGCTGTCTGCATCATTATTGGATGGAACTCCAAATGAGGAAGTTGAATGGATCTAGATCCATTGAAGCAAAATGATAGTTTTTATGAAATTTTTAAATAATTTTTTTTTAATGTTTTAATCAAGATTCTTCAAAATGTCAACATCAAAGATTTATTTTGCAGAAACATGCCTTATCCTGATAAGAAATAAAAACATTTTTCTGCTCTTGACTGTGGCCAAAAGAACTGTTGTTGGTGAGGCAACAAAACCCCCTAAATGACAATATTCAACGCCAAAACAAACAGTGGTGATGAGTGACTGACTGTTGAAACATAAGATGAATTTCATTGAAACTTGAATGTAATGAGTAATTAGGCAGAATCAAGTGTTTTCTGAAATCTGTTTGAATGATTTGCTCGTGCCCAACACTGAGTTTTTATTCCTTTGATACATGTCAAAGAAAGAACATGGTGGTTGTTCCTAAAAGGCAGCCTTTCTCTTAGACCTCTGCTAGAGATTTGTACGGATTAAATTGGGCTTTTCTTTCTTGGTGTTCTTACTGTTGTCGGTGTTTACTCGCAATAGCAAGGTTGGGTTTGTCCCGTGCCAAGGACCTGGTGGTCTGATAGAAATAGTCACAAGACAGGGTCACCAGTGGCTCCCAGTTTGGAAAACTTGTGACTCAGAGAGAGGTTTGTTCTGAGGATCAGAGGCTGTGATCAGAGGCAGCGTACAGAGCTCTCTGCAAACTATAAGCCCCTGTATACGTGTGAGCTGTCCTTAGTAGTGTTTTTCTAAACGCGAAAGAGAGAAGGGAGTCTGGGGTGGGTAGCCCCAGGCCTCTGGCCTTAATTTTGGACCGAGGGTCTCTGTCCTGTCCAGAAAAGTCTTCTGGCAGCAAGGAGGATGGAGTGAGACTTCCATCACAAGGTTTTGGGTTAGGGGAATAGCCAGGAGCCAGAGCTGCCTCCCCAAATGTCTTAAGAGTGGTTAGTGCCTTTTCCTCATTCCTGACCCAGGGCTGGAGTGAGGAGAGGGAATGGGGAGTGGTTAAGAAAAACCCCCTAGCGCTGTCTGGCTGCCTCGTTTCCTCCCAACTCTTGTGTGCTTCATCATCCGGGAGGCACGGCAAGGACCCCCGTCTAACTCCCGTCCCAGCCACATGGGGCCTTTCCATGGCCCTGCAGGGCACTTCAGTCTTGACCTTTCGCTCTGGGTTCCCTTGGCATCTGGCAAAGTGAAACCTTCAAAAGATCAATGTCCTGTACTTCAAGGGTGCTCGGATCATGGCTCCCCGGGCACCGTTACCGGTGACTGCCAGTCTGACTGCAGTCAGAATCCTGCTCTGAGGCTTTGGGAGGGGGATGTACTGGGTAAAGTCCTGCCACTGAGTAAAGTATCTCTATGTCTTCTCACAGGCCAGCCTCCACCAGAGACCCAAGCCAGCTCCCTCGGGATGCAGGAGGAACAGCCCCAGGAAGTAAGTTTGTGTCTGCCGTGAGGAAGCTCCCTTATGAGCACATCTGCTCCTGGGCAGGTGCCCGTGACTCTTGGGGCCACCGTGAGCGAGCGCTTGCCCGCATGCAGCGTCCTACCTTCGGAGCCCTCTCCCAGCCAGGCTGGAGCACTTGAAGGGGGCAGTGGTGGGAAGCAGTCAGGGAGAACTTGTGGGAATGGGATTGTGAAGGGCCTTATTGATGAGCTCGGGAGCCAGCAGGAGCAGAACCGTGAGAGCCTGATGTCGGGAAGATCATTTAAGTGGTTGTACCCGAGAAAGGCTAGGAACAGGCAGAACTCAGGCAGTCACAGAAGCCCGGGCTGGAGGCAATGAAGGCCCCCCCCAGGGTGCTGGCGAGAGGAGAGAAAGGGGGTGCAAACGAGAAAAGGACGAGTGGCTACTGGTTTGGGGGGCGAGAAAGGGGAAAACAAAAATGGAGGTTTCTGTTCTTAATAACAGGGAAAATGGGTTTAGAGGAATGCTTGGCCTAGGCTGACAGGGTCTTTGGGACAAAGGAGCAGGAGTGGATGCCAGACCACAGGGGTACAGGGTGGCTCACCTGGTGGAGCCAAAGACATAAACATCTGTTGAACAAAGTTTGAGACTTGACCAAAAGGTGGATCAGAACCAGTGAGAAGACCTCGTGTCTGAGCAGAAGGAGAGCAGGGGGTGGTGTCTAGCCCTGGCTTGAGCATCAGGGTGCCCGCAGAGCTGGCCAGCTGGTGCCTCCTCGCTGTATGGGTTGTCCCATGTCCAGAGATGGGTCCTTTATAAGAGGTGAGGGGATCAGGAGACCTACCTTCTCAAAACCCAAAATATCTTTTTCGTTTTTGGCCAAGACGTTTTGGTATTTGGGAATGAGCATCTTCTGACTCCTAAGGTAGACACGGCTGACGGAGGAAGATCCCCAGAGATAATAGTGGAAGAGGGGTCCAGCCACCCCCTCCTGCATTCTCTGTGCTTGGCTACTGGCCAGCACTGAGCCCAGGAGAGCCTGCCATTGAGCACTGGAGGCAAGCGTGGGCTGCCCCTCTGGGATGATCCTCTGTCCATCCTCCAGGCGTCGGGTCTGTCTGGGCTGGGGCGGCCTTATAGCGTCTGCGTAGATGGGGCTGCCCAGAGAGTGAGGGCACGTGGGACGGTGCTTTACTTATGCACAAGTAGTGTGTGTAAAGGGAGCCCGAATCCCCGCCCGCCTTGTTAATGCCTGGCCTCGAGCAGGCACAAAGCTGTTACCTTTGCAGACCAGCCAGGGGACAAGGGCAGAGGCCTGTTTGCTGGGCTTGCCTTAATCCTCGCGGCTTCTCCTGAAACATCCCGTTGTTTTGTTCTGCAGGCTGCGGAGGAGCCGGCCCCTTCGGCGGCGGCCTCGGAATGTGACCCTGGGGTGCTCTCCAGCGACTCCCAGAATCTCTGTAAGTTGGTCCAGGGGAAACTTCATTGACTCTTCCTAGTGGTAGGAGGCCAGTATCAATGATGCTCTAGTCCCAGGAGAAGAACACAAGTTGTCCCAAAGTTAGCCAGCCCCTGTGCCGAAGGGAAATGGTTGTGGGGAATCAGTCTTCTCTTGCCAGAATTTGTCCATCCAAGGAGCTTGGGGGGCAGGTCACTGACCATTTCCCTCCAATTGAGCCTTGGGGAGAGGGCTTCAGTGGAATAGGAAGCAGCCCCCTCGCTCCCCCCAAGGCTTTGTAGCCAAAGGCTTGTGCCTTCCAGTTTTGTAAGATGCCCTGACTTCCCCTCCCAGGGCTGTGCTGACGCACTCACTGCTGCAGGCACTCGTCTCCATTTGCCTTTAGATAGAGATCAGGTTGCAAACCCAATGTGGATTTTGTTTTGAGATGGAGACCGGAGGAAAGGCAGGGTGGATGATGAAGCCGGAAGGGTCTCGATGACTCTGCTGTGTCCTGCCCCCGGGCCTCTTAGTACAAGCTGCTTCTTGCAAGGATACAAGCAGTGGCTCGAGCTTTTTCTTCCTTTTTCACTCTCCGGAGGCCTGGGGCTGCCCTTTTCACTGTGTTCTTGCTCTCTGAGACAAAGCTAGGGAAAATCCCGGGGGGCTTCCTGCCCCGATAGAAGGTGTCCTTCCTGTGGGATTGCTGGGCTGTTACATTCGAGGGGGCTCCCGTGGGCAGGCTAATGGTCACCTCCTGACTGGTGCGACAGTGAGAAACAGTTGTGGATGTGTGAGCTTTGATGCTGTTGACCAGATGACAGGGTGATGGGACGTCTCAGGGATGTCCTGTGGTCCCAAAAGGGCATTTGAATTGGGGGGCTTGAGGATTGCGTCCCAGGAAGCCCGGCTCTGCCTGCCCACCAGACGCTGAGAAGCAGAAGCCTGTCCTTGTCTCTAGAAGTCCGGGGTGAACTTGTGGGCTCACTGGGCCTGGGGGGGAGAAAGGGGTCTCTAGCCTCACAGTGGCCTGCCTGACCCCGCGGGCACGCACCCTGGGTCCGTGCAGGCACGTGGACCGTCGCAGCAGCTCGTCATTTTGCTTCGTTTGCAGCTGATGTGGATGCTTTTAAGATCCTTCTGGAGATGAAAATGAAGAAGAGACAAAAGCAGCCCAGTCTTCCAGGTACTGTCACAGAATTGGTCACAGAAGAAGGAAGTAAGGTGTACGTGGTTGGCACGGCCCACTTCAGTGATGACAGCAAGCGGGACGTAGTGAAGGTACATTGGGGGTGTCGTAGGTGGGGGAGCCGCGTGAGGGAGGCTCCGACGGGCCTCAAGACCCCAGGGAGTCCCCGACGCAGGGTTCTGACCGACTCGCGTCCTGTGTGTGCTCAGCACAGCGCCGGACGGCAGGGCACCTCTCCCCCCCAGCTGCCCTCCGTCCACCCAGGCTTAGTAAGGACAGAATCCCTGGGAATCCTTTCAGCCGGAGTCGTCTTCGGTCACACGTTAGTTAATGATAATTCTTCTGGGATTCGTTGAGAAGGAAGCCGGGACGCTAGGCTTATCTCCGCTCCCTTCGGCCTGCTGCTGAGGAGAAGAGAAAAAGAAAAGGAAGGGATGTCCACGCTGTTTTCCTCCGAACGTATTATTTCCCTCTTCCTTTCCCTCCCTGCCGTCCCCCTCTCCCCCCACAGTTAGCAGGATCAGAAAGCATATGGGAGGGATCCTCCCATGAATTCCCAAAGAACGCTGCCTTTAGGAAGGGTTTCAGGTGGGGAATGAGGGAAAGGGGTGAGGGAAACGGGAGACATTAGAACCTGGGAGAAGGCTGGCCGGGGGGGCTTAGGGCAGTAAGGTTATGCTGAGGATGCAGGTTTCGGAAACCGTCCGCTTCTTCTGTTACCGCCCCGTCGGATAGAAGAGGGGGCAGGGGCAGGCAGCCTTAGCCCCGAGCCTGGCGGGACAGCTTCCAGGGTGTGCCCCTCACAAACGCGGGCCCTCGCTGAGCCAGAGCCCCCTTCTCCACAGAGGACAGGCCCGGGGACTCTCAGCCAGCAGGGACCCTCCCCCTCGCGAATGCCCAGGGCTGGGTCTCTTGTGCTCTTTGCCCTCCGGGTCCTGTGGAAACGGAGGCCGGGGCTGGGAAGCCTGCCCAGGTGGGGCCTGGGTGCTGGTGCCCTCTGCTGGTCTGAAGCGTCAGTGCAGGCAGCCCGCTCCCGTAGAGCTCCCACAGAGGGCTGGTGGCGGAGAGGGAGACAGCCACGGGCTGGGAGGGGCCCCCCCCCCTCCTGCGCTTGGTGCCCCAGGGATGTCATCAAGGCCCAGCGGGGGGCTCAGTGCCTGGCGATTGGGCGTCTGCTGGTGCTCGGACCCAAACCTGGGGCAGCGTCCAGGGGTGCAGCCGTCAGACTGCCCTCAATCCATCCCCCTTGGGAGCTCGCCGGCCCGCGGCCTGGCCAACCTCTAGGCCCTCCGTGTCTCCCCAGAAGTAGCCGTGGGGTCAGACCGTATCTTCCCTCAGAGAGCCCCAACACGAAGGGCAAGGTCAGGAAGAAGCCTGGAAAGGTGAACAAATAAAAAACAGAGAGAATCCCACCATAAAAAAGCTATTTGAGTTGAAAATGTTTTTATAAATGACCGATGAGTGCTAGAGGGACAGAGCTGGAAAAGAAATGAAGAGAAAGGTCTGGAAGAAATAATGGGAAAGGAAATTTCCAGCGCGGCACAAGATCAAAGCCTCCCCCAAGAAAGCCATTCTCTGGAAATCGGGGCGCACAGCTAGAAGCCTGGCTCCACGAGCCAGCAGAGATGCTGGGGCATTCAGCCTCCTGACTCGTTGCAGACTTACTGAGATCCCACCTTGGGAGACCCTTGGGGGGAGGCCCATTGAGTGACTGCCCTTTATTCCTCTCCCGACAGACCATCCAGGAGGTGCAGCCTGATGTGGTGGTGGTGGAGCTCTGCCAGTACAGGGTGTCCATGCTGAAGATGGACGAGAAGACGCTGCTGAAGGAGGCTAAGGAGATCAACCTCGAAAAGCTCCAGCAAGCTGTCAAGCAGGTACGAGCCCCTCCCCTGTCCTGGAGCTCTGCGCCGTGCCTGGAGGCTGGAACCGGGGCCTGCAGGCTCTGAGGGTCTGGCAGAGCACTGGGGGGACGCAGAAAGGCCCCCGGTTTTCAGGTATGGCTGTGGTGCCTCGTCCTTCCTGCCCTTGTCACCGGTCACATCCATTTCCCACATTGAATCATGGGACAGGGCTGAGGTGACAGACACCGATCACCAGTCTCTCTGTCTTGACGAGAGGGTGTCGGACCCCCAGCACGTGCCCCTCAGTTCTGTGCTTCATAACTTGGGCAGAACCAGACTGCTCCTCAGGACCCCGTTTGCCTTCCTTGGGTCCCCACCGTCCAGCACTCGTTGCGGATTGCCAAGAGCGGCTTAGCCGTCTCGTGGGGCTCCCCGAGGGCCGCTTGCCTTCCCGTGGTGACGAGGCTGTCCAGGCCAGAGAGCATCTTCCCTGGCATCCTCGGGGTCCCCGTGCCCTCTGCCTGCCCGCTTGCCTCTCCCGCTGGCCTTCCTTGTGCCTTTCTCCCCCGTGCATCTCGGGCAAGCTTCCCCTCAGGCAGGCTGCCTCTGCTCGTCTCCTGGGCTGCCGGGCCCAGGTTTGGGGAGAGGGCAGTGGGTGTTCTTGGTCCGGCCCCGGACGGAGAGGGGTGCACGTCCTTGCCTTCTCCCTTCTTTGGGGCCGGGCTCGGTTTGAGTTTTGCTTTGTTGTTCCTCCAAGGTGTCGCGTCTGTTGTAGCGAACGTGTATAGAGTGCCTTCTGTATGCTGGCCCTGTCCCGAGAGCTTTACAACCACCACCCGAGAGGGAGCGCGATTACCCTGGCCCCTTTTGTAGTTGAGGAATCAGCCGAGCCCCTTGTCCAGGACCACCCCTAGACCGGTCTGCAGCCAGATTGAATTTGGCTCTTCCTGCCTCCAGGCCGGCCGTCAGGTCGTGTGTCGCCGTCCCCGGCCCTGGCCTCCTTCACGGTTGCCACTTCTCACCCTGTAGAAGTGTTGCGTGTCCCCTGGGCCACGGCCTCGCTGAGCTGTTCCCCCTTGCCCCACCGTGTGCATCTGTTTTGTTCCAACTCTTAACCGAGACTAAAAACGAAGCCGCGAATTTGTCGCTGTGGCCTGGGCTTCCTTCCCCCTCCGCCGGGGGGCTTTCCAGAATGCTGGGGCCAGGCCCCCGCCCGCCCTGCTCCCCAGCTCTCCCAGGATCACTTCCCATCTTGCCGGGCTGAGGCGAAGCCCGAGATCTGCCAGGATCAGTGGGAGTCTCGGCTACTGCCGCTCTCCAGTCGCCTGCACCAGCTTCTGCTTCGTCCACATTGTTAAAACCTGAGTTGCGTGCCGCGGTCCGGGCGGCGCCTTGGTCCTGCTTGTCCCACCGCCATCTGCCGGTGACTCCTGAGAGCAGGAGCATTTCCTAAGGCTTTTGGGCAGCCTTCCATTCAGACCCAGGATGAAAGGGCTGAGGACCCATCCGGGATCGTCCCCTCCCGCCCCCTGCCCAACCTGGCTGCTGCCCAAATTCCCTCCTCCCCTGCCCCCCAGTCAAGCTTTAGAGGCCCATTTGTAGGACAAGGAGTGAGAAGGAAGTGCCCTTGTGGAGGCAGGCCTGGGTTTTCACGTGACCCTCGGGCACAGAAATGCACGTTAGCTTTTGTCCGGGACCAGCTGGTATTTCTGCAGAAGTTTGCGTCCCTCCTCTGGATTGGCTCGGTCACCCTGGAGCCCGTGGGGCCCTTTTGAAATGCTGCTCCTCAGCCTTTATCTCCCTGGTGGCCACACGAGTGCCTGAAGCACGCCACGGCTCTCCTCCTGGATGCCCGGGGCCCGGGCGGTTTCTTAGCTCGTGGGGACATCTCGGGTTCCAGCAGGGAGCGGCTGTTGGGCGCTGGAGCTGTCGTCATGAGATAAAGAAGTTGTTGATGGGCCCACCGTTGCTAGAAGAGGGAGGTGAACAGTCAGTGCCCCGTGGTCTGCCTGGGGTCAGGGAGCGAGGTAACATGCCCTGAAAGGGAGCCGGAGAAGCCACTTGGCAGAGTCACCAAAAGGCCGTGGGGAAGTTCTTCCGCGGTCCCGGTGCGGTCAGGGCCCGAACAGTGACTCAGCCACTACTCGGAGGCCTTTGCAGAGGGAGCCCACCACCAGGCCCGTCGCCTGGGGAGAGCACACATCATCCCCACACTTGGCATCCGGAAGAGATTGCAGGGTTTGCTTCTGCTTCTGCCCTTGGGCCAAACCAAACAAGCCTAATCCTTCCTCCTCCTCCTCCTAACTTGAGATGCTTGAAGACAGGATGTCCTCTGGTGCGGACCTCAGGCCCTTCATCGCTTTCCTGGTCACCTTCCTCTGGCCTCTCCAGCTTATCATTGTCCTCCTGAAACCCTTGTGCCTGGATCTGGGCCCAGGACTCCAAGGCAGAGGCTGACGGGGCTCTCCCCTCCCTGGCCTGGAAGCCCTGGCCCTCTCCACCCAGCTCACGGTGGCGCTGATACCTCTTGGCAGACTCAGATGGCTTGGCTGTGGCCCGTCCCTCGGTCTCTTTGAGATGCTTCTGAGAGTTCTGCATCTGGGACTTGGGAGACGAGATCCCTCGTGTTGGCAGCTTTGAGGTTCGACCTGCCGAGGATCCTTTGTCTCTCGTCTCTCCCAGCTTTTTATCGTCACAGATTGGATGAGCTTGCCTTCTGCGCCTTGATCCACATCCTTTGTAAAAGCGTTGGTTGGAGACCCCTGGTTGCTACAGGAACCCAGCCATCCCACCTGCTGTGGCTCTGCCGGGGCGACCGTGTGACCCACGGCTCTCCACTTCTCCGCGAGAGCAGCGGAAGGAGACGCTCAGCCAAGAGGCACCTCAGGGATCCCATCGGAAATGGCCGGGAAGTGAAGCCAGCCCCTGCCCTCACAGCCAGGCTGGCTTTTTCCTGGGCCTTTTAGGCCTGAGATTTCATTTGAAGGAGCCTCTTTTCCCACCCATGTCGTCAGGCCTTCCTGGGGGGGCCGCGCTGAGCAGCTGGCTCCCCTCTGTGGCTTGTTGGTCCCCACCCTCGTACTGAGACAGACCCACCCGCCAAGGCTGCTCCGGGGAGCCTCTCCCCTCGGCAGCTCCTTCTTTCCCCGCAGAGTGGGAGGTGAGCAGCATGATGGCACCTCTGCAGAAGGGGGTCCGGGCTCAGCGAGAGCATGAGGAGCCCTGGCGTGAGCTGCGCAGCTTAGGTCTTTCAGCAGAAGGGCTGCCAGCATGGAAGAAGGGCGTCAACAAGTGTTTGGGGTTAGTCATCCTAGACACGGCTGACTCTGTGACCCGTCTGGGGCTTTCTTGGCAGAGGGTGAAGTGACCGCCCAGGACAAAGCTGCTAGGAAATGTCTGAGGCCAGAGTTATCTCAGGTGACTCTTCCTGAGCCAAGTCCACGCTCTAGCCGCTGAACCGCCCAGCTGCTCCCTAAGTGATCTTGAGGCAAGATTGAGGTGTGAGTTTTGGCTCTTAAAACCCATGAGCCTGGAGACCACCCTTCATCACCTCCCATCTGTGAAATGAAAAAGGATCCTTGCAGCTCCTTTGTCCTACAGACTGTGGCAAGTCTTCAAGGATGAGCTGAAAGGAAGGTGGAGAGAACCGTGAGATGCCCGCCTTGGACCACAAACATTTATTAAATGCCTACTGCGCGCCAGGCCCTGGAGTTACAAATACAAAGAAGGAGAGGCCCATACCCATAAAGAAGATATGGGGCTCAAGGAAGAGCCAGTGTGGAAGGTGATGCTTGAACTGTGTCTTGAAGGAGAGAGCCGCACGTAGCAGGTGGCCTTGGAGAGCTGCCCAAGGACTCCCAGGATGACTCCACTGGGCCTTGGCCACTGTGCCCATCACCAGGCCCATAGCTGAAGCTTTTTGAACCTTTGGTGGCCCATGATCTCCCCTGTAGGATGTGAGGAGATGGGCAAGGTGCCATGAGAGCCCAGGGCAGGAACCCTCTGGCTGATCTCTTGGGTCCCAGACCTAGTTGGAGTCACTGCCCATGATGTTCCTGGCACCGGGCCCTGTGAATGAGGCCTCCAGCATCCTGGTGGAGCTGCCAGGTCTCTGTCACCCCATGTTTAATCAGGCCTGCCCCTTAAGCCCAGGCTCAGCCCCATGGGGATTAGTTGTGCCCTTGGCCACCCCATCGGATGTGTGCTTTGCAAAATGTCACTGAAGCATTTTGTGGAAGGCTGCCCTGCATCCTTTGCAGGGGTGTGATCACCTGAAGTGCCTCTGCCCTCCCCTTCTCACCCTTCCCGGCAGGAATTGCCCTCTTAGGCCTACGAGAACCCCCGGTCAGGGAGATTGGCCCATCCTGTGACTAGCAGGTCTGGCGGCTCCAGTGGCCCCACAGCCCAGGGATGGTCTGCCAGACAGTGTCTGCTGCTGCTCCTCCTCGTTCTGGTCCTGACAGACACAGATATTTCCATAAATAAAGAGGAGAGACTATCATGTAAAATGGAGTCCAGCTTGTTTCCTTTTTAAAAGCATGGGACCACTTCTGCACTTGGCTTCCAAGCCATGCTGTTTGGTACCCTCTGACCTTCTCTTCTGGGCTTCTCTTTTTTAATGTCTCATTGACATATGTTTCATTTTCCCTCTCATCACAGAGTCTTCCCCTCTGCTCTTCCCTCCCCCCAAAAAAGTTTTCAGATCCTTCTTTGTCATCAGTAAGTGTATTCATTCAAGTACTCAGATCCTTCTGGCTCAGTCTGCACCTCAGGAGCTGCGTTCTCGGAGAAGGTGGGAGGCTCTGAGGCTGCCTTGGGCACCGGGCAGGTCAAAGGTTTCGAGCATTTATCTCGTAGCTGTCTCCAAGTTTGCTTCTTTCCCTCTGCATCAACTTCAGACAAGATGTCCCAGCATTCTCAGAAACCACTCTGATCATTCCTTAGACCCCCCCTGGTCTTTCATCATGTTCGTGGGCCGTAGTCTATCCGGTAGCCCCCCCACTGATGGGACACCATCTTCTTTTCCAGTTCTTTGTTAGAACTAAAAGGTGCTACTAGTGTTTTTGGTGCACGTGGGTATAACATTGTCCTCTTTGTCGCATCTCCGTAGGGAATAAGCCTCACAGAGGCACCTCTATGATAGAAACTTCAGCAGCCTAGGCCATCAGCCCAGATTGCCTTCCAGAATGGCTGGACCAATTCACAGCGGCAGCAGCAGTGCCCTCAGCGTGCCCTCCCTCGGTTGGCATTTTCCTTTCTTGGCTAGCTGTGCCAGCCTGCTTGGTGTGTGTGTGGCTGCTGGAACGTCAGCATTGCTTGGATGTGCAGTTGTGGTTGTTGATAACTTGGATTTTTCCTTTCAAAACTTGTATCTTTTGACCTTTTATTTCTTGGAGAATGGCTCTTGTTATCTATTTATTTAAATGCATCCCCTAGATAACTTGAATATTAGCCCTCTACTGCAAATGGTTCTTTACTCTCCTGGTTGACTGTTTGCCTTCTAATTTTAACTATCTTGTTTTTGTTTGTGCAAAAGCCTTTCAGTTTTAGGTGATCAGAACTGTCTGTTTTATTTTCTGTGCTTTTCTTTGGTCAAGATCTCTCTTCCTCTCTGTCTGTCTGTCTCTGTTTCTGTCTCTGTCTGTCTCTGTTTCTGTCTCTGTCTCTTGTCTCTATCTTTCCCTCTCTCCCTCCCTCCCTCCCTTCATTGTTGTGTGGCACTTATGTCTGTCATTAACAAGCTCCTTTTCCCCTAGGGTGCCTTTCAGTCCCATTCTTTTCCTTTGCTAGTACTCAGCAGAAACTGGCTCCTTGTAGAAGACCATGAATCCTAGGTTCCTCTCTCCTAGGCTGGGTGCCCTTGCCCTCAGGAGAAGGAGGGACGTCATGCCCCTTCCTGACGCTCCATCAGCCTCCGGGCCTGACCCACAGCCTCCTTCCCCATCTTGATCCCTCCTCTAATGCTTAGGTACTTCACCTAGGCAGACAGCCTAGCCTCCCAGCCCGTCGGCCGCCATAGTGTCTATATCTCGCTCCTGTCCTTGCTTTCAGAGCCCTCTGCTACCTTGTCTCCCTCTCTGTCCCATCCTCTCCTCCCAGTGCGTCCCCTCTGCCCTTGCAGTCCTGAAGCTGGAATCAGCGCAGACAGCCGGGGACCATTCTCACCTTTGCAATAATTGGCCTCTTGTCTCTTCCGGGGGGTGGGGATGGGGGTACTGCCCAGCCCCATTGTCTGGCCCAATCTCATGTGGGCCTCCTGACTCCATGTTTGTGATCTCTCTTTATTTAGTCAGCCATGCTGCCCATCATCCAAGGCTCCCCTCCTTTCTGGATGAAGTAGGGAACCAACCATCTGCCAGGGGTCCCCTTTTCCCAGAGGTCCCTGGGCACAGGGGCTCTGTGAGGCTGCAGAGAGGCCCTCCTGTGGGGAATTCCCTTCCAAATAGCTTTGAGCACCCGCACCCACTGACCACTCAAAGACAGTCAACAAGGCCAGTGGGCCTCGGGTCCCATTCTCTGACCCCGTCAGCTCCCGCCACCAGAAGGCTGAGCGTCAGACCTTTGCAGGCATCCACGTCCTCCCCATCCGAAGCCCCTGGCCTGCTCTTGTGCCCCTCTCGGTCTCTTCTGCCTTTGGTGCCATCACCTCGTCCCTGGGCCCTGTGCTGGGGATGCCCTGCCCTCGGGTTCTGTCGGGCGCCATGTGCACACGTAAGGAGATGCCCGCCATCTGGGATCTCGGCTGTGGCTGCTGCCCCAAACCCTCCTTGAGCCGAAGGACTCGAGGGAAGGAACGGAAGCCAAGGCTGGGGACCCTCGGGCCGCCTCCAGCAGCTTGGGGTGGGGACTTGCCGCAGGAGCCAGGGCAGCCACGCCGCAAGTGCCCCGAGGGACCTCCGTGTTTTCCGGGGCAGCAAATGGTCTGTATTTAATTTTGAAGCAAACTTGTCATCTTCCCCCTGAGTCAATATTTGAGGGCCTGGGCACACCGCGATGACGTCGCCGTCCTTGGCCCGGCACTCCTGTCATTATTCCCAGCATCCCTCCCTGGGCTTTGGGGAGCGTGTGGCCCCTCTGTCCCTGACTGTCCCCCAAAGGCCCCCACACCTCATGGCTGTGACATGGATGGGGGCATCCATACTTTTACTCTCCCCCAAAAACTGTCCCTAGCCTCCCGGCTTCTTCCTTTCACCTCCCTGTCTGGTTCTCAGAGAGCCCCTTGGAGAGCCAGGGCTGAGCGTAGGGACCCCCATGTCTCCGAGAGCCTGTGGCGGACACCTCCCGTCCATCCTTTCCCAGCCTTAGCCATCTAACACCCTGCCTCCCTCTTCCTCTAGAACGGAGTCATGTCGGGCCTGATGCAGATGCTCCTCCTGAAGGTCTCGGCGCATATCACGGAGCAGCTGGGGATGGCCCCGGGGGGCGAGTTCAGAGAGGCTTTCAAAGAGGTAAGGGCAGCCCTGGAGGCCTGGCTGACCCCATCTGTGCCCTGCCCCCAGTCCCTGAAAGCACTGACCCCAGGCAGGGGTCGGCGAGCCAGAGGAGGGGCCATCGAGTCCCTGCCTCGTCCTGGGAGAGCGGTTTCAGGAACCATTTCAGTGAAGCCCACCCTGAGCCCAGCCAGCTCTACCAGCTCCACAAAGCTCAGGTGTCTGGGGCATCGTTCCGCACGTCCATCTCTCCCTCGGTCCCAGAGGATCTACCGTGTCCTGGTTACAGGGGACCTGCCCCCCCCCCCCCCCGTCAGCCCAGAGACCCTCGTGGAGGTCCCTAAGGCCAGACCCACGCAGTGCCCCGGGGGGCTCCAGCCCTGTCTGTGGGTCCATCCAGATAGTCTCCCCTTAGTCTGCCTTGAAGGACTCGGCGTATCCCCAGAGTCCCCTTCACTTGGAGCTCTCGGCTGCCCCTGTGTCTCGGTCCCCAGTCAGCCCCGGGATTGCCGCGCTCGGCCCAGCTCGCGGATGTGTCCTGCTCGGCCCGCGTGGGGCCCCGTGCCCTGCCCCAAATACCTGGCCTTCTCTGTCCCCTCTGGCCCCCCTTCCTTCCCCCCCCCCCCCCCCCCCCGCACTGTTTTGTGGTGAATAGAGCTCTGTGTTTTTGTTGCGAAATAGCTTTTTCTTAAGTGAGATCACAGGAAAGACAGAATATCAGTTCCTTGCGAAATATAGAATTACCCGAGGCTGAGGGAACGTTTGCTTGGTTCCTGAGAGCTGGCACAAGGTGCGTTTCCGCTCCCGGCCGGGCCCCCGAGGCCGTGCGCCCCTCCTGCCTCTCCAGGACTGGCAGGGTGCAGAGCCCTGACCTTTAACCCTCCCCCCCTTCTCTTGCAGGCCAGTAAGGTACCTTTCTGCAAGTTCCACCTCGGGGACAGGCCTATCCCGGTGACCTTCAAGAGAGCCATTGCAGCCCTTTCCTTCTGGCAGAAAGTGAAGCTGGCCTGGGGCCTGTGCTTCCTCTCTGACCCCATCAGGTACGAGTGGCCCAGCCCGCCCCTGCCCGTGCCAAGCGGGAGGGTCCTCATTGCCCAGACAGGCAGCCTCTGGGGCTTCGGGCTCAGAGAGGCTGGCCTGGGGGAGCCAAGCGCCCCACCCCCAACACTCAGGGAATCATGGGATTGCAGGGGGAAGGCCCCGACTCTCCCTGGCCCCGCTCGTTCGGGAACTGACCGGCCCCTTCCCTTGGCGCTGCGGGAGGGGATGCTCGCCGCCCACCTGCGGGGCCTCCTGGCTGAGGCCGAGGCACAAACCCTCCTGGGACGAGGGCCCTGGGAGGCGGCTTCTGTCCCGTCCCCTCTAGGGGCTTGAGAATGTTCAGATGGAGCAGAGGAAGGAAGAAGTAAAAGGAGGCTTGGAGCCTGGTGTTGGTCGTGTCCATCAGTACTTCTGAGGTTGCCCTGTGCACCGGCTCCGGTGCCGCCTCCCCCATGAATACGCGTGGGTGGGAGATTCCCAGTCTCGAGGGGCTGAGCCCTAGAGCCCCACGGGGCACCACGCTTCGGTCAGGGTCCCCAGAGGCAGATGAGACGCCCTCCCGGCAGCCCGGGCCAGGGGCCCTCCTGTGCTGAGGAGCCTTCCTGTGGGGGCTCCGGAGTAAACCCCCCTCCCCCCGGGCTGAGGCTGGACAGCCGGGCCCCCCGACATCCTCCTCTCCTTCTGGGTTTCTCAGCAAGGACGACGTAGAGAAGTGCAAGCAGAAGGACTTGCTGGAGCAAATGATGGCAGAGATGATCGGCGAGTTTCCCGACCTCCACCGGACCATCGTCTCGGAAAGAGACATCTACCTGACGTACATGCTGCGCCAGGCCGCCAAGCGGCTGGAGCTCCCCCGCGCTTCCGAAGGTGAGGGGCTCTCGGGAAGGCGGTCCGGGGGGCTGTGCTTGTGATCCCCTTGTGAGAGGAGGACGCCGGGAGAGGCTCACTGCTTCTCCTTTTGTGCACTTTGACCGGAGCTCCCCGAGGGCAGGCCCCGGCTCTTGCCCCCTTTGTGTCCCCAGTGCTTACGGGGCACGTTGTGGCAGTGGCTTAGTGAACGTTTCTGGGGGGGAGGATGCAGGGGGTGAGGAGGCGCCCCTGAATGTGCCTGGGAATTTGATCCGTGGAGAAAGGATCGGGGTGGAAACGTGCAGTGTCTACTACTACTGTCAGCTAACTGTCGGCGCTGTGCCGGGAGAAATGTGGGCGCCCTCCCTTCCAGCCGGGGGTCCCCCAGGAATCTGCGGAAGGGGCTGGGGGAGGGGTCAGCACTGCAGGGGGGGGACAGCTCCTCGGGCCACTCCCCCCTGACCCCGCCTCTCTCCCGTCCCTCCCGCAGCTGAGCCCAGGAAAAGCATCCCTTCTGTGGTGGTCGGAGTGGTGGGAATGGGCCACGTCCCTGGCATCGAGAAGAACTGGAGCACGGACTTAAACATCCAGGAGATTATGAGGTGAGCGGCCCCTCCCGCTGGAGCTTCCCTTTCCTTCCGCCTGAGTCACCGTGCTGGGTGAGCCCGGGGACCGGCCGCTGACGGGCCGCACGCGTTCTTCGCTGGCTGCTCACTTCCCTGACTTGGGCGTCCCGGCCCTGTGACTCAGGCCGCCGGGCCCTGCTTTCGGGAGGGTTACAGGTGTGACCGGGCACCTAGATTGAGGGCGGGTGCAACTTCCAGCTCCCTCTTGTTACAGAAGAGGAAACAGGAAGATCATACAGGAGGGTCCTCCAGGGGAGGGTCCATTTGACCTGGACCTTGAGGGGCAGACAGCAGGGCAGCTGTTTGTGGAGGGAGACCCAGTCTGAGCAGAGGCGGAGTGCGGAGCAGCTGCGGGGGGCTCGGGCTGAGTGGGGCCGGTGGGGGGGCCGGGGAGTCCCACGGCCCCCTCTGGGCGTGTGCAGGATGGACGGTGTGTGGGAAACCGTGCGTGGGATGAGAGACGGGCAGCTGGGGAAGGCCGCCTGTCTGAACCGGGAAGTCACCTGCCTCTTCCTGCCTTTGTCTTCCAGCGTCCCTCCCCCGTCCATCTCTAGCAAAGTGTCCAGATTTGTCGTGAAAGCTTCCTTCTTTGGATTGATGTGCTACGGCTTCTACCGGGTGGGAAAACGGACGGTCAGCGTACTCCTTTCCATGACAGCCGCGCAGTCGTGTCTCCAGAGGCTGGCTGAGATCAGACCTCAGAAATAAGGCGACGGCGGCAGACGAAGCCGGGCGGGCAGCAACCAAAAATCTGAATGGGTGCTAACAGCCACACACAGGCGGGGGCCCGCGGGGGCCGGGCAGGGCTGGGGGGCGGGGGACGGGGCCGGGCCCGGGGCCTACGTCCGCCCCTAGCCGCGGCCCGACGTCGCCGAGCGCCGGTGGTGCCCGTGGCCGCGTTCGGGCAACCTCGAGAGGGCGTCTTCTGGCTTGGGTTCCTTCCCCCCGAGGGTCTCTGGTGGTGGGTTCCTGCCGAGTGGCGCAGGGACAGCTGTGGACCGTGTTGGTATCATGATACCATTGTTAGTTCTTGGTGCCAAGCACCTATAGGATAAGACAATTGAACGATCATCTTGTTATGGGGAGAATTTTATATCAATCATCAGCGTCTGTGTGTGTGTTGGGGGGCGGGGGTGGGGTGCCGTTTTCAGAGCTCCTGGCTTCTCAGACAGACCTGTCAGCTGCGGCAGACCTGACTCCGTCCCGTGTGCCCATCCGTGCCCCCCCTCATGGACCCCCCTCCGCAGTTGCCTTCAGTCCTGGCCCCACAGCTCCTCGTCCCCCACGGCCCGGCGGCCCAGGCCATCGCAGGGCCCCCTTTCGTGTTTACAGAGGCCGGCCGGGGATGCATCAGGGAGGCTGCCAACCAGCTGCTTTTCCTAAGTCCTTGCCGCTCCAGGCCTTCCCCAGACACAGCTTCTCCCTGTGAGCTTTAACAAAAATGGCCTTTCTAGACTAGTCAATCAGACAAGGTTGGTTTTTGGCTCGGGAGGGGTGCCCTGGCCCGGTCGGGGACCAACTTCTCAATCGTTAGAGTCCTGGGCCTTGGACTCCTCCAAGAAGCCTCGCGTCGGCTGCTCGGCTGCCTTGCTCTGCCCTCTGCCCTCTGCCCCTGCATGCCCGTCTGGGATCCTCTCCTTTCTAGATCATGGTCGAAACGCAAGAAGTCCATGTCCCCACTTGGTTCAGATGAGATCACTTTTGACAGCCCAGAGCTGAAGGCTACAGCCGGTACCCCTGGCACCTCTCTCTGGGCCGGCCGGTACCCCTGGCACCTCTCTCTGGGCTGGCTGGTACCTGGACACCTCTCTGGGCTGGCCGGAGCCCCTGGTACCCTTGGCACCGTCTTTGGGCCAGCTGGTACCCCTGACACCTTCTCTGGCCCGGCTGGTACCCCTGGCACCTCTCTGGGCTGGGCCACCCTCGCCCAACCATCTGGGTGAGGCAGGGAGACTGCTCCATCTCAATCACTGACCTTGGGAGGACTCAGAGACAGTCATCTCTTGCTGTTAGGAACCACCGAGTTAAGCCCCCCAGCCTGCCAGGGGGGCACGCCTTCGGCCAGCCCCTTCTGGTGCCGGCTGCTGAGGAGCTTAGGTGGGGGCCTTGGCCTTCCCCCACTTTGGGGGCCCAGCTAGGAGGCCTGGGCTTGGCTTTGCCTTTTTGGGGACTTTTTGGTTCTGGCTTTTTTTTTTTTCTTTTTTTTAAAAGATATTTCTAGCTTGTATAGTTCGGTGCATTCTGCTTTAAAAAAAATCTGATAAAACCTCTGCTCAGGTAATTTTAAATTAAAAACTAATTAAATGTCAGACAAGCCTTAAGCTGGGTTGTCTCCGAGCCTGTGGCCTGGGAATGTGAGGGGGTGGGCCCCAGCAGGAACCGGAAGGAGAAAGTTCTGGCAGCCAAGTGCCATCAGGCAGGGGCTTCTCGGTTGGCTTAGGAGCTGGTTGGCTGGGGCCTTTGCAGCCTGCCCCCCATATTTCTTTCCCCCTCCATCCGTCCTTGTTTGACATCCTGCAGAGCCGTAGCGTATCGGAGGCACAGAGGGCTCCCTCCTGTTCCTGCCTCCCCCGGTTCTCCGGGATGAGAGAAAGTGTTGTAAGCCCCCTCCCCAGCCTCTGCTCCTGTGCCCGGCAGTCAGAACCAGGGCCCGGCTCCACCTGCGGCGTGGGGGCCCGGAGCCCTCCGGGGCAAGACCCCAGCTGGGACACTTGTACCTCTCAGCTGGTGCCCCTCGGCCCGCCCAGGACTTGGTGCGGAGGAGGCGGAAGGGAGACGCTTTGTGTGAGCCCAGCCCCCGGGCCCAGAGGAGACTGTGCTGAATGGCGCCCGTGCTGCTCCGGGGGGGGCCGGGGAAGCACCGAGGGTGTGCCGGGGACTGTGCTAAAGCAATGCGGAAATGGTCGCTGCCCCCATGGAGCCTCCCTCCCCTGTGCCAGCCCCGGCTGCCCACCCGCCCTCATCACTTGTGTAGAGCAGCCTGCTTTTATGACAGTTTACAAAATGTATGGAGATGAATTCATGTCTTTTCAATGCAACGGGCCAGAATCTGGCTGTGACCCACTTTCCTGACTCAGTGTTAAACCAAATCGGATGAAATGTAACCAGCTGGAGAATGTTTTCCCCAAGTGTCACGGAAGACTGGGCCGGCTGGTGGGCAGTGCCCGCCGGTGCTCCGAGGCGCAGCCCCCCTCAGAGGCCAAGCGCCTCGGTTTCTTAAGTGCCAGGCTGTAGTGCAGGCTACAGTTCTCTCAATCATGTCCTTCATGTAATTCAGAGATTTGTGGTTTCCTTGTGAAATGAAAATAAACTTTAATTTTAGAAGATGGCGCTTCGTTGGCTTTATTTGAACGGGATTCCCAAAGTGGAGCTATCGGGGGGATGGGAAGGGGAAGAGCCCCTGACCTCGGGACAGTCTGAGCACCAGGGGGCCGGGGAGGGGGCCGGGGAATAATCGAGAACTCTTGTGTCCTGCAGGAGTCGGCGGGCCGGGAGCTGGGCCGGGTTTTAGATGGATGGAGAGGACAGAGGGCTGTTCAGGTAGGTGAGAACAGGGGGTCCTCTCCAGGTGGGAGGGTCGGGGTGGGGGATCCCGGAAAGGACAGGCCCAGTGTAGCTAAGGTGACGAGGAGGGAGCCCCGTCTGCTGTAGTCCCAGCACTCGCCCAGTGCAGTTAAGAAAGGACTGACCTCGGCCGCTTGCCTCCGACTTGTGCCCTCCTCCATTCACCTGACCCTTCACCTCTGACCTCCTGGCCGCCCCATGTTCCCCCCGGCATCTTCCAGGGCAGAGTGGCTGGGCTGCTACTTAGGGATGTTCAGAGGGGCCCCGCCTCTGGGGCCGCTGGGCCCTTCTCTGGGCTCACCCCGAGAAGCTGAAGCCCCCGCAGCAGCTCTCGGCAGGGGCCTGGGGGGCGGGCGCGGGGGCTCAGGCGTCCCCCCCTGGTGGCCGTCCTGCCGCTGGCCTGGAGGGACTGGCTGCATCCAAGGGACGCCCTGGCAGTTACGGGGCAGGCTCAGGTGCAGAAGGAAGCAGAGTCCGGGAGCAGCGTGGCCCTCGCTTCTCTAACAAGTCCCCCGGCCGGTCGTGCTCCCCTCCTGCAGGGGAATCGGCTCGGGAAGGAGCGTCCTGCGGGAGCCCCTTGTTTGAGCTGTAGGACGGGGACCAACGTCCGCGAATGTCCATCGGGTGTTTCCGGGAGGAAGGGGCGAGGAGGGACCGGGGGCCCCGGTCCTGAGCAGGAGGCCTCCACGGCCACCTTAGCCTGACCCGTTCTCTTTCCTGGCCGAGCGCCCTCCTGCTGGGGCCGGTCCCCAGGCCCTCCGGCCCCGAGCCTCCCCCGGCCCCCTCCCAGCGGGCCCTAGGCCAGGCGCAGAGCCTCTGGGGGCCTCTGGGGGCCTGGTCAGGCCGGCCTGAGAGCCTCCTCCCCCTCGGCCGGGTCCCCGGGCCCTCCGGCCCCGAGCCTCCCCCGGCCCCCTCCCAGCGGGCCCTAGGCCAGGCGCGGAGCCTCTGGGGGCCTCTGGGGGCCTGGTCAGGCCGGCCTGAGAGCCTCCTCCCCCTCGGCGGGGACCCTTGGGGCCAGGGCTTCCCCGGGCCCAGTGGCCCCTCGTCGGGCAGCGCCCAGCCCCGGTTCTGCTTGGCTGCGGCAGACGCTTGGCTGGTGTTGACTTAGGGCTGGGCCCCCTTGAGCTGAGCTGAGACGTCAAGGGATTTGTTAAGGATGGAGCACACCCCAGGGATGGGTCAATGGTTACCTTTGTTCCCAACAAGTGTCGAGTTTGCCTTCCTGCCCCGCGCCCCCCTCCTGGCAGGAAGAGGATCCCACGGACTTTCCTGGAACTTGGGAGGGACCTCGGGGTCCATACAGAGGGTGAAAGGAAGGCTCGGGACTGACCTCTCTGTGGGGGGGGGGGGAGTCACCAGGGGCCTAAGGCCGGGGGGCGCCGTCCCAGCAGGGATCCCCGCCCACCCAGAGAGAAAAGCCTGGCCCGAGGCACCGTGGGAGAGTGCCGGGACAGACTGGGGGCCTCTGGGGGGCCGGGGTGCTCAGGGCGGGCTTAACGACGGGCCAGAGGGCAGGGGCTGAGGCAGGAAGCCCCCAGGCCTGGGAGGGAGCGACTCCCCCCTCCCCCGGGTTTGCTCTGCTTCTCGGGCCTTCGCTCCTGCCCGTTCAAGGCCAAGGCCTGGACATATGGAGGGTGGGCCCGAGACCGGTCTGGCCCGGGCTCTGCAGCAGGGGGCTCCCGGGACCCGGGGGGGCCCCTCTCTGAGCCGAGATCATTGCACGATGGGCGGCCTCGGCCCACCCCCAGACGTGAGGGAGAAGAGGAGGAGGGGGCCTTTGTGTGGGCCCGGCCCGGCACCCGGCGCTCAGGCCCCGTGGGGTAGGAAGTGCCGCCCAAGCCAAGTGGGGCCACCCTGCCCCGCCCCGAGGCCGCCTCTCCCAAGAGGTATAAACAGCCCGAGCCTCCGAGTGGGGCACCAGGGCTTCTGGGAGGCAGGAGACCGAGCAGTAAGCCAAGCCCTGAGGGCATGGAGCCTCAGAGCGGGGAGAGGGCCCAGAGAAGGGGGCTCCGAGAAAGGGAGGGGGCTCAGAGAAAGGGAGGGGGCTCCGAGAAAGGGAGAGGGCCCAGAGAAAGGGGCTCCGAGAAAGGGAGGGGGCTCAGAGAAAGGGAGGGGGCTCCGAGAAAGGGAGAGGGCCCAGAGAAAGGGGCTCCGAGAAAGGGAGGGGGCTCAGAGAAAGGGAGGGGGCTCCGAGAAAGGGAGGGGGCTCAGAGAAAGGGAGGGGGCCTAAAGAAGGAGATGGGGCTCAGAGAAAGGGAGGGGGCTCAGAGAAGGCGAGGGGGACTCAGAGAAAGGGAGGGGGCTCAGACAAGGGGAAGGGGCTCAGAGAAAGGGAGGGGGCTCAGAGAAAGGGAGGGGGCCTAAAGAAGGAGATGGGGCTCAGAGAAGGAGAGGGGGACTCAGACAGTTGGGGGTTTGGAGGAGAGAGTTTAGGGAGGGCCGTGCAGACTCCCTGAGCACAAGGAGGGCTGCAGAGGGAGCAGGGCCAGGGGTCCCAGTCTTGGGCACCCACAGTCCCCCATCTCTCCCGCCCAGGAACAATGGCACCGGTGACTCAGTTGGGCTTTGTCCTTGTCATCGTCCTCCTCTGCCGGACGTCCATCACTTCAGGAACGGTGAAGCTTCGGGTGAGTGGCCTGGCCTCCGTCTGGGAGCCCTGGGGAGCCCGGCTTCTCCCCTTGGGCCGGCTCCTCGAGGTGCCCCGCTTTCTCCCCAGCCCTGGGCCCTTTCTCCCTCCCCTCCCGGGGGCAGCGCCCCCCGCTTCTGGCCGCCAGGGAGCTCCGAGCCTCCCAGCAGGGCCCCCCGACAGGCCTGGGGCTCCGCGGCCGGCTGGCTCCCAGCTCCGTCAGGCTCGGGCTGAGCACGTCCCGTCACCCGACACCTTTCTCAGTCGATTTCCCTGCTGGCCAGGCTGTAAGGTAAGCCGGTGTCCAGCGTGGCCGCTCGGAGCTCCTCCCCCGGGCCCTCCTGGGGCCTCAGTTTCCCGACTTGTTCGGCCGGGGCAGCGGGGGAGCGGCCGGACCAGGCCTCCCCAAGACCCCTTTCCTCTCCTTTCCGGCCCCTGAGCATCCGGCCAAGGCCCGCAGCCCAGAAGCCTCCCGCTCTCTCACTCCCAGCCGGATTCCCCAAGGCAGGCGGCCCTCCGGCCTTCTCTGGGCCGCCCGGGACAGCTCTCGCCAAAGCCTGACTTAGGTCTCGCCTTTGCGCCTTCTGGACCAGGCGGAGCGAGGCAGCCCCCTCCTCGGGAAAGCCCCCAGCCTCCTCCCCGAGGCTCCGGCCCGTCTGTCTCTGGAGTGGCCCGGGGCATCCACAGCCGGAACACAGGCGTTATCCCAGGTGGGCTCCAGCCCCCCTCGCCCCCTTGTCCTGGAAGCCCAGAGGCTCTGCTCCCGCACCCCAGACCACGGGGGCCTTCCGGCTACTCCGGCCCGCCTGCCCCGTCCTCCACGTGTGAGGCTGATTTTTTTAATTCGCCTTTTTAAGTACACCCCAATATTCTACCACGGTGTCTGCCATATTGCCCGCCTCTCTGCCCCAGCTTCCTGTCGCCCCTAAATTTGACAAGCTTGCCAATAATACGCTTAGGCCTGGATTAAAAAAAACAACAACAACACAAGATAAACCTCCATCCTTCAGTTTCCCAAGAGACCTTCCCCCTCCTAGAGACTTGAGGAGAAGGGAATAAGCACCTATTAAGCACTTAGTGTATGCTAAGCTCTTTGGTAAGCACTTCAATTTTGCACTAAGCTGTTAATGACTACCCTTTAGGACTAGATTCATCCACTTTGGGAGGCAGGTAACTATGCCCCGTGCAGGGCTGGGCAACCCTTCCTTACCCCGTCGGACTCATGGGTCGAGGGAATTTCCGGGTAGATGGAGGGATCAGGGTGGGTGGGGTACTTCGTATTTAGTTTTCATCATAACATTTGAGATGGACGAGGTGAGGGGACCCGGGTCTAGAGGAGAGGACGATTAGGTGGCCCAATGATCAGACTCATGGAGTGGCGGGACCGAGTCAGGCCCCCCGGAGGGTGATGGAGGCCCCAGGGGGTTCCACATTTTGGCCAGTGACTTGGAGCTGTTTGATCTGAAATCATAACAAGTTGGGGGACAGAGTGAAGATCCAAAGGGATCAGAGCAACGAACAGGCTCAGTTAACCAGAGTGAAATTTAATAGAGAAAACCGTGAAATTCTACATGGGGTGCGATGTGCAGAAAGATCCGGCGGGAGGTGGGCAAGTCCCCTGAAAGTCGGGGCCCTCCAGAAAAATGAGAGCTGCATCCGCCCCAGCCCAACAGCGTCCACAGGGCCGGGCCAGGCCGCCAGCGGAGGCGGGAGCTGGAGCAGCAGGGGCCGGAGGACCCCCAGGGCTCTGTATCCCGGAGCAGGGACTCGGGAGAACGACACGTAGAGTGCTTTGCAAACTTGAAAGCCCCGTAAGGGTCAGCCCTTCGTATTGTTGTCTTGCCCATAATGGTCTAGCATGAGGATCTCTGTCCACAGCCTGATTTACCAGTTCAGTAACTCAGGGAAGAAAACCTGCTTATAATTGGGCCAATGGTTCTTGATGAAATCCTACTGACTCTTCGTGATCGTTGCTGCTGCTCCTCCATATTCACCAACCACACCTTTGAAAAAATGCCGGGAGTCAGGATCGCGGGCCTCTCCTTTGCAAATTCCCGTCTCTTTCCTGTGCAAAAATCAAAAATTGGGACATTTGCCCGTCTCAAAGCTGGGGCTCCCCTCCCATACTCCATGACCTTTCAGCAGTCTCTGGGAGGGACCCAGGAATTACTTTGGTACTTCTAGAATTTTGCGAGGAATCAGAGTCAAGTTCACTGGCCTAGAGTTTGCTGACTCTAGGATCATCCATCTTTCGCAGAACAAGACCACTTTTTATCCTTTTCCAATACTGTTATTTCTCCTATTCTATAAAGTTATTCTGAGGTCATTGATCCATAGCAGAGTGATTATGGAAGACTCCTCCTTCCATAACGAGTTCCTGGTGACAGGAACTCTGGTACCATCTCACACTTCATTGACCTTTTTTGTTCTCTCAACAAAGAGCGTTGTTAAGAGTGTTGTTCTTTGGGTAGAGAAAAGAAAATGAAATGAAAGATGGTGCAGGATCTTTACCAAGAAAACCCCCAATACATTCACGTCATCCAGTCTGCCTTGGTTTCCTCATCTGTAAAACGAGCCGGAGAAGGAAATGGAAAATCACTCAGTATCTTTACCAAGAAAACCCCCCAATGAGGTCACATCACCCTATTTGCCTCAGTTTCCTCATCTGTAAAGTGAGCCAGAGAAGGAAATGGAATATCGCTCCAGCATCTTTGCCAAGAAAACCCCCAATGGGGTCACATCACCCTATTTGCCTCAGTTTCCTCATCTGTAAAGTGAGCCAGAGAAGGAAATGGAATACCGCTCCAGCATCTTTGCCAAGAAAACCCCCAATGGGGTCACATCACCCTATTTGCCTCAGTTTCCTCATCTGTAAAGTGAGCCAGAGAAGGAAATGGAATACCACTCCAGCGTCTTTGCCAAGAAAACCCCAACTGGACTAAATGACAAGAGTTCTGTCTTCCCTCCATTGTCTGTTGAAGTTCTCCATCACTAGAGAGGTAATAGGTAGATAAATAGATGAGAGGAATGGTGGGAGAGGGCAAGATGATGGAGGAAGAGAGAAAAGAAATGATAGAATGAGCAGGAGTGCCTTCCTCGCGGATGGGAGCACAAACAAGCAAGATTGTTCCTGCCCTCAAGGAGCTTACGTTCTGATGAGGAGGCCACGTCCTGGAGGGAAGCTGGAGAAGGAGTCTGGAATATTGGAGGTACCTGTGGTTCTTGGCAAGCTAAGAGTCCCGTCTCCTCCATGATTTCATTTCAGGATCATGACCTGTTTCTTCAGCACCTTTTCCACCTTCTCCCGTCCAAGTGGTTCGTAGCGTACTTCCAAGATGAGTGTCTTTGGTCTCTCCTTTGACCTTCGCCCAGATGGTTTCCACTGTATCTCCCCTTTCAGTCCCAGGATGTCTTCACATGAGCCTTAACAGACAACGTGATGTTTGTTGGACCTCTTGATGATATCATAACCCTCTATGTCACCCCTTCTGCCCTTCCCTTGACCTGATAGCACGTTAGGCTACTTTTCCATGCCCTACTTCAAATCTTTTTTCTTTTCTATTTTGCTTTTTGACTGAACCTTGAAGACTGGACCCTGGAAAAGAGATCAGCCTGCACTTTTTTTTTTTAAGCTTTTTATTTACAAGACACATGCATGGGTAATTTTTCAACATTGACCCTTGCAAAACTTTGTGTTCTAACTTCTCCCCTCCTTCCCTCCACCCCCTCCCCAGATGGCAGGTAGTCCCATACAGGTTAAATATGTTAAAGTATATGTTAACTCCAACATATGTATACATATTTATAGTTATCTTGCTGCACAAGAAAGATTGGATCAAGACGGAAAAAAAAAAACTGGGAAAGAAAACAAATGCAAGCAAACAACAGAGGGAGTGAAAATTCAGCCCACACTTTGAGCGTTAATAATAGTGACTCAGTTGCCGGAAAGGCAAACATCAGCTTGCCCTCCAACCTTGTTAAGAGGAAATACTTAATCCTTGCCATTCCTTCTGGGAGCTGTTGCAGCCTATTTCTCACCTTGCTGGGATTTGTGCCAGCTGGGGCGGGCGTGCCATGAGGAAGCCCTTAGGGTCGCTCTGCTATTTGGGTCTGAGCAGGCCTCGGGGAGCCCGAGAAAGAACCTTAGATCTAGAGACAAGAGGTCTGTGTTCCAATCTACCCATGTGGAAACAGCTCTTTGGTAAGTTTTCCCATCTATGAAAAGAAAAGAATATTTGTGCTCCCTTCCTCCCCCGCCACTGCCTCTTCCACCGGATTGGTAAGAATAAAGCTAATTGTTGTTCGGTCGTGTCCAACTCCCTGTGACCCCATTGGCAGAGATCCTGGCGTAGTTTGCCACTTCCTTCTCCAGCTCATCTGACAGATCAGGAAATTGAGGCAGACGGGATGACAGGACTTACCCGGAGTCACACAGAGAATGGATTTGACCTCTCGGCTTCCCGCTTCCAGGACCAGCTGTGTCGCAGGCCAGGTGCCTTCAGCTGGGAGGCAGCTCGGACGCTGCCCTCGGAGCACCACTTTGGGGCAGTTTCTATGGCTGAGGTTCCTCCTCTCTAACCCTTCCCCGCTGCGGTGGGTGGGCTGGGGGCCCCTGGCTGGCAGTGCCACGCTGGGCGCTTACATTTCTTCTCCTTCCACAGATGCCAGTGAAAAATGCCAAGCTGAAGGAGCAAGGTCTGCAGGGGATGGGGGCTCGGGGGGAAGGTCTGGGCCTGGCTAGGGGACCGAGGGCAGGGACTTTCAGGGAAACCATTGAGGAGAGCTGGACTCTCCACTGGAACCTAAGCCCAGGTGCGACCTGGAGGTGACCGACCCCTGGAAAGGGGTCTGGGTCATGAGGAACGACGGCCTTGCCCCAGCAGTTAGAGTGGGACAGTAACTGTCCAACGCCCTTAATACTCCAGTTTCCTCAAAAGCCCCCTCCTTCAGAAAGCCTTCCAGGCTTGACCCCCACCAGTTTCCCATTTCTTTTTTCTTTCTTTTTTTATTTTGCTGAAGCAGTTGGGGTTAAGTCCAGGGTCCCACAGTCAGGAAGTGTTAAGTGTCCGAGGTCAGATTAGAACTCAGGTCCTGCCGACTTCAGGGCTGGCGCTCCGTCCGCTGCGCCCCCAGCTGCCCTGGTTTCCCATTTCTTTACTGGTTCTGGAGTCAGAGGCCCCGGTGGGAATCTCGGCTCCCCGGGCAGGCCTTGGCCCCTTGTACATGGATCCAGGAGATGATCTCTGAGGGCCCTGGTCACTTAGCATCTGAGGAGGAGAGAGGGAACAGCCTCAGGGCCCCGGCCCTTCGGGCAGGTTCTGGGGGGCCAGAGATGGGGCGAGCCCTCCGGGGGGGCTCCTCAGCTCTGCTTCTGTGCCCCCACAGGGAAGGACTGCTCCCAGATCTGGACAGACAACCCGCAGTCCCCCAGCGACATCTATGTCATCAGGCCAGAGGGGGCCCCCGACGCCTTCCAGGTAAGTCAGCATTTAGTAAGCGCCTACTATGTACCGGGCCTGTGCTAAGTGCCGAGGTCCCTGCCTGCCAGCGCCAGCTTGTAATGGGGAGACAAGCACAAGGGAGGGGGGTGGTCTCCGCGGGGAGGCCGCCTGCGAGTCTGGGGGAAGCCAGGAGTGCTCAGAGGAGGAGGCGACGCGGGGACGACCGCAGAGAGGGCGGGGGGGGGGCAGAATTTGGGGCTGGGGGCCATGAGGAGCCACAGCAGCTGAGTCAGAAGGGGTTGGAGGAGAGAGACTTGAGCGCATGAAGGGCTGCTGTCGCAGTCCAGGTGAGCCGCCCGTGGAGGGAGGGCTGGTGGGTTTGGCCACAGGGTAGACGTGTGGGCCAGGGGAAGAGAAGGTGAGAATGGGCCTGGCATTGCCGGCTGTGGTCAAACCTCAGTTTCCTGCTTCATAAAGTGGGAGCGGGCGCCGCCTGGCTCTCGGGGCTCTGGGAGGAGGAGCAGGTTTTTAAGCCTCGCCAGGGAGGGGGGAGGTGCTTTCCATCGTGCTCTCTAGAAGGGGGGGGTGGGCTTGTGTTCCAGGGGCGTGAGGTCAGAACTTCTCCTCTGGGAGAAGGGGAAGGAAGGGAGAACTTCCTCTGGGAAGTCTGCCAGGAGGGGCTTCTGGGCAGTCAGGAGGCCCCTTGTGGGGGGGAGCCAGGGATAACGGCCTAGGAAGAGTCCGGGCCGGAGGGAATGCCCCCTTCATGCCTTGTAACCCCCAGGTGTACTGCGACATGCAAAAAGATGGCGGCTGGACGGTCTTCCAGAGGCGGACCGGGGGCAACGGCAGGCCTTTGGCCTTTGACCGAGTCTGGTGGGAGTACGATAACGGCTTTGGCGACGTGGAAGGTGAGGAGGCCGGAGAGTCCCAGCGCGGCAGCTCAGTGCGGGGCCTTGCCCCCTGAACCTCTGCTGCTGGCCTGGGGACATGGTGGGGTTCACTTAGAGAGGGCCCATCTCCCCGCCGGAACCCCCAAAGGAAGACTCGAGGGGCAGACAAGTGTGGGTAATACCTAGAAAAGGGAACGATCCTCTACACCCCCCAAAAAAGCGACTGGGTAACCCTGGATAACCCCTGGAGCAAAGGGCAGAGGCCCCCAGCGAGCCCCCCAAAATCAGACAACTGAGGCCCCTGAGGAAGGGAGCCCAGGAGGCAGAGGTGAACGATGCAGCGTCAGACAGGCTCTCCCCCCCACGGAACTCTAACCCAGAGCGTCCCCCCACAGGCCCGCCAGCCTGCGTCTCTGCCGGGAGGTCACGGAGGGCCCCCTGGGGGTCAGGGCTGCCAGGGGCCGGTCTGGGATGGGGCCGGGGGTCAGGAGCCGGCGGGTGGGAGGCGCCTCCTGAAGGAGATGCCGGGTTAGCAGGCAGGAGGGGAGGCCGGAGGCTGCAAGGGCCTCAAGGGACCACTTCCGGGGCAGGCCTGGCCCAGAGTCAAAGTCAGGGGAGCCGCCCCTGCTGCCCAGGGGACCCGTCAGGGGAGGGGGCAGCTGGGGCGAAGACCGGCCGATTCCCTGGCCCCGGCCCTCCGTGATGGGCGTCCCTCCCTCGCAGGCGAGCACTGGCTGGGCCTGTCCAAGCTTCACTCCCTGACGCACCAGCCCGGCGTCCGCACCCAGCTCCGAGTGGACCTGCACAGCTTTGAAAACGAGAGCCGCCACGCCCTCTATGATTCCTTCCAGGTCGGGGACGCGGCCAGTTTCTACACCCTGACCCTGGGCAGGTACTCCGGAAATGCAGGTGAGCCCAGCTCTGCCCGCTAAAGTGGTCAGATTCACAAACACTAATTAGACTCCTCCTGTGTGCAGCTCCCCAGAACTTAGCATGGGAGAGATACAAAATTTGCCTGTATAATTCACTGAGCATTTATTAAGCTCCTCCTGTGTGTAGCTCCCCAGAACTTAGCATGGGAGAGATACAAAATGTGCCTGTGTGATTCAGTAAGCATTTATTAAGCTCCTCCTGTGTGCAGCTCCCTGGAATTTAGCATGGGAGAGATACAAAATGTGCCTGTGATTCAGTGAGCATTTATTAAGGTCCTTCTGTGTGCAGCTCCCCAGAACTTAGCATGGGAGAGATACAAAATGTGCCTGTGTAATTCACTGAGCATTTATTAAGCTCCTCCTGTGGGCAGCTCCCCAGAACTTAGCATGGGAGAGATACAAAATTTGCCTGAGTGGCTCCCAAATGAGTTGGTGATGAATAAGATATAAATCCAGAAAACCATGCATTTCATTGATAAGCCCATCAGAGAGGGTTCAGGGGGAAAAGGTCATTCCTTAGGAGGGCATTCACCAAAGGCTCCCCGGAGGAGGTGACATAAATGTGGGGTTTAAAAGGATGAGTCGAAACGGAGAGGGTAAGAAGAGGGGGGATAATGTTCCGGATCGGACCTTGAGGGTCAGAGAGCGTGTGAAGCCCGAAAGCTCGGAATGAACTCGCCCAGCAAGAAGGAACAAGGCAGTGTTTCTTTTGACCGTAGTGAAGGGGGGCCTCTTGGGGAGGGGGAGCTGAAGATAGAGAAGATAGAACTGGTTTGGTTTGGATTCCGCCGTATCTGAGAAAGAGGGTGATCTTTGACCTGGAAAATGCAGAAGCAAAATGACTAATATTTTTAGTCAAAACAGAATTGAAGGAAGGAGATAATAGGGGTCCCTAATTGCCCTGGATAAATTCAGCGGGGTCTGAGAAGTACTAACAGATGGGATGGCGTCTATCGGCAAAAAGGTCATGGGGAATTGGGGAAGGGGAGTGTTCCGGGGGCCCTGGGGCAGATGTCCCGATTTTCAAGAAACAAAAGACAAAGAACACAGTCTTCAAACTATAGGTCAGCGAGCTTGACTCCTGCCAGCTTTCTAGAAGATTTTTTTAAAAAGAATGCTTAATGAATACTTAGAAAAGGAAGCAGTGACCTCAAAGAACCAGGATGTTCAGATTAACTTCCTTCTTTTTTTAGGCAGGTTTACTACCAGTTTAGTAAATCTGTCTTAAAAAAAGGACGTCAAACTGGTAGATGAGGAGAATTGTAATGCTATCATTAGCCCAGATTTTAACTGAGCGTTGGACAAAGAGGTAAATACATGTGGGCTCGATGATCGCGTGGTTCAGTGTTTTCAGACATCGGTTTAATCTGTCTAAAAAGAAGGATGATCAACTGGTGGATGAGGAGAATTCTAATGCTGTCATTAGAGCCTTGGACAAAGAAGTAAACACATGTGGACTAGATGATAGCACAGTTCAGTGTATTTGGAATTGGTTTAATGGCTGAACCCAGAGAGTAATAATAGTTTTACCTTCCTGGAAGTCTCTAGTGGAGCGTCCCAGGGATCTGCCCTTGGCCATAAGCTCTTCAAAATCTTTACCCATTACTTGAATAAAGGCAGAGATGGAATACTTCTTTCATTTATGGATGATCTAAAGTTAGAAGGGGCAGCTAATATATTGGATACTTGAATCAGGACCCAAAAAAGATTTCTGTCAACTAGAATGTAACAATAAATCCTTAGATTTGGGTTCTAGTCATCAGCCTCTCGAGTAGATGGTGAAAGAGGTATGTCTAGACAGCCATTCATCTGAAAAAGATCCTGGCAGTCGCAGGAGACGCAGCGTGTTAGCGTGTGACCTGGCAGTCCGGCACAATTGTAGGCTTCCCTGAAAGCTGTGATGTCCAGTGTTCGGGGCATGCTGGTTCCTACGGTTTAGGAAGACCATTGGGGTCAAGCGAGAGTGTACTTATTTGTTATATTATATATAGTAATACATACTTATTTACTAAAAAGCACAGGCCAGATGCTGATGTAGCACAATACCTTTCTTTGGGGAGCTTCTGTTCTATTGGGGGGTACGACTTCACAGAGAAGTAGCGTTAGACTATTAATCCCCAAAATACAGTGACTGGGGCATCATTCCTAGGCTTCTTGTAAGAAGGGGATACTCGAGCTAACCCTGGAAGGGACTCTAAGAGGCAACGGTGACCAAGATGGAGACAGGACCCTAGGAGACTCTTTGGAAGGAGCTAGAGATAGAACCGAAGATCCATGGTGGACGGGCAGGGCCTCCCCGACCCCTCAGTATTGGTCTTGCCTTCATCCATCCAGTGCTTATGAAGCGCCCCACTGTGTGCTGGGCCACGTACTCAGCAAAGAGAGTTAGACCAGACTCCTTGGCATCCAGCTGCGTCCCTCAAGGGTAACAGATTTCCTTCAGTCAAGAATAGAACAGCCATGGGCAGAGGAATTGGATTTTTAAACTTAACTCATGACAAACCAGCTACATTTCTGAATTAAGTTCAGAGACAATGGAACAGGATTTGGGCAGTTACAGGACAATATTAATTCATTGTAAATAGGATCAATTAAAAAACCAGAATCGATCTGATTATTTCAATGCCAAGGAAGGAGTTTCCTAGTAGCAATAGGGAGTCACTGGAAGCCTATTGAATGGAGGAGTGGTGCTGTCGGAGCTTTAGGGATGTCCCTCTGGCAGCTGGGTAGAGGATAAATTGGAGAAGGGAGAGACCGATGAGAAGGTGCCAGAGAGGTCCTGAAGGAGTGACAAGCAGGGGACCTGGGCAGGAAGAGTCCAGTTTTAGCACCCATTGGACGCTGGGGGTGAAGGAGAGTGACTGGATGACTAAAGTTTTGGAGCCCAGCCTTCGGAAAGATGTTGGACCTTTTGCCAGACAGAGGGAATTTTAGGAAAGATCAGGATTTGAGAGAGCACTTAAGTTTAATGTTCAATTCCCAGTAAGTTCCCATCTAGTCCCAGCTATGGCTGACGTCCCTGTCCTCCAGACTCTGCTTGGAGATCCCCGCCGAGGAGCAGCCCATGACCAGCTCTCAGAATTAGGAAACAATTCTCATTCCCCACTCCCCAAACCCAGCCTCCCAACATGTCACCCCACCAAGGTTTCTCTTCCCCAGCCCAAGAAACCCTGGTTCTTTCAGCTGTTCCCCATCACAAGAACTTGGTTCTCTTGGAGACTCCACAACTGCCTTAAACTGTAATCCAGATGTGGCCTGGCCAGGTCGGAGTACCAAGGATCTGTTACGTCCTTTCTCCTGGAAGCTCGTAATGTAGCCTGAGAGCCCACGGGTTTTCTGGCCGCCAGATCACATTTCTGACTGGTGCGCAAATTGTGGTCCACCACATAACAATTTTTTCGTGACATATTTAGAACAATTTTTTTCATAACAGTTGCTCTCTCGCTCTGCCTCCTCCTTCATCTGATACTTGGGACTTTGTTTTGGTGGCCAAATGCGCGATTTTCCACATTTAATCCCTGTTGAAGTACATTTTACTAGGTTCGGTTTGGTGCTTTTGCCTGCCAGGTTTTGTCAGTGCTGATCCTTTTATCCAGCGAGCTGCCTCTCCCTCCTCGTCTTGTGTTGTCGCACGTGTGTTAAATGGCTTATGTAAGGGAGGAAAGTGTTAAATCGCACAGGGCCTCGAGTTATACTGCCAGGTGGTCATATAGAACAATGGAGGATGGTTGGGATGAGCGTCATAGACAGGGAAAGGGAGAAGCAGGCTAATGGGCCAGTGCTGCACCCGAATGGAGCATGGGTGGGGGCCTGGGTCCAGAGAGAGAGAACAGCCCCCTCCATGCATGGGAAGGAGCTGGACAGAGGCAGGGGGGTGACTCTGAGCCTGGACCCTGGACAGGAGGAGAGAGAAGCTCCAAGGCTGAAAAAGATGGTCCTGGTCAGCCCCTAGGGCCTGCTCCCTCAGCAGCCTGAAAGAGAAGGTGGCTCTGGGGTTAGCATCCGGGTCCTGGCCACAGGGAGAAAGCCCCTATGAGTCTGGGTCCCAGATGGGAGGGGGATAGAGTGATAAGGAAAGTGAGTCTGGACCAGGAATAGAGAAGGGCCTGGAAAGAGAAGATGGCTCCGGGCTCAGCACCTGCGTTCCAGACAGAGAAAGTAGCCCTGGTTGGCACTCACTGGTCAGAGACAAAATGAATTTATGAACCTGGTATGGGGTGATTCATAAATAGTACCTGAACTCCACCCAGAGGGGTGCAAAGCTACAATCTGGCAGATACAGGGGGTAGCTCTGTAAGACTTAGGATTCAGAGCTATAATATGGCAGATATGGGGGTGATTCTGTAAGAGTTAGAGTTCATAGCTACAATCTGGCAGATATGGGGGTGGCTCTGTAAGACTTAGGGTTCAAAGCTACAATCTGGCAGATATGGGGGTGGCTCTGTAAGACTTAGGGTTCAGAGCTATAATATGGCAGATATGGGGGTGATTCTGTAAGAGAGTTCAAAGCTACAATCTGGCAGATATGGGGTGGCTCTGTAAGACTTAGGGTTCAGAGCTATAATATGGCAGATATGAGGGTGATTCTGTAAGAGTTAGAGTTCAGAGCTATAATATGGCAGATATGGGGGGTGGCTCTTTGAGACTTCAAGGAGATGGCTCCAGGCCAGAGCCCATGGTCCCAACCATTGCTCTTCCGTACAGGAGACGCTTTCCGTGGTGAAAACTGGGCGGGAGCCGCCTCCCAGGAGGGCACTGCCTTCAGTACCCTGGACAGGGACCACGACTCCTGCAACCCCTGTATCAGCGGGGATATAGCCTTCAATGAGTGCAGCCAGTGGCATGGGGGAGCAGGCTGGTGGTTCAGCGACTGTGGGGAGGCCAACCTCCATGGGGACTGGCACCCTGAGGGGGACCACAAAAGCTGGAGCTCTGACATCCACTGGGGAACCTGGAGCCCAACGGATTCTCTAAAGGCCACCGAGATGAAGGTGAAGACCATCAAGAAGGCTGCAACTAAGGCTTAGGAGCCAAGGGCCTTTCCAGCTGCCCCCAGAAGCAGATCAGAAAGGTGGCCGGCCCAGAGAGCCAACGAGAGGAGGCCTGGAGATGACAGTGTGATCTCATGGGACTGAGAAATTGGGGAGCTGTCTGCTGTAGATACTGGGGAATGATCAATAAAAATGGAGATTACAGCCTTCCTTGGTTCTGCCTACTTAAATCTACCTGTTCTCTGGGGAAAGACGGGGAGAAGGGTGGGAATAAGACTTTGGGGGAGGGCCTGCCCTCAGGGAACTTGTGATCTGAGGGGACTGAGGAGGAGCAGGTCCTGGCTGCTGTTACAGTGCAGGGTTCTTACAGTTTCTTACAGTTCATACAGAGCATGAAATGTCTCTGTGTCACACACAGGTAGCAAACCAAAATCCATTCCCCAGTGGATATGACCAAAGGAGATACAGGTCTCTTTCCCCTCCTTCAGTCAGGGTTAAGTGACCTGCCCAGGATCACACAGCAAGTTAAGAACAAACAGTTTGGATGGTAAATGAAGTCAGGAAGCTTCTCGAGCTCTCCCAGTTCCTCTGAAAACAACATGAAACCACGCTCTGAACAGATCCTGGAACAACAGAGCCTAAAAAGAAACAGAATGAAACGATTTTCCAGCTAAGATAGGTTGGAAGGACTTCAAGAAAGTTCAGTCTCATGGGGTGAAAGTGGTACACCCAGTGCAGACAGTGACAGGAAAACCAGTGGGAGGGTCTTAATCACAGCATGGATCATGGGAGACCCCTTTATCCTGGCTCAATAGAATAGTATCACAGCACACCATGGGACAGCCTCCAGTCCCAATGCAGAAGGCAAGCTGCCAGCCCAGGAAAGCAGGCAACAACCGGTGGGACCGAGTCGGGCAACCCCCAGTGCTATGGGCAAGTACACAAGGAGACCCAGTGCTCAAAGGCAAAGCTTGAAGCTACACAGGAAGCTTGTGCTTCAGGAGCAGAGCTTGACTTTAAAAGTCCCGAAATAGGAAAAAGAAAGAAAATGAGCAAGAAAAAAAGAAAGAAAGAAAGAACACTGACCATAAAAAACTACCACGGTGACAGGGAAGATCAAAACGCCAAATCAGAAAAGGACAAAATGCCTACAAATATTTGTATTAAGCTTGGAAAACAAGGGCAAAAGTCCACATCTCAATAGCACTCAGGTTTCCAAAGTGCCCTATCTCCATATCTCATTTATGTCTCCACTGTTCCTTGAACAACCCTATTTTGGGATTGTTCAGTCCGACTCTTCACGACCCCGTGAGCTATAGCACACCAATCATGTCCATAGTGTTTTCTTGGCAAAGGTACGAGAGGTTTGCTTTTTACTTCTCTAGTGGATTAAGGCAAACGGGGATTAAATGATTTGCCCAGGATCACACAGCTAGTAAGCATCTGAGGTCAGATTTGCACTCCTGGCCCCAGGCCCCGTGTCTCACTTTCCTTGGGATATATTATTTCCAACTGGTCAAATTCAAAGCTACAGTATGGCAGTATAGGGGGTGGGCAATTGGAGGGTGCAGTGAATAGAGCACTGGGCCTGGAGTCAGGAAGGATTGAGTTCATTATGATCTCAGACATTTATTAGCTGTGTGACCCTATGCCAGTCACTTAGCCCTGTTTGCCTCAGTTTCCCCAAATGTAAAATGAACTGAATAAAGAAATGGCAAATCACGCCAGGATCTTTGCTAAGAAAACCACAAATAGGGTCACAAAGAATTGAACACGACTGAAAAAAACTGAATAGAGAGAGGGAGTTTTTCTCTCCTGATCTCTGCCCTGTGTCTATTCTATAGGCAGCTTCCAATGTCTCTGAATTTCAGACTGTGCTGGCTTAGCTTTTTAAAGCCCCAAGGGGGTGTGGCCAAGTGTTTTCTCAGCCAATTGTGTTTCTGCCTTCATTCAGAGAGGTGTTTGTCTTCATATAGATATTACAAGACAGCCCTGAAGGCTGAAGGACCCGAGTTCAAATTTGGCCTCAGACACAACATTTCCCAGCTGTGTGACCCTGGCCAGTCACTTAACCCCAATTGCCTCAGAAAAGAAAAAAAATTACAAGAAATAGTTAGTTTTCAATAACATATTAAACGGCTTCTTGGACCAGAAATGTTCCCAAACCCTCCTGACTACAGCCCAAACCAGATTAAAATACAGTTGGGAAAGATGTAACAAAATAAATAAATATTTATCACAATAAAACGTCCGTAATGTTAACGAATGCTTTTCTTGGTCAGTTTGTGCTTGCTGTGGTCTTTATTAGTCTAGACGGCATCATCTGAACTGGGGGAAGGAAGGGAATCACATCTTCTCCCCGTGGTCCAGAGGAGGACAGCCAACATAGTGGAGGACCTTAAATGAATCGAAGGCTTGGGGAGACCTCAAGGTGGACACGAGAGAAAAACTCCCTCTCTCTATTCAGTTATTTGCAGGGCCGCCACACTAAAGGATAATCAGGCTGTTTCTGTGTGGTCCTGAACCCGAAAGGATGGGCGGGAGTTACAGAATGACCAACTTGGGGCCAAAAGTCAGGGAAAATTTCCCAGCAATCCTCCTGGCCTGAGGGTCTGCGACTCCAGCTCCCCGGTCTGTGGTCGGCAGGTAGCTCAGCTGGTCCTCCTGTACCTCATCTATACCCATCCCCAGAAGGGGGTGTCCTTCCCCTTAGGTAGCTCTTGTCCAGTCAGAAGCTGGCGCCTCCCTGGGGCCCCCCACCCCCACCCCCACTTTGAGACTTGCCTCCACCATTCTTGGGAGACATGGCAGCTCCCACTGGCCCTGGAGGTGCCTCACTTGAGCCTCGTGCCAGGGTCTTCCCCTTGGAAAGCCCCGTTACCCCATTCCCCCTGCTGGGCTGGTTCTGCCTGCCCAGCTCTCAGGTCCCACGTGCGGCAGAACCTAGCACGTGGCCCCACTTTTCCTGGCAGGGTGACCAGCTCCGCCTACGAGCTCAGGTTCTCTCCCAAGCTCATGTTCAAGTGAAGAGCTCAAGTTTCCTTTGGGTGCACCGGGACCACGACAGCCATTTTCCACTCACCATAAGGGAACATTGTTCCCTTACAGCTGGAGAGCTTGGGTCAGATGGCCGGGTCGGCTGTCCTGTCCATGTGAACAGAGCTGGAAATGTTGACCCTGCCGGAGAGCCTGGATTTGGGTCACTTTCTGTTCAAACTCTGTTTCGCCTCGAAGGAACAGAGATGTCAAGAGTACGGTGCTGTCTCTGTGGGTGGCAATCATCCCTGTCTCCTCCCCCAGGGCCTTGCCTTGGTCTCAGGCTGGGGCAGGTGGTGCTCCCCAGGCGGCAGCCTCAGCCACTGGGACTGTGACACAATGGTCAGAGGTTTAGAGGTGGCTTTGGGAGCTATTGCAGAGACCTCACGGGATACCCGGGTGGCCCAGCTACATGAAACACGGCCAAGGGGATGCCATGGCCTGGGCCCTGGCACCCTCCAGAGAAGCTGGAACCTCAGGCGGGAGGGTCCTTCCCCTTAGGGAGTTCTCCCTTCTCATCTCGGTCTCCAAATCCCACCTAAAATCCTTCCTGATCCCCTTTACTGTGGAGCCTTTTCCCAAAATCATCTCCAATCTTCCAGATGTGTCTTGTCCTTGAGGGCGGGAACCATGCTTCTGTGCCTTTCTGGGTAGCCCCAGGGCCTAGCATCATAGGTGATTAATAATTGCCTTTACTTGATGTTGTGGAAGTTTAAAGGGAGGCTTTGGTGGAATATTGGAGAGGAGGCTGAGTTTGCCCTTTCCCAAACAGGACCCTAGGCAGGTTATTTATCCTTCAGACTAAGTTACACAACAGGTGCTGCCCTGCCTTAGGAAGGAGACTTTACCTCACACCCATGAAATTCTAGGTCAGGTTAGTTTAAAAAAATAAAAGGAGGGGGCAATGAAATCAGATCCTGGTCTTAGAGAAATTTTAGCTCATAAACAAGTGTGGGAACCATTGTTCATTCAAATACAGTTTATTCTGGTCCAGAGCTGCTGTTTTACTAAATCCCGTTGTTCGCAGGTGCCCACCACCATCACCGCTTGAGGAAGGCAGAGGAGACCTGAACGGGAAGGACTGCCCTCTTGTTGGCTATAGGGAATAAGGTGGGACCCAGCCAAGCCAGCTTCTTGGCAAAAATGCCCTGCTTATCACTACCAATGAAAGGAAAAAATTGGGAACCATCCACTCCCCATTAGTCTCAGAGGAGAGTCAGGGCATGGGGAAGCATTCGTCCCAGTGGCCCTGGAAAACACTGAGGCTTTCACAAGGACATTCAGCCCAACTCAGAGCCCATTCTATGAAGCATCATTCTGTCATTCACTAGCCTCACACATGCAAAAACTAAGCAGTTCTTGCTCTGAGGGAGCTCACATTCTGTTGGAGCTCACGTACACAGTTCAGTAATAGGAGAGGGGAATAAGCCCTAATAACTGAGGATATTAGAAAAGGAGATACAACTTAGAAAACTCCAGAGATTCTACTAAAAAGCTATTAGAATTAATTCATAACTTTAGCAAAGTTGCAGGATACAAAATAATTCCCCATAAATCCTCAGCAATTTTATACAGCATCAACAAAATCCAACAGCAAGAGACACAAAGAGAAATTCCATTCAGAATAACTGTTGATAGCATAAAATATTTGGGAATTTATCTACCAAAGGAAAGTCAGGAATTATATGAGCAAAATTACAAAAAAGTTTCCACACAAATAAAGTCAGACTTAAATAATTGGAAAAATATTAAGTGCTCTTGTATAGGCCAAGCGAATATAATAAAGATGACGATACTCCCTAAACTAATCTATTTATTTAGTGCTATACCAATCAGACTTCCAAGAAAATATTTTAATGATCTAGAAAAAATAATAAAATTTATATGGAAGAACAAAAGGTCGAGAATCTCAAGGGAATTAATGGAAAAAAAATCAAGTGAAGGTGACCTAGTTGTACCTGATCTAAAATTATATTATAAAGCAGCAGTCACCAAAACCATTTGGTATTGGCTAAGAAATAGATTAGTTGATCAGTGGAAAAGGTTAGGTTCACAAGACAAAATAATCAATAACTATAGCAATCTAGTGATTGACAAACCCAACGATCCTAACTTTGGGAATAGGAATTCATTATTTGACAAAAACTGCTGGGATAACTGGAAATTAGTATGGCAGAAATTAGGCATGGACCTACACTTAACACCATATATCAAGATAAGATCAAAATGGGTCCGTGATTTAGGTATAAAGAACGAGATTATAAATAAATTAGAGGAACATAGGATAGTTTATCTCTCAGACTTGTGGAGGAAGAAGAAGTTTGTGACCAAAGATGAACTAGAGACCATTACCAATCACAAAATAGAAAATTTTGATTACATCAAATCAAAAAGCCTTTGTACAAACAAAACTAATATAAACAAGATTAGAAGGGAAGCAACAAGCTGGGAAAACATCTTCACAGTTAAAGGTTCTGATAAAGGCCTCATTTCCAAAATAGAGAATTGACTCTAATTTATAAGAAATCAAGCCATTCTCCAATTGATAAATGGTCAAAGGATAGGAACAATTTTCAGATGAAGAAATTGAAACTATTTCTAATCATATGAGAAGGGTGTTCCAAATCACTATTGATCAGAGAAATGCAAATGAAGACAACTCTTGAGATACCACTACACACCTGTCAGATTGGCTAAGATGACAGGAAAAAATAATGATGAATGTTGGAGGGGATGCGGGAAAACAGGGACACTGATGCATTGTTGGTGGAGTTGTGAACGAATCCAACCATTCTGGAGAGCAATCTGGAATTATGCTCAAAAAGTTATCAAACTGTGCATACCCTTTGATCCAGCAGTGTTTCTATTGGCCTTATACCCCAAAGAGATACTAATGAAGGGAAAGGGACCTGTATGTACCAAAATGTTTGTGGCAGCCCTATTTGTAGTGGCTAGAAACTGGAAAATGAATGGATGCCCATCCATTGGAGAATGGCTGGGTAAATTGTGGTATATGGATGTTATGGAATATTATTGTTCTGTAAGGAATGACCAGCAGGATGAATACAGAGAGGACTGGTGAGACTTACATGAACTGATGCTGAGTGAAATGAGCAGAACCAGGAGATCATTATATACCTTAACAATGATACTGTTTGAGGATGTATTCTGATGGAAATGGATCTCTTTGATAAAGAGAGCTAATTCAATTTCAATTGATCAAGGATGGACAGAAGCAGCTACACCCAAAGAAAGAACACTGGGAAATGACTATAAACTGCTTGCATTTTTGTTTTTCTTCCCGGGTTATTTCTACCTTCTGAACCCAATTCTCCCTGTGCAACAAGAGAACTGTTCGGTTCTGCACACATAGATTGTATCTAGGATATACTGTAACCTATTTAACGTGTTAAAGGACTGCTTGCTATCTGGGGGAGGGGGTGGAGAGAGGGAAGGGAAAAATCGGAACAAAATTGAGTGCAAGGGATAATGCTGTAAAAAATTACCCTGGCATGGGTTCTGTCAATAAAAAGTTATTTTAAAAAAATTTTTTACATTAATCTAAAAAATAAAAAAATAAATAAATCTGAAGCAAGCACAATAATTAAGCTAATGGAGCAAGATAAATAAAAAGTCTTCTCTCCCTGTTTGCCTGCCTGCCTGACACTCTCACGTATAATACAGTGCACATATATGCATGCATGTATGTATACACACAGTGCTGCATAAGCCTCGACACTTTGGATCAAAACTAAGCCCACATCTCTCTGTATCCATGAACCTCTGAATAGAGGGAAAATTCACGATTATACTAAAAAGGTGATCAGGCTGCCATCGAGGCGCTGCAGTCCTGCTCCAGACTTCGTGACCCCATTAGGGTTTTCTTGGCAAGGATACTGCAGTGATTTATCATTTTCTCCAGCTCATTTTACAGATGAGGAAACTGGGGCAAATAAGATTAAGTGACATGCCCAGAGTCACACAGCTAGGAAGTGTTTGAGGCCGCATTTGAACTCAGGTTCTCAAGACTCCAAGCCTGGTGCTTTTCTCTCAATTGCCTGATTAAACTGTATTAAACTAAATAATTAGAATTAATAAAAAAGGAATAAAAATGCCAAATATCAAAAGATGACAAGAGCCCTTCTGGCTACACCACTAGGGGGCATGTTTCCTGGAGAGTGCGCACGCGCACACATTCACAGACACACACACTTATACATTCCGCACACTCAGACACACTCAAAAACAGTCACACACTCACACTCAGACACACATAGTCAAAAACATTAAGCATGTGAGCGCCCCTCGTGAACTATGACTACGGAGCTCTGATGCTTGGCTGGGGAAGAAGTTTGGGAAGACGTGTCAGCGGACTCGAACTCATGTCTGTGGGGGCGCGCGCGCGCACACACACACACACACACACAGACACACACACACACACACACACACGAGTCTACACTGCAACTCCTCCATCAAAGTCATCAAATGCCTCCAGAGAAGACGGACCGGAGGAAGGCGGGGCGGACCCACGTGCGCCTTTGTGGCGTCATAAAGATCCAGGGGCGTGTCCTAGAAGCTCCGCCCCCCCGGAGCGAGGCTGAGGCGGCGGGGCGCTCTGCCCAGAGCTGAGAGCCGGCCCGGCCGGGCGTGGGGGCGGGAAAACGCCAAGGCCCGCCCCCTCCCCGCCGTGGTTGATCCGATGCGGAGGCCCGCCACCCGGGCCGCTGTGGATTTGAGCGGTGACGGCGGGAAGGCGGAGCCTCCACCGCGGGGCCCTCTATTGGTAGAGGGGCGGGGCCCCGCGGGCGGTACACGGGGCCGATTGGCCGGCTCCTGGGCCGGGGGGCGGAGCCCTTCCGCGGGGTGGGGAGTGGTGGACTCCCGGGCTCGGGGCCGGGGCACTGCGGAGTCCCGGCCCCTGGGCTCGGTAGTGGTGGTGAGCCGAAGTAGGGGCTCTTCGACGGGGCAGCCGTGGGAGGGCTGGAAAGCCGAGCCGCGGCCCCTAGGCTCCGTATTCGTGGTGGGCCGGAGCGCCGACCTCTCCCCGCCTCCGCGAAGACGGGAATGCCGAGCTCCGCCCCCAGAATCCGGGGCGCTCGGAAGTTTCGGAGGAACAGCGCCCCGGCCTGCTCTGCGGAACGTTTCGGACCACAGGCCTCGGAAGACAGCGGCGCACCCAGTCAGCCCGCGTCTGGGTGCCAGGCCCGGTCCCCAGCCCGTGTCTCAGCCCTGGAGGCACGGGGCGGGCAGCACTCCCGGCCCGCGAGGGGAGGGCTGGGGGCCGGCCCAGCTCACCGGAGGTGCCGGCGTGAAGGGAAGACGCAGCCCCGCCCCGGGGGACCGCCATCGGCGGGAGGGCCGAGCCCCGCCCCCTCAGCAAGGCGATTGCTGGGAACCGGGGGAACGTCCCACTAGCCCGTTCCTCATTCCGAGGGGAACTTCGACCGTCCGTCACCGGCGTGAGGGCGGAGCCACCTCCCTTCGGCTGGGGGAAGGCCGAAAGGCGGAGCCTCCCCGCATCAGCTCATTATTGGGTGGGAGACCAAGCACCGCCCCCTCAACTCGCCAATGGTCTGAGGGAGCAACATCGTCCCTTCGTAACGGCGGCGGACGCAAGGCGGGACCTGCCTCCTTCAGCTCCCTATTGGCTGGAAGACCAAGTACGGCCCCCTCGACTCGCCAATGGTCTGAGGGAGCAGCATTGCCCCCTCGTAATGGCGGCGGACGCAAGGCAGGACCTGCCTCCTTCAGCTCTTTATTGGCTGGAAGTTCCAGCACCGTCCCCTTGGACCGCCCTTCTTGTGGGCTGGGGGTCAGGGTCCAGTCCCCCGGACCTAGCCGGATGCGAGGAGCCGAGCCTTCCTTGCTCAGCTCCTCCCCGTTCGGCCGCAGCAGTCACACCCCCGCGGTCCATTCCCGCTGGGCGGGGCCTGTATCCTCCCAGTCCTTCCCGGGCCGCTCCAGTCCCGGCCCGGCCGCTCCCCATTGGTGGAAGGACGAAGGCCCGCCCCTAAGCCGAAAGGTCAGGCCTCCCTCTCCACGTTTCTCCTGGTTCGGGCGACCCAAATCCAATCCTTCGTGGCCTCTCTCCGAAGGCAACTTCTCCCGGCCAACCTCGCCTCCAGGACTCCTCACGGGAGGGCGGGAGGAGCCCGGACCCAACTTCCTCTGGGAAGTCCCGGGGGGGCGTGGCCCGGAGTTTCTTTCAGCCCAGCAATGTTGGTTGAGAGGGGGAAGAAGAGCCCCGAGTCCCCCTCTGACCAGAAGGACCTCGCAGCCCGTTTTAGAATCCACACTATTCCGCCACCAAGACTGGCCGAGCCCCGATGTACGAAGCTCCGCCGCCTTCGATCACTATTGGAGAGATAGTCCCGCACGGGACCCTCCTCTATGTGATGTGTGGAAGGCGGAGCCCCGCTCCCAGGAATCTCTGCGGCTGGGACAGAGAAACCTCGCCTCTTTTTCTCCTTATTGGCAGGACGAGGGAGTTACGTTCACTTACAGGGGGGACAGTTGCAGAGCCAAGCCCCGCTCCCCAGACCTTTTTTTTGGAAAGCGAGGTTTCGCTCCTTCTCCTCCATATTGGGGAGAGGGCGGAGCCACGGGCCATGAACTTGGAGATCCCTGGAAGTTCTCGGATCGCCCCATAGATTCTCTGTTTGGAAATCGAGGTTCCGCCCCCTCCGCTCCCTATTGGCTGGAGGGCGGAGCCACTACCACTCAGCTCGGCGACAGTTGGAGGTCGCAGCCTCGCCCCCTAGACTTTGTTTTGCTCGGGAAGAGGAGCCCCGTCCCTTCTGGTCCTTATTGGTTAGAGGGCGGAGCTACCTTTTCTCCGCTACGGAGTGGATGGAAGGCGGAACCGCGGCCTACGGACTTTGGGCTGTTTGGTAAACAAAGTCCGGGCACTGACCCTTCCTATTGGTTGGAGGGTGGAGCCGCAGCCCCTCCTCTCGGAGATGGTTGGCGGACTGAGCCCCGCCCCCTGGACGCGGACCTCTGGGCTCCGTATTGGTTAGAGGGAGGAGTGCCGCCGGGTCCGGGATGCGGGATTGGTCGCAAGCAGGAGCCGCGCTCCCTGAACTCTGTGCCGTTTGGCTGGCGTACTGCCGCCCCCTCGGCTCGATCTTTTTCTGACAGCAGAGCTCCGGACGTAGGACTCGATATTTTCTGGGATGCGGAGCCCCGCCCGGCACGCTCTTCGGCCTTGGGAGTGCAAAGGCCCGCTCCTCAGGAAGCCTGGTCTCTGAACGGCCAGCCCCGAGCTCTCGAGTTTCGTTCGAGCACGGAGACCCGCCCCTTTACCCCGCCCCGTTTGAAGAGCTCGACTTCTGGCGTCGAGTCCGAAAGTTGTAGAAAGACGAAGTCCCTCCCCCAGGCCCCGTAACGATGACGTTTACAGGGTTCGGATTGGCTGTCGCGAGAAGACCCGCCCCCGAACCGAAGACGTAGCGATGGGCGGGCCCCGGGGCTGCGCAGTGCGAGCGGGCCGCGGAGGTGAATGGCAGCGTCCGCCTCTCGCTCCGCCGCCCTGCGCCGCCCGCGCTTGCTGTTGCTGCCGCAGCTCCCGGGGGCCGCCCGGCCCGGCCCGCGGCCGCGCCTGTGCTCCTCGGGGCCGCTCATCATGCAGCCGCCGCCCGCTGCTCGCGGCTGGCTCTCGGGCCTGCGCTTCGACAACCGCGCCCTGCAGATGCTGCCCGTGGAGGAGCCGCCGCCCGGCGGAGACCCGGCCCCTCGGCCCGTGCCGGGCGCCTGCTTCAGTCGCGTCCGGCCCTCTCCGCTACGCGAGCCGCGTCTCGTAGCGCTGTCCGCCCCAGCGCTGGCGCTGCTCGGACTGGGCCCGCTGCCGCCGCCGGCGCCGCCCGGTGCCGGACCCGAGAGAGAAGAGGAGGTGGAGGAGCAGAAAGAGGAAGCCGAGGCCGGGGGAGCCATCTCCCGCCGCCGCCGCCCCGCCTCCGGGGCCGAGGCCGAGGCGGAGCTGTACTTCAGCGGCAACGCGCTGCTGCCCGGCTCTGAGCCCGCAGCGCACTGCTACTGCGGCCACCAGTTCGGCAGCTTCGCGGGGCAGCTGGGCGACGGCGCCGCCATGTACCTGGGCGAGGTGCTGGGCCCGGACGGGCAGCGCTGGGAGCTACAGCTCAAGGGCGCCGGCCTCACGCCTTTCTCCAGGTAAGCTCGAACCCCCGACCCCGTGGGCTCGCCGAGGGGCCCTGATCCCCGCTCCCGCCGGTCGGGTGACCCCCCAGCATATGTGCCTGTCAAAAGGGAACTCCCTCCCCCCTTCAAATATGTGGCCGGCACGGATATCCCACTTGAATTTGAGCATCTTGACTATAGGAAAAGGTGTCTGGTTCCTGAGCCCTCACACCCTCCCCGACTTGCCCCCAGCCCCGCGTTTCTCACCCCTTCCTGTGCCCTAGCATTTGACTGGCTCTCTCTCCTCTCACCTGCCTCGCTGATTGTGCTAGGAAGGGGGGGAATACCCACTTTACTCCTTTTCCCTGAGGGATTTGGCTTTTTTTGGAGATGCGGGACTTAGGGTCTGTCTGGCCCCTAATTTGACAGGAAACTGAGGCCTGCAGAAGGGTAGTGAGTTCAAGGAGAGGATGAGACAGTGATACATCTTGTTCTGACACAACTCGATTCCCTTCACAAAGGCCTCCCTCCTGGGTGATCATCATGTGTCCCCCTCGGAGGGCCCGCTGCCCTGCTGTCTCAGGCTTCTGCTTCCTCTTAGTCTTGGGACATTTCTGCTCCTCCTTCCCTTCCTAAGCCACATTCAGCCACTTGTTTCCAGCACATACTCTGTCTCTAGCTTGAGTTCTCTTGGGAGAGAATCCCAAATACTGATTGAGAGCACCTGGCCTGGGTTTGCAACTTTGCAAGTAGATGACCTCTGAGCCTCAGTTTACTTTTCTGTAAAATCTGCCCAACTGTGAGGGAAGTGCTTTGTGAACCAGGATAGACTCTGGAAATGTGAGCCGTTTTAACCACAGGCTATCGCATTCTGTCCTTTCTGACCAAAGATCAACATGGTTTTCTATATGAGCAGCAGGTGACAAATTTAAGGAATCAGATTTCACAGGTTTCTTTGACTTTTCTGCCAGTTTTTGTTTTCATTCTGTCAGTGAAACTTCTGATTGCTTCTGAAAACCCTCAGCGGAGGTCTCTTTGCCTGGGATGGAGGCAACCCTGAATCTTAAATGCTATGCCAACTGTTTACAAAAGCACTGCTGGTCTCCCTGATATCCCAGTAGAAATTGAGCACCTTGACAATAGCAATAGTGTGTCTGCTGCCTGACATCTCACACACTAACCTTGGTGACTTGGGTTAACTACCCAGTGGTTCCCCAGTCTGCCAAATAGATGAGCTCCCCCCAGCCAAACTGGGGGTGCTTGGGGGGCTGCTGTTTGCTCCTCGGTCAGGTGCCTGTGGTTAGAATGGACAAAGCCCATTACAGACGTTCAGGAAGATCGTTCTTGTAGGATTAGTCTGAATGGCTGCCAGATTCTGGCTTAGGATTCTGAAATCTCACCTGGGATAAGAACTAAGTCCCTTTGTCTCAGGGTCAGCTAAAACGGGGGCCAAGGGGAGTTTGTCTTTGCCAGTGTCTGCCAAGGCTCAGGGCTCCATGCTGAGCCAGGTCACACCTTGGCCAGTCCCTCTATTTGAACCAATGAAGCTTCTCTGGGTAAATGTCACAGGGAGAATTTCTACATGGATTCTCCAAGATCTCAGCATTCCCGGGAAGTTCTGTTGGTAAGAAAGCAAGTGGAGGCAGAGAGTAAAGGAGTGATGGACCCTAGCTGTCTATCACCAAGTGGTTTTCTGGATAACTGAGGCCTGGGATTTTGCTTGTGTGTATGTTGTGCCCCCTCTCCCCTGCATCGCTTAATGCTGGACATTTTTGAAAGATTGGGCATTTGGCAGAGAGATAAGATTAATCTGCTTGGTCTGCAGGTGAAAGCCTGAACCTGGGCTTGGCTTCCTCTGCACTGGAATTGTCCCAGAGTGCATTGGGTTTGGGAGCGAGTTCCTTTGTGATATAGAGTATTCCAGCAGAGACCAAAAGATGACACATTAGTGAGGTTCCTGCTTTGGGAAGAGGCTTACATAATCCCCCAGGTTTATTTTCTTGGATGGATTGATCCCTGTGGCACAGGACAATCCTTGGCTGCCCCAGAAGCCTGTTTGTTCTTGTTTATTTTAGGATTCAGATTTGGAAGGGATTTTAGAAATTGTGTAGTTCAGAGAGAAAAACTTGAGGCCCCAGAAATGTGGGCAGACAAGTGATTCTTCTGAGGAACCGCCTGGGTTCTCCCCCCTGCCACGTTTAGGTCCTCGCCTGGGCTTTGGCCTGGTTTTTTGGGGAGGTGCGTCTGCTACAGCTTTTTAAAATGGGAATACGGGCCGTGGCCTTGGGGTCAGAGCAGGTGGAAGCGGGAGATGAGCCCTTTTAGCTGCGGGGATAAATATTCCACCATCCCTTTGTTTCCCAGGCAAGCCGATGGCCGGAAAGTCCTGCGCTCCAGCATCAGGGAGTTCCTGTGCAGCGAAGCCATGTTCCACCTGGGCATCCCCACGACCCGGGCGGGCTCGTGCGTGACCTCCGAGTCCAAAGTCATCCGGGACATTTACTACGATGGCAACCCCAAGTATGAGAACTGCGCGGTGGTGCTGCGGATAGCCTCGACTTTCCTGAGGTAAGGGTCGAGACCCACCTCGGGCTAACTCTGGGATCGGCTGGTCTGGATTCTGGCCCAGGCCCAATGCCACCCTCCAAGACCGAAGCGCCCTGGGCAGGCTCTGAGGGGGAGTATATGCTGCCCCCTCCCCCCAGTGGGAGATGGTGCTGGGAAGACCTTGGGGAGGTCTGCTACAGCATGGCCAGGTTAGGGTTCCATCGTCTCCACCAAGGTCAGCTTGGCTCCTGGCTTTGCTGGGCCCGGGACCCCCTAATTCAGTGATCGGGGCATGCAGTTATGTAATAAGCAGGCACGGGGGGAGGGCAGGCCAGCCTGGCCGCGGAAGGGGGCCTTGTTGATGCTTGAAAGCCGAACGAGGTCGGCGTTAGCCGTGACATTGAACCTCCCTTATCGCTGGCTGCTGATCCGGCGCCAGCTGCACGGGCCGGCACGAGCCCGGGGCCTCTGATGCCAAGGAGAGGTGTTACTAATTAAAGAGCTGCTCAGGGCCTGCCCGGCTTTCTTGGCATGGAATCTGGAGGAGGCCCAAGGGAGCCCAGGAGCTGGAACGTGGGGGGAGGCCCTTCTCTCCTCCCTCTGGCCAGGGAGAGTCCCTGTAAAGACTGACTTCACTTTACCCCCCCAAGGGAGCTTCTGGGCTCCTTCCCCTCTCCTAAGTTGTGGGTCCCAGGTGGTGCCTGAGCTGTGGCTGCTTACAGAGGGGCTGCCGTCCTCACAGTCCCTTTTTCTCCTCCCAGGTTTGGCTCTTTTGAGATTTTTAAGCCCCAAGATGAACACACAGGGCGCAAGGGCCCCAGTGTGGGCCGGAATGACATCCGGATCCAGATGCTCGACTATGTCATTGGCAGTTTTTACCCAGAAATCCAGGCGGCCTTTGCAGAAGACAGCGTGCAGAGGAATGCAGCCTTCTTCCGCGAGGTGGGTAGGGGTCCCTCATGTAGCTTTTCCCTCCCTCCTCCTGCAGACCTTTTGCCCAGGTTTCAGTGAGTTTTTGTTAAGCATTGTCCCCCTGGGACTTAAAGGGCTCAGGAGACCCTCTGCGCCTCTGCTGGAGGAGCCTGAGACCTGGAGCCGGCTTCTTGCAGGGGAAGGCAGGACACTCTGGCAGCCTCAGGAGTTGAGCCAGCCTGGCCGGGCAGTTGTCCCAGAGTCCTCTCTGGTGCTCAGATGACCTCGGCCAGGCCCCTCCGCCCTCCAGGGCTGCAGCAACAGCACCTGCCTCTCCTGGGGACACCGGCTTGAAAATCCCATTAGGACAAACCAAGGATAGATAGAAAAGATGAGGAACTCTTTGTTTTCAATAGCCTGAGGCCTCTGAATTATTGCTGAAGCCTTCAGCGTCTTTATTATCAAGTGCCTGCTGTGTATTTGGCCAATCAGTAAATACAAGACACACACAAGGGAGCTGAGGGATAGACATGGGTCTGTGTTTACTGATAGTGGGCAGTGCTCTCCCCACCTCTGAGAGTTTGGGACTGAGATCCTCTCTTTTGGGGGGACTCCTGAACCTAGGGGATCCCTCCCTCCTTCCTGGGCAAAAGGACTAGGTGGAGAGCAGAGGCCACCAGGCCACTTTTTAGGAAGGAGCCATCTCTGAGGGGTGGGACAGCTGGCAGGCGCACACTTGGGGGTCCTCCAGGGAACCTCCCTGGGAAACAGCCTCCTCTTGAGTTTTTCCCCATGGGGGCCGCATCCCCTTGGCTCTTGCTCATGCAGAGGGGCACCGGGCCGGCCCTTCCAGCCGCTGTGGGCAGCGTGATGGGCTCAGGGGAGGGGAAGAAAGGAGAAAAACTAGAGTGGCCTGCTTGCACCAAGATGGACCCAAGCAGAAGCCTGCTCTGAAGCCGGGCGGTGACCGTGCCCTTCCCTTTGACCAGGTCACTCGGCGCACGGCGAGGCTGGTGGCCGACTGGCAGTGCGTGGGCTTCTGCCATGGCGTGCTCAACACAGACAACATGAGCATCGTGGGACTCACCATTGACTATGGGCCCTTTGGGTTCATGGACAGGTGAGGCACTCCTCCCCGGGGCCCGGGGATCCCCCACGCTGGCCAGGACAGGGCGACTCATTGCGACTCCCCGGCCAGGTACGACCCCGACCACATCTGCAACACCTCGGACACGGGGGGCCGCTACGCCTACAACAAGCAGTCCGAGGTGTGCAAGTGGAACCTGCAGAAGCTGGCCGAGGCCCTGGTGCCCGAGCTGCCCCTGGAGCTCAGCGAGGCCATCCTGGAGGAGGAGTACGACTCTGAGTTCGAGAGGCACTATTTGCACAAGATGAGGCAGAAGCTGGGTCTGGTCCGGCTGGAGCTGGAGGAGGACCGGGAGCTGGTGTCCGCCCTTCTGGAGACCATGCACTTCACAGGTCAGTGGGGCCGGGGGCCGGGGGAGTGACTCCGTCGGAGCCAGGGCCTCTGCCCCCAGAAGGCTCCCGGCACCCACGGGCCTCCTTTTGGATTCCAGGGGCAGATTTCACAAATACTTTCTACTTACTGAGCTCCTTCTCGGTGGCCCTGGAGCCCAGCCAGGACGCCCACTTCCTGGACCAGCTGGCTCAGCAGTGCGCCTCCTTGGAAGAACTGAAGCTGGCCTTCAGGCCGCAGATGGATCCCAGGTAGTTGCCCTGTGTGGCCCAAACGGCGTCCTGAGCACGGGGCCTCGGACCCTCCCATCTGGGTGTCCCTAGAACGCTTTGCCTGCCTCAGCTTCCTCCTCTGCAGAGTGGGAATGCTGCAACCCTTCCCTCGCCTCCGAGTGGTGGGGGTCCCAAGCGCCTATCTGTTGGGTCTGCTTAGGGCGTCTCTGAGGGACCCCCGAGGGAGCTGGGAAATTCTTTCTGTCCCTTGTTGACGACTCTTCAGGGCAGAATAATGACATTCACTGGAGGCAACTTTAGTCCTCTACAGAGGACATGTGAGCCTCCAGCCCATTAGACTTCTTATCACCGTTTATTAGATGAGGAAACTGAGGCAGGCAGAGAGGTTAAGCTGGACTCAGATTTTTGTGGCTCCTGGAGATCTGAGTGTGGAAGCTAGTTTCCTAGCAGTGAGCTTTGTGCTGTGCTTTGTGCCCAGGCTGTGGGGAGTTATACGGGAGGCTGTCTCCCCACACCCCAGGGAGAGGGAGAGACACTGGGTTGTTTCCTTTAGTCCCTGTTGGGTGGCTGGCAAGAGAAAGCCTCTGGGATGTAGAAGTGTGGCCCTTGTGGAGCCTATGCACCCCCTCTCTAGCCCGAGGAGGGAGTGCCTGAGCAGGGTCTTGGAGGACTCTGGGCACAACAGGGAGAAAGCTGCCTTGGAAAGCCAGTCTGCTCTTTGTGACAGCAGGACAAGGTTGGGGAGGACAGACTCGATTACTGAATCATGGTGGCTGGAGAGAAGCAGGGGAGGGATCAAAGTGAACCCAGGGAAGGGGCTACACCCCAGGGGCCACTCCATGGGAAGGGACAAAGTAGGACTAGACACCAATGACTTAAGGAAAGGTGAGCCCGAGGCTGTGGGAGTGAGGGAGAGTGCGGGGAGGCTGACCCGGCAAAGGTGAGCTCTGAAGCCGGGCCGGGGTGTGCCCGGGAGCCCCAGCAGGTCACTAGTGAGTAACTTTAGACAAGAAAGGAAAGCTGCTCATTACCCACAAGCTGCAAGGGGGGGGGGGGGAGCACAAGAGTTGTGGACAGGGCCTGGAGAGGTGGAGGGGGGGAGAGAGGGGCTCTACTTTCCCTCTGAGCTTGGAGGTGGGAAGAGCAGGTCTGGGGGGCCCAGGCAGCCCCACTCCCTGATTTCCCTCAGCAGTACCCAGGGTGAGGAGCATGCGTGGGCCTGGGCTACACCCCATCTCTTTGCTCCTAGGCAGCTCTCTATGATGCTCATGCTGGCTCAGTCCAATCCGCAGCTCTTTGCTTTAATCGGAACCAAGGCGAGCATCAATAAGGAACTCGAGCGCATCGAGCAGTCCTCCAAGCTGCAGCACTTATCGCCCACCGAGCTCATCAGCCGAAACCGGGAGCACTGGGAGACATGGCTCCAGAGATACAGGTGAGCTGGGGGGAGGGAGGGTAGAGGGGGGGCGCTCACCTCTGGGCTCCAGGCCCTGTGCCCATCCTCCAGGACAGCATAAGCCCTTGAGGGTCAGCTGCACCTAGCCTAGTACCTGGTAGACAGGAGGTGCTTAATCAGTGTTTGGGGAGCCAGGGCTGGCATCCAGCGTCCCTCCGTGTGATTCCAGAGCCCGGTTGGAGAGAGACGCGCAGAGCACAAGTGGCCCGGACACGTGGGGCGTGGAGCGCGTCAGAGTCATGCGCTCCAACAACCCCAAGTACGTGCTGAGGAACTACATCGCCCAGAACGCCATCGAAGCGGCGGAGCAGGGAGACTTCTCAGAGGTATGGGGGGGAGCTGATGGGGGGGGGGGGGAGGGGGAACGCCATGTTCCCTGCTTATGGCCTGCTCTCTTCCACCTCCCTGTGCAGGTGAGGAGGGTGTTGAAGCTGCTGGAGAAGCCCTACTCTGAGGACTGGGAGGCGGCCCTGGACACGGCCCTGGACATAGAGGCCGCAAGTCCAGCAGAGGCCGCGCAGAGCGGGGAGGCCTCAGGCGGCAGCCGCCCATCCTACAGCAGAAAGCCCCCACTCTGGGCCGCAGAGCTGTGCGTGACGTGATCTTCGTAACCGCCTTGGGGGTCTTTTCCCACCAAGGCTGCTCTGGGCACGCTGAGCCCCTGAAACGGGCCATTGGGCAGCTTTGGTTGGTCCCACCACACCTCAGCCCCCTCTGGTCTTTTCTCCATGAAGGCAAAGACATCCAGTCAGTTCTGACCTGTCTTTGTCTGATGGCAGCTCAGCAGCCCAGCCCCCTGCACTTCCCTCTCTGGCTCCGTCGGAGCCCTCGCTTCCCCCTTTGCCTTTCTTTTGAAGCTTCACGGAATGACATTTATTTCTGGTGGATGCAGATCTGCCTCTCGTGAGGGGACTTAAGACTGGAGAGGGGGACAGGACCCTCTACCTGCCCCGGAAGAGGGCAGCCCAGCCGCCACCTTCTTTACCTTCAGTTCCTTAGAAAGAGACACTTGGCCCACAACTAGGAAAGTATGGCTAACCTCGGTGAGGGGAAGGGGGCCACCCCGGCTGCTTGCTCCTGTCCGCCCAACAGCCCCCCTCCAATAAATGGCTCAAGCTGACTGCCCCCCGACCTGGCCGGGGTGGGGAGCTGCCCGGGACAGCCCCACAGGGGTGCCGGAGCCTTTATTAAGTGGCTATTTACAGAGAAGAAAGTGAATTCTATTATACAGCACTTCTTGCCTGGGGCTCATGTGTCTCTGTAGTAGTTGTTGAAGTTAATTCTCAGGAGAAAGTCTTCAAGATGGGGCTGGTAGCCTCGGTTCACCAGCTTGGTGACCACTGCAGGGAAGAAAAGGAGGCAGGGTTTGTGCCCCGGGGCGACAAAGGCCCCAAAGCCCACCAAAGATGACTCTCCCAATCCCCTGTCCTCACCTTTGAAAAGAAAGTGAGAGTAGTACTTGAAGGTGCTGTAGGACTGCTGCATGAGGGCAAAGTTGGGGTGCACGGCCACCTGCTGGCCGCCATCATAGGTCCAGGCCTGGGAGATGAGCTGAGTGCGGAACTTAAGGATGAGGCTAAAGATGCTGTGGATGACGTTCATGACGGGGGCAGCCTTCTCTGTCAGCAGCCCCCTGGGGTGGGGAGCAAGCGGAGGTGAGGTCAGGGTTCCCCAGCCAGGCCCTCTGCTCCTATCTGCACCAAGGAGGGCCTTTCAACACAGGCCTCCATCTCCCATCCCAGCTGTGCCCATGGGGGTGGCTTGGTCTCCACTGGGCCCTCCCTCTGCTAAGAGACCCATCATCCTGTGCTAGGGCAGCCCTTCAGGCCAGTGGTCTCCTGGGCCACCAAGTCCCCGGGCGTAGCTGCCAGGACCTTGCCCACTAAGCGTCCCACCCCTCCTCACCGTCCAACTGGTCACAGTGTCTCTGCTTCCTCTCCTTTACCTTCGTCTGACCTCATCCCACCCAAACTGCTCGCCAAAATGGCTGATGAGTCCAAGTTGCCAAATCCCCCCACCTTTCCTCCATCATTCTCCTTGATCTTGCTGCATGCAGCACTTAACCACTTCCTGGGTGTCCTCCCCCTTCCACTGTAGAAGCTCTGTCCTGGGCCCTCAGCTCCCTCTGGACCACTTCACTGGGTGAGCTCGTGGGTCTTTCCTGGCCCTGGGTACGGATCCCTCAGACCCACCTGTCCTGCCCAGCCTCTGCTGACCCCCCAGCTCGCCTCTCCCATCGCCGGGTGTCCAGGAGAATGTGCCCCAAACCCCCTTTGCCTGGGCCCCTTCCCTCTACTGCAGAGAGTGCCCTGCACTCTCGCCAGCATCTTGGACCCTCACTGTCTCTCAGTCCCACCTACAAACCGGCCAAGGCCACTCTGACCCTGCTCGGATGCAACCCCTGCAAGAGCTGCTGGGGAGGGGAGGGGGGTGCTACCTGCCTCCAGAATCTCCCTGCTCCCATCATTTAGCCACCAAAGCATGGCTTTGACCACATCACCCCTGCTCAAACTCAGTCTTGGGGACATGGGGTCCGTTCCAGGGACACCAGCCACTCCTGACTCCATTTCTAGCCCCTCCCTCTTGCAGGAAGACTCCTCCAGCCCCTCTTAATTCTAGTGCCTTCCCTCCATGAGTTCCTGTTTATCCTGGACCTAATTTGCATTTGCTCCTTTGCACGTTTTCTGTGTCCATCCTGCCCCCCCTTTCTGCCCCATTAGACTCCCTGAGGGCAGGGTCGGGCACACAGCAGGCACTTAACAGATGCTTCCCACTGACTTGAATTCTGCCCAGCTTTCCTTCTGGGCCAGCACACTGGCGAGTGCAAGCAGTTTCCTGTGGCACTCCTGGGCAGACACTGGCACCTTTGAAATCCAGGGCCACTGATGCGCGTAATGGACAGATCCCTGCGCTTGGGGTCAAGGAGACCCGAGTGCAAACGCGGCCTAAGATATTTACTGATGGTGTGCCTGACCAAGTCACTTCACCTCTGTCTGCCTCAGTTTCCTCCACTGAAAAACGAGCGTAACAGTAGTACCTACCTCACAGGGTTGTTGTGAGGCTCAAATTAAATATCTGTGAAGTGCCTAGCACACTGCCCGGCAAAGTAGGTGTTTAATAAAGGCTTATTCCCTTTTGCGCGTGGGAGAGAAAAGCCTCTTTCCTGCCGCCCCGAGAACCCCCCCACCCCCTGCTCTTTACCTGAAGATGGCTTTGTTGAGGTACTCGGCGTGAGTGCGGTGAATCTCCTCCAGGTTGCTCACAGAGGACAGCTTGTTCCCAAACTCGCGCCACGTGACATGCAGGATCTGGTTGGCGATGTAGCCCTGGATCACCTTCACAAAATGCTGCATCTCGTGTTTAAAAAGCTGGAGCTGGCGGAACTGGACCGAACCAGACGCGTGGTTCACCAACGCTGGAGCCAACAGAGCAGAAGAGACCTTAGCCGCCCACCTCCGGGTCTGCATCCCCGGCTGCTAGCCCGCGGCAGGCCCCAGGGCCTTTACCTGTGCGCTTCAGGTGGAAGCACACGTCTTTCAGGGTCCACATCATGTGCTTCAGCTGCAGCAGGAAGGAGAAGATCTTGTTGTATTTATTCAGGCAGCTTTCCGTGATGACGATGTTGAGGGGCCAGTCAACCTGAGGAGAGGGAGAGAGACCCAAGGGTGGGCGCTCAGGCAGGTGGAAGCCCTTGGGCACAAGGCCCAAGCTAAGGGCCTTTCAACACAGGCCTCCATCTCCCATCCCAGCTGTGCCCATGGGGGTGGCTTGGTCTCCACTGGGCCCTCCCTCTGCTAAGAGACCCATCATCCTGTGCTAGGGCAGCCCTTCAGGCCAGTGGTCTCCTGGGCCACCAAGTCCTCGGGCGTAGCTGCCAGGACCTTGCCCACTAAGCGTCCCACCCCTCCTCACCGTCCAACTGGTCACAGTGTCTCTGCTTCCTCTCCTTTACCTTTGACCTCATCCCACCCAAACTGCTCAGATCAAGAGACCGAACATGCCACGAGTGAGCCTGCCAGTTCTATCAGACATTTAAAGAACAATTCCAGGACTAAAGGAATCTTGCCCAATCTTGGACGCAGATATGGTCTCGGTACCTGAAGCACAAAGAAAACTCTAGAACAATTTTCCTGATGAAAAGTTTAAACACGAGCATGGAAATGAGAAAACTCTTGCAAATGCCATACACTAACAAAGCCGGACTTACACTAGGAATTCTGAGTTGGTCCAAAATTCTCAAAAATGAGGAGCGTGGACTGGCCGTATCAATAACTAAGCCAACAAAAATGGTATTTCAGTAAATACAGAAAAAGGTTTTGACAAAATACTGTTACGCAGAATAAAGACAAGAATAAACGGAGCTTTCTTTAAAATGCAAAGTGTCTAAAAGCATCAGCAAACATCATGTGTGAGGGGATAACTTAGAGGCCTTCCCAGGAAGATCAGGGGGAAGCAAGGATGCCGATGATCACCCTTCTTCAAGGTGAGACTAGAAATGGGCGTTATAGCAATAAGATGAGAAAAAGAGATCGAAATGTAGGCAACAGAGACAGCAAACTCACTTTTTATGGAAGATTCAGAGAATCAACTAAGCCAGTCACAACAATTACTTCAGAGCAAAGTCATAGATAAACCCACCCAAACCAATCGCTTTGTTCTCTAGATTCCCCAACAAACCCAGCAGGAAGAGATAGAAAATTCCACTTAAAAGAACCATATATGATATAAAACCCTGGGGAGTCTGCCTACTCGGATACATACGGGAACCACGTAAACACTAGTATAAAACATTCTCCACACAAAGACATCTAAGTAATTGTAGAGAATTTCAGGAATAAATATTCCTTGGCTTCTTGGATAGACCAGGCCAATAATAAAAACAGGACTATGGTCTAAATTAATTTCCTTAACTCAACACCATATCAATCAAATTACAAAAGAGATTTGCAGAGTTAGGAAAATCACAAAATTTATCTGGAGGAACAAAAGGTCTCAAGACTATCAAGGAAATCAAGGAAAATTTTAAAATGGGAAGGGTCCAGCAGGATGGGATCTCCAAGTATACAGAAAAGCTATACTCGGCAAAAGCAAGAAATAGGTTGTTCATTGGAATAGATGGGAGGGGGAGGGGGGAAGAGGGGAAATGACATGGGAAAAAATTCAGCACTGCAGTCCAGTGTTTGACCAACTCAAGGATCCCAGTGCGGGCAAGAGCTCACACCAGCAGAACCTGCAAAGGGATCTGGGGGAAACTGGGCACAGCCTGGCAGGGAATCGAGTGAAGCTTTCAGAACTTCAAGATGGAGATGGGCCGACTCCAACAGGGCCACAAAGCCCCCAGGACGTGGCCCAGATTATCTAGGGGGGCTTCACTGTGCTTGGGCAGCTTCCTCCCCAAGGGACTGCTCCCTTCCCTATCCACTACCACAACAGGGACTCTGTGTCCTCCCTTGTTGGTAAGCAAGGGATGGACATACGGGGTTTCCATCAATGCCCCCATTACATTCAGATGGAGGTAACAACTGGCAGGTACAGTCAGAAGTTGTGGGGATGACTTGTCTCCTTAAACACCAGGATTTTACCGGAGCAGAGAGACACTCGGAAATGAAGAGGAAGGAGGGGATGTAAGAACAGGAGCGCCGCCATGTACCTTGTACCTCAGCTCGAGGCAGCTCAGGGCGTCGGGTGCGTTGGCGGTGAACACTTCTGGCAGGTACTTAAGGGCAAAGGAAAGGTTGGCAGCAAGCTTGGTGTCCCCGTGCAGGCTGTACTGCAGGGCTTTGGTGAGGAAGGAGTTGAGCACCAGAGGGTTCAGGAACTCCCCGGGGGTCTGCCCAGAGCCCAGCTGAAAGAGAAGCCGAGATGTGGCACTTGGCAGGGGCCACCATGAGGGGGCTGTAGCCCACAGTCTCTGCAGAGACTAGCAGAGAGACCCAGACCAACAGCAGCCAATCCTCAATAGCCCATAAAGCCTCCCCCACAGGGCAACAGAGCTCAAGACCTGCTCTCTGTGTCAGCGGCCCCTGAGCCCCTTCCTAGAGCTGAGGGCTGAGTAACCAGTGCCCTGGGTCCCACGGCTGGGAGGCCCCGTGTCCCTTAGTTAGGCCCTCTACCTCCCTGGGCCTGCCCTGGGCTGGACTTGATCCCTCCACAGCAGGCTCTTGCTCTCCTGGGCTTGGTCAGGACCCGACCCCACCCCCCTCCCCCAACAGCTGTCCTCTGGCCTCTCCCGCTGGGTCCCTTCTCTGGGCCCAGTCTGGTCTGCAGAACCCCCACCTCCCCCGCTTTCCCCCCCACCTTCTCAAAGAGCAGGTCACTGAGAGACTGAGCAAACTCGCCGTCCTCCATGAGTAGAAAGTGCCTCAGGGCCTCGAAGTGCTTTTCTAGGCTGAGCTCCACAAAGAAGTAATCGACCACGGCCTTGTTCACCAGGGACACGCTGCGGGGAGAAGCGCGCTACGGTCAAGGCCGGGCCCGGCCTTGGGACGCGAGGGCAGAGCCGTGGCCCAGACAGCGGGGCCTCAGACCCCCCACCCCTTCTCTGCTCCAGGGCCCGGGCGCTCAGACAGCCAGAGAAGCTACGGAATTCTCCCCGACCCCCAGAGGAAGCCTCTCCCCCCGAAGCCCGGGCAGACACGTACTGAGAAACCAGCGGCGCCGTGATGGAGTGCTTCATGAGCACGGGGAGGGTCAGGAGCTCACTCAGCTGAACCGAGGTCTCGTCCGTCGCCGTGGGCCCTCGGGGATCCATGGGGAAGGAGAAGGGTCTGGGAATGATGTGGCGCAGCAGGTGGGACACTGGAGGCTCCGCTGCAGGAGAGGGAACCCAAAGGCTCAGCTGGGTCCGCAGGCCTGGGGTGCTCCGAGGCCCGTCCCGCAGCCCCTGGCCCAGCCCGGGGTCACTCACACATCAGGCTGTAGCTGTCCTGGTACTTCTCGAGGCAGTACTGGTCAGACAAGGCTTTCAGGTAGGCCTGCTCCCAGGCACAGCCTTTGGCCCCATCCTTCGCCTCCTCGGGGCTGGCGGCCATGGTCGGGGCTTCTGCTTCTTTCTTTGGGAAAACATCAAAGCAGAACCGCGCGGCTGTGGCTGTGGGCCTCTCCTGGGGGACCCTGCCTGCGCCCACCTGGGAGGCGCTCGGGCCCTCGGTGCCAGAGCAGTCACCTTCCAGGAAGTACAAGGTACTGCCTGGAACCAGCCCAGGCCAAGGTCATTACCATGGGGGCCTCTGGGCTGCAGAGAGGAGGACCCTTCCCCAGGGACAGATAAAGAGTCACCAAGGGCCTAGCCCAGAGAATAGGGGACTTGGGGGAGAGGGCAGGGTGGAAAAGGGCACCAGATAGCGGGGCCTCAGACCCCCCCCACCCCTTTGGCTCCACCCTGCCAAAGCTAACTCAGAGTCCCTGCTCCCAGCCGGCTGCAGCTCAGGCTTCGGCCCCCTTTACCTGTGGTCCAGGAGGCTGATTTGGGGAGACATCCTCACTCTCGTCGCTCGTTACGTCTGAATCTGGAAAAGCCAAATGGGGCCGTCGCATTCAGGATGTCCTTCCCCTTCCCCAACCCCTGCGTCCAGCACTCCCACATTTGAATCCACCACCACCAGCCTCTCCGGAGCCGTCTACAGGCTTTGTGGGGTCTCGGTTTCCTCTCTGTGCCTCCCAATACCAGAGTCCTGGCTGTGTGAGAGACCTACTTCCCTGCCAGTGGGCAGACCTGGCCTGAGAGGGGAGAGGAGATCCCCTGGCACCGAGGAGCCCCCCTGAACTGCTCTGGGGCCTCAGTGTGGCCTCTGTCCCCCTGGTTCCCCCCACCCCAGTTTTGCCCTGGGGGCTTCATGAGCAAACCAGGCCAATCCTTCATAGGGAGGACAGAGGGGGCTGGCAGGGGTAACAACCCCCAGGAGGAGAAAACCAGGCCCCTGGAGAGGCGGCAACTACGGCTTCCTTAACAGTCCGAATGCCACAATACCAGGTGAGGTGAACAAATGCTGGGTGCCTACCGACAGCCGGCCTCTCCCCTGCCTTGACGGCCGGCCTCTCCCCTGCCTCGATGGCCGGCCTCTCCTCAGCTTCCCCTGCCGTCTGTGGGACGAGCTCCTGTCCTGGGTCACCGGCTTCGGCAGCCGAGGCCGAGGTCCGGGGCACTTCGCCCCCCTGCGGAGGCTGGTCTGGGACCGGGCAGCCCAGCTCCCTGTTGTACAGGAACCACTGCATGGTGGAGGTGGCGGCAGCGGGGACCGTCTGCCTGGGCAGGGGCTTGGGAGAAGGGGGGGACTCCCGCTGGCCCAGCTGAAGACTGGACTTTGAGACGTGGCCAAAGGCGCTGCCCTGTGGCCGGGGGCCCTCGGCCTCCAGGGTGAGGTCGCCCAACTTTAGGTGGGACTGAGAGGCGTGGCCGTGGAGGTTCCAGCGGGGCCGAGCAGAGACCACCTCTGACACGTAGGCCCCCAGGGGGATGCTGCTGTCCGACACGTGGCCGTGGACGCTCCCTCGGGGTGGGGCCGCCTCCACATCAGCAGTGTACTCGCCCATCTTGATGTGGGAGGTGGAGACGTGGCCGTGGACATTCCACCTGGCCCTCGTGGTGGGGGGGACCGGCGGCTCCGGGACCGACTCTCCCAGTTGGATGCTGGAGTCTGAGGCGTGACCGTGGAGGTTCCAGCGGGGTCGGTGGCGCGTGTCCCCGGGTGCCGGGGGTGCTCTGTCTGCGTGGGCCTCGGCCGTGGCCGCGGAGCGGAGGATAGTGTTGAAGTCATAGAGCTGCTGTGGGCCGTCCTCCTGCTCCGCCACCCCGCTGGGAGCTGCAGGGGGCAAGTCCAAGGAGATGGTCTGCAGCGCTGCTTCCAGCAGGGCCGGGGAGCCCGAGGCAGCGGGCAGCTGCTCTGGGAGGGGCTTGGGCAGAAAATCGTCCATGTCCAGGCTGGAGCCTGGCAGCTTGGGCTCCAGAGTGCGGTCATCTGGGCCCACCTTCTCCGGGCCCACCTCCTCCGGGCCCACTTTCTCCAGGCCCACCTTCTCCGGACCCGCCTTCTCCGGGCCCACCTCCTCCGGGCCCACTTTCTCTGGGCCCACCTCCTCTGGGCCCTCCTTCTCAGACTCCATCTGTTCTGCTGTCCAGGTGCCCACTGAGGGCGGTGGCCCCTGCGTACCCTCGCCAATGTTCTCTGAGCACTGCCCAGCCTAGAATGGAGACAGAGGCTGACGGTGTGAGCAGGGCGGCATGGGGGATTGGGACGAGACAAAGGAAAGCCCTGAACACGGATGGAGTGAACCTGAACTCGTGCTCAGATCTACACACGCCAGGGTAGGACCCCCAGGACACGTTCATGACTGGCTGGGCCCCCTCAGCCCCCACCGCCAGCTTCCCAGGGTGGAAGCCCTCCTATTCCCATTCTGCCCATCGCCGGGCCTGATCTCAAAGCTCAAGAGGGCCCCTTGCCATCACTGGGTCGGTCCTTGACACTCACGCTTCACTTCCTATCCCAATGAAACTGGCAGTAGCACAACAGTGGGGAAGAGGGGGAACAGGAACATGACAGTAAATAGTGGGGGCCAGTCATCCCAGACAGCAAAGACCGAAGCCCCCGGCACTGTGGGTCAGCACCACATACACTCTGCCAGCCTGCGCATGGAGGGCTGGGGAGCAGAGGACTAGAGCTGGGATCTCTGATCCAAGAAGGTCCAAGGGACTGAGGGAGCTTCAGATGACCAGGCCCAAGGCTGGTGGCTCACCTGGACCCCGGGCTCTCCTCCAGAGGCATCCACGTGACTGGGAGGACGGACACCGGGGAGGATGTCAAGCTTTTCCCTGTACTTTCCTTCAGAGACGTTCTGAAGCATCTCCTGAAATCCAGAACAGAGGACAGCAACAGACCGATGCTTTCTAGCACGTGTAGGTTTACCGAGCGCTCTCTTCCAGTCCTTGGATCTTTGTTCCGAATATATGATAGGCTTGGCTAGTTGTTCACACTAGGTGGCGCTCCCTCCAGGAGCCCGTAAGCCATTTCCCCAGCACCCACCCCAGGGTCTGGCACAAATGCAGCCACACGAGCGACCCGCTGATTTGCTGGCTCGGGCCTCTTTTCAGACTCTCATCTGCACCCAGAATAGAGTGGAAGCTCATCATGGACAGGGGCACCCAACTTAGTGCCCAGCACAGGGGAGCAGGCGCTTAAAAACTGACTGCCTCCTTGAGGGATTTCCTCACAACAGCCCTACAAGATAAAACAGGACAAATATCACTATGCCCATTTTACAGATGAAGAGACTGGGGTTGAGAGAAGTCACAGGACTTGCCCGTGGTCACCAGCTGGGACTGACCCTCGTTTGGTGACTATACGTGACCCTCCAGGCGTCTGAGCTGACGCTACCTGGATGCGTTTCTGGTCTTCCAAGAAAAAGTTCAGCCGGGCCGTCTCCAGCTTGTGCCTCCGGATCTTCCAGAGAGCCCGCTGCTCGCGGCGAGCGGCCTCCTCCGACAACTTGCTGTAGTGGTCAATTAGGTCCTGCCTACAGGGACAGAGCAGAGACAGAGAGGCCTGATGCATCCCTGCATGAGAAAGCACAGCCCCAAGACTCTGTGCCCTCAAGAACATGTATATTAGAATGGGGGAGGGGAGAGATACCCCACCCCCAAGAACAGAGCATCAAAGACACATCAAATAAATCCTCCAAAGGGCAGGGAGGGACCCAGGCAGGAAGGGCTGGGAAATTATGAACTCCAAGCTCTACACTAAGTCACTTTCTTTTTTAAAATAATATTTTTCCCCAAGTACATATAAAGACAAATTTTAACCTTCATTTTTAAAAATCCTGACTTCTAAATGCTTCCCCTTTCTCGCCTCCTCTCCCTTTAAGATAAACCTACAGTAATTCACATGCAATCAGGTAAAACAGATTTCTGTATCAGTCATGTCAAGAAAGACAACACAGACCAAAAAAAACCAAAACCAAAAATAAAATCCATACACACACACACACACACACACACACACAACTTTACTAGTTTGCTTTGATCTGCATTCAGTCTCCTTCAGTTCTTTCTCTGGAGGCTTTAGTACTTTTCCTCTTGAATCCTTCCAAATCTTCTTGAAACATTGTATTGCTGAGAAGAGCTAAGTCATTTCCAGTTGATCATGGTACATTACAATGTTGCTCTTACTGTATATAATGTTCTTCTGGTTGTTTACTTCACTTTGTAGCAGTTTGGCCTAAGTCACTTTGTAGCAGTTCACATAAGTCATTTTGTAGCAGTTCACGTAAGTCACTTTGTAGCAGTTTGGCCTAAGTCACTTTGTAGCAGTTCATGTAAGTCACTTTGTAGCAGTTCATGTAAGTCACTTTGTAGCAGTTTGGCCTAAGTCACTTTGTAGCAATTCGTATGAGTCACTTTGTAGCAGTTCGTGTAAGTCACTTTGTAGCGATTCATATAAGTCACTTTGTAGCAGTTCATGTGTCACTTTGTAGCAGTTCCCGTAAGTCACCTTGTAGCAGTTCATCTAAGTTTTTCCAGATTTTCTGAAATCATCCTGTTCATCATTTCTAATAGCACAAGTAACTATTCAGACATCCCCCAATTGATGGGTGTCCCCTCAATTTCTAATTTCTTGCATCACAAAAAGAAATGCAATCCTCTTTTTGATGTTGTTCGCTTGCATTTTGTTTTCTTACTCATTTTCTTTCCTTTTTGATCTGGCTTTTCTTGTGTGACAAGAGAATTGTGTAAATATGTTTATACATACTGGATTTAACATATTTTTTACATGTATAATATATATTGGATTGCTTGCCATCTGGGGGGGAGGGGAGGAGGGGAAAATCTGAAACACAAGGCTGTGCAAAGATTAATGTTGACAAATTATCCATCCATATGTTTTGAAAATAAAAAGCTTTTAAAAAAAAGAGATGCAATCCATATTTTCCTACATATAGATCCATTTCCCTTTTCTTTGATTTCTTTGAGATACAGTGTAGTAATGGTATGGCTGGCTCAAAGGGTATACACAGTCAGATAGTCCAGCCTAGAATGGCTGGAACAGTTCACAACTCCACCAACAATGCGCCTTAGTGTCCCAATTGTTCCACAGCTCCTCCAACATTTGTCCTTTTCCTTTTCTGTCACATCAGCCACCCACTACAGAGTTGTTTTAATTTGCACTTCTCTAATTCATAGTGAATAAGAGCAGTTTTTCATTGACTACAGATAACTTTGCTTTCCTCCGAAAACTGCGTATTCATTTCCTTTGACCATTTATCTACCGGGAAATGACTTGTTAGAATCACTTTCAAAAACAACTTTCCTTTTTTGCATCTTTTTTTTATAGAGAATCAATTGTGTTTGTTGATGATTATCCACATTTTAAAAAAATCTGAATGAAGTGCTCCAAAGGTCCCGACCTCCTATTCCAACCAACTCCTTCCTCCTCAGTCTATGGTGACTCCAACACTGCCACAGGGAAGTCGAAGGCAATAGCTCTGAGGAACACACAGTGCATTGAGGAGTCTCCACTAGAGTGGGAGCAACAGGCCTCAGACTTGGGAGGAAGGATTTCTTCTACAATCCAGACATGAGACTGGGGGATGTACTTCCTGGTTCATACTAGGAACTTTTTCATCAACAAATCCCTCAGATAGGGGCAGCTAGGTAGTGCAGTAGACAGAGCACCAGCCCTGAAGTTAGGAGGACCTGAGTTCAAATCTGGCCTCAGACACTTAACACTTCCTAGCTGTGTAACTCTGGGCAAGTCACTTAACCCCAATTGCCTTGGCAAAATAAATAAATAAAAATCCCTCAGATGCATCAGGAAACATTCAATGAATGGAAGGAACAGGCACCCAGCATAATATTCAAGCAAAGCTCCATTTACAATGACATTCAGGGATGCTGAGGCAAAACAGCCTTGGCGCTGACAGCAAGGAGACAGGCAGAAAGCCAGGAACATTTTGGCCTTTGGGAACCTGTAACCTAGCACAGTAGAAAGCACATCATAGGTGCTTAAGCAATGCACGAAAAGGAAAAATCTCTACTAGTTCATGTGGCCTTTCATGGAAATAGCCTTCACGTTCTCCCTAGCCAAAGTCCAAAGTGCATCTTCTCCTGCTTCAGGTCAATCCCTGGTACCTGACTTAGAAAACAGCATGTTTTCGAAAAGCCCGTGCCTTCTACAGAATAGTGGGTGTCTACTGGTCTAGGCAGATGTGGGGAGAAAGTCCAAATATCTAGAGTAACGCTTTTCATGACTGACAATGACTCAGCTGTTCTCAGCATTCAAACGATCCAAAGCAACAACCCCAAAGAATTCCGGATGAAAAATGCTACCTGCCTCCAGAGAAAGACCTGATATTTGAATACAGATTGGAACATGCTTTTTTTCCTCCACTTCCTTCATTTTTCTTTTTCATTTAAGTCTTCTTGCACAAAATGGAAAAGTTTTACATGATTACACATGTCTAACTTCTATCAGATTACGTACCATTTCAGAAATAGGGAAAAGAAAGGATAGAGTTTGAAACTCAAAACTAAAAAAAAAAAGAAATTTTATTTATAATAAACTCCAATCAATATAAATTACTTGGGAGTTTACCTGTCAAAACACACACAAGAACAATATGAACACAATGACAAAACACTCTTTCACACAAATAAAGAGTTAAACAACTGGAGAAATATCCATTACTCACGAATAGAACGAGCCAATGTTACAATTCTAATTAAGTTGATTTACTTACTCAGTGCCATTCTAATCAAACTACCAAAGAATTATTTAGAGGCACTAGGAAAAAAAAATAGCATCACAATTCATCTGGAGAACAAAAGGAGAAGAATAATCAAGGGAAATATGAAGGAAGGTGGCCTAACAATACTACTCTTCAAATAATATTACAAAATCGTAATCACAAAACAATCTGGTACTTACTAAGAAACAGAATGGTGGATCACTGGAATAGATTAAGTATACAATATACAAAAGCAAATGACGAGAGTAATCTAGAGTTTGATAACCCAAAGAAAGATCCAAGCTTTTAGAGCAAAAATTTGCCACTTGACAAAAATTGCTGAGAAAACTAGAAAGAAGTTTGGCAGAAACTAGGTATAGACTTATATCTCACACCGTATCTCAAGATAAAGTCTAAAAAGATAAATGAGTTAGATATAATGATATCATAAGAAAATTAGGTTTAAAAAATTTACTTAGCAGGTCTGTGGATAAGAGAAGTATTTATGAGCAAGAAAAAAAAGAAGGAAATAAAATGGGTAATTCTGATCACATGAAATTAAAAAGATTTTTGCACAAACAAAACAAATGCAGTCACAATTAGAAGGAAAGCAGACAACTGGGAAAAATTTTACCCACTATTAGAAAAATATAAATTAAAACAACTCAGAAAAACCTAGAAAGACTTACATGAACTAATGCAAAGCAAAGTGAATAGAACCAGAAGAATATTGCACACAATAACATCAATACTGTACGATTTTTGTTCTCCAGATGAATTGTGATGCTATTTTTTTTTCCTAGTGCCTCTAAATAATTCTTTGGTAGTTTGATTAGAATGGCACTGAGTAAGTAAATCAACTTAATTAGAATTGTAACATTGGCTCGTTCTATTCGTGAGTAATGGATATTTCTCCAGTTGTTTAACTCTCTCTTTATTTGTGTGAAAGAGTGTTTTGTCATTGTGTTCATATTGTTCTTGTGTGCGTTTTGACAGGTAAACTCCCAAGTAATTTATATGGATTGCAGTTTATTATAAATATAATTTCTTTTGTTATTTTTTTAGTTTTGAGTTTCAAACTCTATCTTTTCCTTTCCTTATTTCTGAAATGGTAAGTAATCTGATAGAGGTTAGACATGTGTAATCATGTAAAACTTTTCCATGTGAGTCATTTTGTGCAAGAAGACTTAAATGAAAAAGAAAAATGAAGGAAGTGGAGGAAAAAAAGGAAGTTTCTCTGAAAAAGGCTTCATTTCTCAAATATGTTGAAGGAACAGAACCAAATTCATAAAAATAAGAGCTATCCCACAATTGGCATAGGATATGAACAGGCAATTTTCAGAACAGAAATCAAAGCTACCAACAGAAGCTCTAAATCATTATTGGAGAAATAATATTCTAAATCACTACTAGAGAAATACAAATTAAAACAACTCAGAAAAACTTAGAAAGACTTACATGAACCAATGAAAAGCAAAGTGAATAAAACCAGGAGAACGTTGTACACAATAACAGCAACACTGCACAATGACCAGTGATTAAAGAAATGGCTGCTCTAAATCACTATTACAGAATGCTCTGAATGTTCTAAATCACTATTAAAGAAATACAAATTAAAACAATTCAGAAAAAGCTGGAACTTACATGAACTAATGCAAAGCAAAGCAAACAGAACCAGGAGAACATTGTACACAATAACAGCAACACTGTACGATGACCAATCATTAAAGCAATGGCTACTCTAAATCACTATTAGAGAAATACAAATTAAAACAACTCAGAAAAACCTGGAAAGACTTAGATGAACTAATGCAAAGCAAAGTGAACAGAACCAGGAGAACATTGTACACAATAACAGCAACACTGTACAATGACCAATTATGAAAGAAAGGGCTACTTTCTAAATCACTATTAGACAATGTTGTAAATCACTATTAGAAAAATACAAATTGGAAAGACTAACATGAACCAATGCCAAGTGAACAGAACCAGAACATTGTAAACAATAACAGCAACACTGCACAATGACTAATGAATAAAGAAACGGCTACTCTAAATCACTATTACAGAATGCTGTAAATTACTATTAGAGAAATACAAATTTAAAACAACTCAGAAAAACCTTGGGAAGACTTACATGAACTAATGCAAAGCAAAGTGAACAGAACCAGGAGAACATTGCACACAATAACAGCAACATTGTACAATGACCAATTACGAAAGAAATGGCTACTCTAAATCACTATTAGAGAATGCTCTAAATCACTATAAGAAAAATACAAATTTAAAACAACTCAGAAAAACCTTGGGAAGACTAACATGAACTCATACAAAGCAAAGCAAACAGAACCAGGAGAACAATGTACACAATAACAGCAACACTGTATGATGATCAATTATTTAAAAAATGGCCACTCTAAATCACTATTAGAGAATGCTCTAAATCACTTTAAGAGAAATACAAATTTAAAACAATTCAGAAAAACCTTGGGAAGACTAACATGAACTCATACAAAGCAAAGCAAACAAAACCAGGAGAACAATGTACACGATAACAGCAACACTGTACAATGATCAATTATTAAAGAAATGGCTGCTCTAAACCACTATTAGAGAATGCTCTAAATGCTTTAAATCACTATTAGAGAAATACAAATTAAAACAACTCAGAAAAACCTGGAAAGACTAACATGAACTCATGAAAAGCAAAGTGAATAGAACCAGGAGAACATTGTACACAATAACAGCAACACTGCACAATGACCAATGATTAAAGAAATGGCTACTCTAAATCACTATTACAGAATGCTCTGAATGCTCTAAATCACTATTAAAGAAATACAAATTAAAACAACTCAGAAAAACCTGGAACTTACATGAATTAATTGCAAAGCAAAGCGAACAGAACCAGGAGAACATTGTACACAATAACAGCTACACTGTACAATGACCAATTATTAAAGCAATCACTATTGCTAAATCACTATTAGAGAAATACAAATTAAAACAACTCAGAAAAACCTGGAAAGACTTAGATGAACTAATGCAAAGCAAAGTGAATAGAACCAGGAGAACATTGTACACAATAACAGCAACATTGTACAATGACCAATTATGAAAGAAAGGACTACTTTCTAAATCACTATTAGACAATGCTGTAAATCACTATTAGAAAAATACAAATTAGAACAACTCAGAACAACCTGGAAAGACTAACATGAACCAATACAAAGTGAATAGAACCAGAATATTGTAAACAATAACAGCACCTCTGCACAATGACCAATTATGAAAGAAATGGCTACTCTATGAAACAAGCAGGGCCAGGAGATCGTTATATACTTCAACAACAATATGATGATGATCAATTCTTTTTTTTTTTTTTTAAACTTTTTATTGACAGAACCCATGCCAGGGTAATTTTTTATAACATTATCCCTTGCACTCATTTCTGTTCCGATTTTCCCCCTCCCTCCCTCCCCTTCCCCCAGATGGCAAGCAGTCCTTTACATGTTGAATAGGTTACAGTATATCCTAGATACAATATATGTGTGCAGAACTGAACAGTTCTCTTGTTGCACAGGGAGAATTGGATTCAGAAGGTATAAATAACCCGGGAAGAAAAACAAAAATGCAAGCAGTTTATATTCATTTCCCAGTGTTCTTTCTTTGGGTGTAGCTGCTTCTGTCCATCCTTGATCAATTGAAACTTAGCTCTCTTTATCGAAGAGATCCACTTCCATCAGAATACATCCTCAAACAGTATCGTTGTTGAGGTATATAATGATCTCCTGGTTCTGCTCATTTCACTTAGCAGATGATGATCAATTCTGATGGACCTGGCCATCTTCAGCAATGAGATGAACCAAACCAGTTTCAATGGAGCAGTAATGAACTGAACCACCTACACCCAGTGAAAGAACTCTGGGAGATGACTAAGAACCATTACATTGAATTCCCAATCCCTATATTTTTGCCTGCCTGCATTGTGGATTTCCTACACAGACTAATTGTACAATATTTCAGAGTCCAATTCTTTTTGTACAGCAAAATAACGGTTTGGTCATGTATACTTATTTTGTATTTAATTTATACTTTAATATATTTAACATCTACTGGTCATTCTGCCATCTAAGGGAGGGGGTGGGGGGAAAGAGGGGAAAAACTGGAACAAAAGGTTTGGCAATTGTCAATGCTGTAAAATTCCATGCATATAACTTGTAAATAAAAAGCTATTTTAAAAAAAAAAGAAAGAAAGAAATGGCTACTCGAAATCACTATTAGAGAATGCTCTAAATCACTAATAGAGAAATACAAATTAAAATAACTCAGAAAAACCTGAAAAGACTTACATGAACTGAAAAGCAAAGTGAATAGAACCAGAACATTATAAACAATAATAGCAACACTGCACAATGACCAACGATTAAAGAAATGGCTACTCTAAATCACTATTACAGAATGCTGTAATATTCACTATTAGAGAAATACAAATTAAAACAACTCAGAAAACCTGGAAAGACTTACATGAACTAATGCAAAGCAAAGCAAACAGAACCAAGAGAACAATGTACACAATAACAGCAACACTACACAATGACCAATGATTAAAGAAATGGCTGCTCTAAATCACTATTAGAGAATGCTCTAAATCACTGTTAGAAAAATACAAATTAAAACAACTCAGAAAAACCTGGAAAGACTTACATGAACTAATGCAAAGCAAAGCAAACAGAACCAAGAGAACAATGTACACAATAACAGCAACACTACACAATGACCAATGATTAAAGAAATGGCTGCTCTAAATCACTATTAGAGAATGCTCTGAATGCTCTAAATCACTGTTAGAAAAATACAAATTAAAACAACTCAGAAAAACCTGGAAAGACTTACATGAACTAATGAAAAGCAAAGCAAACAGAACCAAGAGAACGATGTACACAATAACAGCAACACTACACAATGACCAATGATTAAAGAAATGGCTACTCTAAATCACTATTACAGAATGCTCTTAAATCACTATTAGAGAAATATAAATTAAAACAACTCAGAAAAACCTGGAAAGACTTACATGAACTAATACAAAGCAAAATGAATAGAACCAGAACATTATATGCAATAACAGCAACACTGCACAATGATCAATGACTAAAGAAATGGCTGCTCTAAATCACTATTACAGAATGCTGTAAATCACTATTAAAGAAATACAAATTAAAACAATTCAGAAAAAGCTGGAACTTACATGAACTAATGCAAAGCAAAGCAAACAGAACCAGGAGAACATTGTACACAATAACAGCAACACTGTACGATGACCAATCATTAAAGCAATGGCTACTCTAAATCACTATTAGAGAAATACAAATTAAAACAACTCAGAAAAACCTGGAAAGACTTAGATGAACTAATGCAAAGCAAAGTGAATAGAACCAGGAGAACATTGTACACAATAACAGCAACACTGTACAATGACCAATTATGAAAGAAAGGGCTACTTTCTAAATCACTATTAGACAATGTTGTAAATCACTATTAGAAAAATACAAATTAGAACAACTCAGAACAACCTGGAAAGACTAACATGAACCAATGCCAAGTGAACAGAACCAGAACATTGTAAACAATAACAGCAACACTGCACAATGACTAATGAATAAAGAAACGGCTACTCTAAATCACTATTACAGAATGCTGTAAATTACTATTAGAGAAATACAAATTTAAAACAACTCAGAAAAACCTTGGGAAGACTTACATGAACTAATGCAAAGCAAAGTGAACAGAACCAGGAGAACATTGCACACAATAACAGCAACATTGTACAATGACCAATTACGAAAGAAATGGCTACTCTAAATCACTATTAGAGAATGCTCTAAATCACTATAAGAAAAATACAAATTAAAACAACTCAGAAAAACCTTGGGAAGACTAACATGAACTCATACAAAGCAAAGCAAACAGAACCAGGAGAACAATGTACACAATAACAGCAACACTGTATGATGATCAATTATTTAAAAAATGGCCACTCTAAATCACTATTAGAGAATGCTCTAAATCACTTTAAGAGAAATACAAATTAAAACAACTCAGAAAAACCTGGAAAGACTTACATGAATTAATGCAAAGCAAAGCAAACAGAACCAAGAGAACAATGTACACAATAACAGCAACACTGCACAATGACCAGTGATTAAAGAAATGGCTGCTCTAAATCACTATTAGAGAATGCTCTGAATGCTCTAAATCACTGTTAGAAAAATACAAATTAAAACAACTCAGAAAAAACCTGGACTTACATAAACTAATGCAAAGCAAAATGAATAGAACCAGAACATTGTATGCAATAACAGCAGCACTGCACAATGACCAATGATTAAAGAAATGGCTACTCTAAATCACTATCACAGAATGTTCTTAAATCACTATTAGAGAAATACAAATTAAAACAACTCAGAAAACCTGGAAAGACTTACATGAACTAATACAAAGCAAAATGAATAGAACCAGAACATTATACGCAATAACAGCAACACTGCACAATGATCAATGACTAAAGAAATGGCTGCTCTAAATCACTATTACAGAATGCTGTAAATCACTATTAGAGAAATACAAATTAAAACAACTCAGAAAACCTGGAAAGACTTACATGAATTAATGCAAAGCAAAGCAAACAGAACCAAGAGAACAATGTACACAATAACAGCAACACTGCACAATGACCAGTGATTAAAGAAATGGCTGCTCTAAATCACTATTACAGAATGCTCTGAATGCTCTAAATCACTGTTAGAAAAATACAAATTAAAACAACTCAGAAAAACCTGGAAAGACTTACATCAACTAATGAAAAGCAAAGCAAACAGAACCAAGAGAACGATGTACACAATAACAGCAACACTACACAATGACCAATGATTAAAGAAATGGCTACTCTAAATAACTATTACAGAATGCTCTTAAATCATTATTAGAGAAATATAAATTAAAACAACTCAGAAAAACCTGGAAAGACTTACATGAACTAATACAAAGCAAAATGAATAGAACCAGAACATTGTACGCAATAACAGCAACACTGCACAATGATCAATGACTAAAGAAATGGCTACTCTAAATCACTATTACAGAATACTGTAAATCACTATTAGAAAAATACAAATTAAAACAACTCAGAAAACCTGGAAAGACTTACATGAACTAATGCAAAGCAAAGCAAACAGAACCAAGAGAACAATGTACACAATAACAGCAACACTGCACAATGACCAATGATTAAAGAAATGGCTGCTCTAAATCACTATTAGAGAATGCTCTGAATGCTCTAAATCACTGTTAGAAAAATACAAATTAAAACAACCTGGACTTACATGAACTAATGCAAAGCAAAATGAATAGAACCAGAACATTGTATGCAATAACAGCAGCACTGCACAATGACCAATGATTAAAGAAATGGCTACTCTAAATCACTATTACAGAATGCTGTAAATCACTATTAGAGAAATACAAATTAAAACAACTCAGAAAACCTGGAAAGACTTACATGAACTAATGCAAAGCAAAGTGAACAGAACCAGGAGAATATTGCACACAATAACAGCAACACTGCACAATGACCAATGATTAAAGAAATGGCTGCTCTAAATCACTATTACAGAATGCTGTAAATCACTATTAGAGAAATACAAATTAAAACAACTCAGAAAACCTGGAAAGACTTACATGAACTAATACAAAGCAAAATGAATAGAACCAGAACATTATACGCAATAACAGCAACACTGCACAATGATCAATGACTAAAGAAATGCTACTCTAAATCACTATTACAGAATGCTGTAAATCACTATTAGAGAAATATAAATTAAAACAACTCAGAAAAACCTGGAAAGACTTACATGAACTAATGCAAAGCAAAGTGAACAGAACCAGGAGAATATTGCACACAATAACAGCAGCACTGCACAATGACCAATGATTAAAGAAATGGCTGCTCTAAATCACTATTACAGAATGCTCTTAAATCACTATTAGAGAAATATAAATTAAAACAACTCAGAAAACCTGGAAAGACTTACATGAACTAATGCAAAGCAAAGTGAACAGAACCAGGAGAATATTGCACACAATAACAGCAACACTGCACAATGACCAATGATTAAAGAAATGGCTGCTCTAAATCACTATTATAGAATGCTGTAAATCACTATTAGAGAAATATAAATTAAAACAACTCAGAAAAACCTGGAAAGACTTACATGAACTAATGCAAAGCAAAATGAATAGAACCAGAACATTGTACGCAATAACAGCAACACTGCACAATGATCAATGACTAAAGAAATGGCTGCTCTAAATCACTATTACAGAATGCTCTTAAATCACTATTAGAGAAATATAAATTAAAATAACTCAGAAAAACCTGGAAAGACTTACATGAACTAATGCAAAGCAAAATGAATAGAACCAGAACATTGTATGCAATAACAGCAGCACTGCACAATGAACAATGATTAAAGAAATGGCTACTCCAAATCACTATTACAGAATGCTCTGAATGCTATAAATCACTATTAAAGAAATACAAATTAAAACAACTCAGAAAAACCTGGAACTTACATGAACTAATGCAAAGCAAAGCGAACAGAACCAGGAGAACATTGTACACAATAATAGCTACACTGTACAATGACCAATTATTAAAGCAATCACTATTGCTAAATCACTATTAGAGAAATACAAATTAAAACAACTCAGAAAAACCTGGAAAGACTTAGATGAACTAATGCAAAGCAAAGTGAATAGAACCAGGAGAACATTGTACATAATAATAGCAACACTGTACAATGACCAATTATGAAAGAAAGGGCTACTTTCTAAATCACTATTAGACAATGCTGTAAATCACTATTAGAAAAATACAAATTAAAACAACTCAGAAAAACCTGGAAAGACTTACATGAACTAATGCAAAGCAAAATGAATAGAACCAGAACATTGTACACAATAACAGCAACACTGTACAATGACCAATTATTAAAGAAATGGTTACTCCAATCAAGATAATGATATGAGACAATTCCAAAGGATTCATGATGCAAAATTTCTCCATCTCCAGAGATAACTGATGACTTCTGAATGCTTAATTTATTTTTCTTGTCTTTTCTTGTTTAGGTTTGGGTTTTTTTTGCTTGTTCTTTTGGTTTGTTTTTTGGCAACATGGCTAATTTAGAAATATGTTTTGCTTCACTTCACATGTATAATGGGCATCATCCTGCTTGCCTTCTCAATGGGTGGAGTGGGGCTGGAAGGAGGGAGAAAATTTGGAACTAAAAATGTTTTTATGTTATATAAAATGTACATATAAAAAATAAACAGAAAATATTTGTTTTTTGAAAAGATGAAAAAAATGAAAAATTAAAAAATATTTAAAACTGATATGGAACCTTTTTGGAAAACAGAGGATGGGGCCAGGCAGGCTCAGGGAGGCTTGTGGCCTGAAACAGGCCTGAGCTGTTTGAGAACATACCTTGCCTTCCGTTCCAGTTCCTCCTCCAGCGCTTTCAGTCTCTTCTCTCTCTCACGCAGCTCACGGGCGTAGCTGAAGTCATCATCAATCTCCTCTTGCTTGGCTGCCAGGCGACGCTACAGCAACACATGTTGGCACTGAGTGACCCAAGACAGCCTGCAGTTTGCACCCCAAAGACACTTCCTAAGACAGTGAACCCACCTCCTGATCCTTCAGAAACTGCTCTTTCAATTTCTGGAACTGCTCTCGTTTCTTGGCATCCAAGGCCATCCTTTCAGACACGTGTCGCTCTGTTCAGAAAAGGAACGATTCTGTTAGAGAAGATCCTGAACAATTCTGAATTGTTCATAAAATCCAGGATCCTTGCTAGTGCACAAATGGTAAAGGGGAGCAGGGAAGCAGAGCATACCATTCAAGGCCTTCAGCACTCGGGAGGCCGTGTCCCGGGCATGCACAATTAATTCTTGCTTGGCAATCTCCATCCGCAATTTCTGAAAGACAGGAAACAAGGTGAGTGGTTGGTGCCTTCGAGGTACTCGGACAGCCATTTCTGACCTGCTCCAGGCTCAGTCCCACAGATGGCTCATCTGGCCCCTCCAGAAGGCCCCTCACCACAAAACCTCCCCCGGTTGTTACCCCCTGACATCTCCCTCCCACATGGCTCTCTGCTGCCGCTTCCAAAGCCAGCTCAAATCCCCCTTCCTCCAAGAAGCCTCTGGCCCAGATGCCCTCACTGCCTGCCAATCTCTCGGCATCTCCAGACTCCATCTGCACCCATCACCCCACCACCACCACCACCATTTGCACATTTGGACTCAGCTGTCACTTTACAAAATTATTCTGTGTACTCAGGAATGGCCGAGCATCCCCTCCAAAAAAGCTTCTTGATTCCCTGATGACCCCTCTCCCTTGCCACACTGATCACCTACAACCCTGTTTTCCCAAGGTCATCGATTTCCACTTTTTAAACTCTTCCCAAATGGGGGACAGTGTGCCAGTTCCGAACATTAGCAATCAAGCACTATTCATATAACCAACTTGAATTTACAAGACTCTGTGGCATATCATTGGCCTGTAAAATACTTTATATTCATTTTTAAATTCAGTTTTCTATCACACCTACAAGCAATCCTAGGGAGAAGTTTTGCCAGCAGTCCCATTTCACAGATAGGCAACTACCATGGCCACAGAACCACAGCATTCCCCAAGAGACCCGCGCCACAGCGGTTCCTCAAAGTGCCTCAATCTTAGGTCAGTGCCATATGCGGTCCCTGGGTCTCAGGCCTGCGGTTCAGGAATAAACCAAAGAAGCTCAGGGGCCCTTCTGAGTCCCGTCCCAGTTGCTCAGCATTTGGCTGGCAGTGTGACCCCCAGGCCACTGAGCTAAGTACAGAACCTTCCATGTGCCCCCCTCCCTGGCCTCTACCCTGCCCACAGAGCGCCAGGCCCAGCCAAGAAGGCAGTGCCTCCACTCTCCCGCCAATGGAGGCATTCTCCACCTAGGCCCGTCAGGGCCATCCCGGATGAATCGCAATCTTGCGTAGTCCCAAGCCCGACATACCCGTCCTGTGTCTCTGGAAAGTAAGGAGGGCGAGGCCTTTTCAAACCCAGTTTGTAGATGGGGAACCTGAAGCTTGGAGCAATTAAGTAACTGCTCTAAGACCACACAACAGAGAAGTAAAGTCAGGACTTGAAGCCAGGGCTTATGAGATAGCCCAGAGCCTCTGAAGGCAACTTCTCAAAGGGGAGGCGACAGGGATTCCCTAGTCTCCCCTATTCCGTGGACAAAGACTCGAGACAAGGCCTCTCTCCCTCCAGGAAGGCCCAGCATACACTGGAGTCACCTGAGCCTGCCATAGGCCCCCTGCAAACAAGGCTGCAGAGCGGACCCCTTGGCCAGAGGGTCATAGTTCCTGCAGGAGGGGGACCAGATTCCCTCCTACAGTCTGAGGGCAGAAACCCAGAGCCCTGGCTCACCTTCTCCTCCTTGCTCACAGCACTGTGGCGGGCCAGCCTCTCCATGCGCCCCACATACACGGCACAGTCCTTCTCAATCTCCTTCAGCTCCTCCAAGGAGAAGATGACCGAGATCCGGGGCACGGGGATGTCGGACCAACAGATGTAATGCTGCATGGGGAGAGAGCACCATAACCTACAGCATCCCTGCTGCCACACAGGGCTGGTTCATTCAAACCCACCGTTGCTCAGACGCAAGCCCAGGGCACTGCCAGGGGAAGGCACAGCTGGAACAGGAAGGGGGAACGTCGTTCTGGACAGAAAGACCTTTCCTGGGGTATCAGGGAGTCCAGGGCTGGGCCAGGAAGATCTCTGGGAGGCCACAAGGCCTGCCTGGCCCGACCAAGCTCACATCTCCCTTCCGCCTCACCAGCCCACTGTCTGCATCTGAGCATCCTGCGGTGCCATGTGCCCCGCCTGTCTCGTGCCAATCTGGGATAACTGCCTCTGTCTGCAGCCATCAGCTCCTTCTGAAGACCATTTCTTGATCTCTGCCTCCGTCTTTTCTGGCTAAATAATCATTCTCTAAACCTCCTCTCACTTATCCTCCTTGTGGTAGCATTTTCTGGGCCCTTCCAGTTTGCTTCATCCACTTAAATCAAAGCTCAGAAATGGAATCACTCCAAGCAAAAGGAAGCTACTGGGTGCCCAGGCCAGATCCCCTGGCATCCAGTGACAGTGGCGCCCAGTGAGTGTCCTGGGCCGTGGCCTCCAGAGAGCCCCAGCACCTCTGAGGTAGGAGTATCTGGGCAGGACGGGCAGGAGCAGCCCCCGGCTGAGGCCTGCAGAGAATCACCTGAGGACAGCACAGCTTCAGCAGGTTGATGGTCTTGCCACAGACATAGACGTCATTGGCGACGTGCTTCAGGAACACAGGGACGCAGTCCTCCACCTCCTTGGAAATGAGCACGTAGCCGTGCGTCCAGTAAAACTTATCTACAAGATGGGTACGGTCAAACGCACGAGCCGGACAACAGTGTGGCCCACGGGCATCCCGGGGAGAACCCGCCGCCGAAGGAGGTGCCCGCCTGTCACAGGGCCCACACACAAAGAACTCGGGGGTCAGAGTCCTTGCTTCCATAAGCAATGGACAGCCCTCCCTCCAGAACACCACTCCCGCCCCCTGCTTGAGGCCTCCATCTCAAGCTATTAATAACGGGGGGCCTCCTATCTGCAAGGGCAGCCCGCTTGGGCTCGGTGAGAAGTTTTCCTTGGATCAGGCCCTCTTCCCTGGGACATCATCTCTCCAAATCTAACAGCCTGACACCTCTGGCCGAGCCTCCTATGACAGCTTAGTCCCTAAACCCTTCGTCTTTGGAGCTTCCTCCAAGAATGCTCCGCAGCCTGCCAAGAGCCCTCCTAAATAAAGGGTGGCACCCACACCTGGGCACTCTTCTGGACGTGGTCAGAGCATGCAGAGATTAGGACTATGCCCTAGTAGTACCCTCTGGGTACTGCTGAAGGTCTCCTCAGCTCTCCTGGCTGCCCTAACCAAAGCATGAGCACCGCCAGCTGTCCCCGTGTGCCCTCCCCCTGCCCTCCCCATGCATGTCCTGCCCCCCCCCAGCACCTGAAGGATAACGTCCCCCCATCCCACCCCGTGCACACAAACCCCAATCTAGCTTTGGATGCAGGACAGCCCCATGTCCTTCCCCCTCCCCCCCACACACCTCGAAGCTAGCTCACACACCTCGGCAGCTGAGATATTCCTCATTTACTTGGATCATGAACTCGCCATAGACGTCACGGAACACGCCACTGTACACCCAGTCGTGGATAAACCTATGGGGTTTAATGTCTGCTAGTTAAATGTCTGAGGCCAAATTCGAACTCAGTTCTTCTGGACTCCAGGCTCTGAGACTAAGTTGCTTCATTGTACACAAAAATAACCATACTGTACAATCATCAACTGTGAATGACGTCGCTATTGTCAACAGTACTAAGGACTCATGACGAAAGACCTCCAAAGAACGGATGGAGGCCGAATGCAGTGGAAGAAAAGTTTTTACTATCTTATTTTTCTTTACGTTTTTTGCAACATGGCTAATGCGGAAATAAGTCTTGCCTGCCCTCATGTGTAAAATGGGAATCGTGCTGCCTGCCTTCTCAGGGGGTGAAAGAGGAGCTGGAGAGAGAGAGAGAATCTAGAACACAAAGAAATTTCTAAATGCACATTAAAAAAATAATGTTTTTAAAAGGGAAGAAGAGGGGAAAGAGAAAAGGGAGGAGGAAAAGGAAGAGGAGGAGGGAAGGAAAGACAGAGAAAGGAAGGGGAGGACAGAGCGGGAAGAAGGAGAAGATTGGGAGGGGGGGATAAGGAGGAGGACAGAGGTGGGTAAGGGGCCTGCCTCTCCCACCCCATTTCTTCGTAGGCTGCCCAGCCCTGCTGAGCTGAGAAGCTGTGGGTCCATGCACTGGCCAGAGCTGCTGGAGGGGGTCTGGGCTCAGACTGCGGCCCTTCCCATGTGACCGGCTCAGTTTCCTCCTCTGCCCCGCAGGGTCCCTGTGCCCTGACAGAGAAGGGAGCTGCCAGACCTGGGTGGGCTGGGGGGCCTCACCTGGTGTAGGGCTCGCAGCTGGCCTTCAGCAGCGACAGCAGGACGGGATAATGTTCATTGCTGCAGTTATCCAGGGCTTCCTGGTACAGGTAGGACAGCAGCTTCACGCCCTGCAGAGGGAAGCAGACATTGCTCCAGTCCGGGGCGGGTATCAGAGCCGGCTCTTGCAGAAGCAAGCACGGCTGGCAGCTGGCGGGGGTCAGGAAGCAGGGCCCCTCCAGCCTCCCCCTTCGCTGCCTGGCTAAGGACCACAGAAACCAGCAGGCTGTGCATGCACCCCAGGGGAGCAGAGCTCGGAAGGAGGAGTCAGAAGAGCACTCACGGTCGGGAAGGAGGGCTTAGCCCCACCCTCGCTGAGCCCGGGAACTGCAGTGCCCACGCCACAGAGCTCGGCCAAATACCTGAGGGAGAGAGGACACGTCAATCCCAGAGGCCTGGGCTGGGGGGCAGGATGAGGCCCCCACACACACAGGAAGAGAGGAGTACGGCTCAAGGTAGGGCCCAGTCAAGTCCCTTCCCTTCCTCTGCCTCATAAGCTCTGAGGCCACCTGTAAGTGAGCTCCACCTTTGGTGGTCTCAGAGCCAGACAGCTCGCCAATGCAGTGGGTGCCCAGGCGGGGCCCCAAGGCACAGCAGCAGGTCAGGAAGTCTCGGCTCCTAGCTCCCTCATCGGCTGCACCAAAGGCTCCTTGTGGACTCTCCTGCCCAGCCTTCACCCCGTGGTCTCAGAGCCCAGAGGCCGCCACCACAGACCCCAGAACTCCCACCCAGACTGGCTAACTCTGGGGCACCTGGACAGCTCAGGATGATTTCACTACCACTGAGACTGCAGGTAAAGGGCCTTCACCAAGCTGCCAGGGCACCACCCCAGACTGGCATAAGTGATCAGAGACTGTCAGAGCACATCGGCCCCAAGTCCCTAAGTCTAGAGTAAACAGCCAGGTCTGAGAGGGCAACGCCGTGCCCTGGCTCACGGCCCAGCAGCCAGTTACAAATGCCCACAGCACCTGGACACAATTCAGGGTGCCCTGGGAAAAGCAGAGGAAGCAGCCCAGCTCTACCGGGGGAACAGGTCTGGCTTGGAAACCATCCAGGCCCACCTCAATGTCCTCCCAGCTCATTCCCAGGACGGCACCTGCAGGGGCAGAGAGACACCCCCCCAACCCCACCTCTCTCTGGCCCGGCACAAGGAGACGTCCACCTTAACTGGCGCCCCAGTTTCTTGAAGAGAAAGCTGATGGTCAGCAGGCTCAAGGTGGGTGGCGTGGAGAGAACACAGGCTCGGTAATACTGCAGGTACTTCCGTAGGCCACTTGTAAAAGCCTGAGCAAAGAAACAGGTATGAACCACGGGGAAGCCAGGAGGAATAATAATAAAACCTGCCTTGGCCAGGCTGAGGCACAAACACTGAGAAGACTGTTCTCCAACCAATCTGATGCCCTCAGGGTTTCCTGAGGCCACTCAGAAACCTGCATGACCTGGGGGCAGGGGAGGCTCCTTAATCGGTGATGAAGGGGGCTCTCCAACACTCCCAGCCTGGGTCCCAGCAAAGGCTGCACACCCAGTGGGGACCTGTCAGCTGCCCCGAGCCTCCCCAGTGTGAGCACACCTCCTCACCACCCCACCCCCCAGAGCAGACCCTCAGGCTGGGAGCTTGGCGAGCCTACCTGGAACACGAGGCCCTTGCTATAGGAAGAATCCAGGACAGGCTGCAAGGAGAAGCGGCTGAGGCGGGTGTAGTGTGTGCCATACTCGGCGACCTCAGACAAGAGGCTGCTCATGTTCTGCGGAGACGTTCCCGACACGTAGACGCCCTGCTTCACCTCGAATGCCTGGCTGGCCTGGGTGGGCAGAGGGTGCAAGCCTTTAATGGGGGGAGGCGGCCCACCCTGCTTCCTCAAATATCTTGGGAAAATCCTCAAGAGAGTAGAGACCCAGAGCTGGAAGAGAGCTTCAGGCCAGCGAGCTTTACGGAAGACTAAACTGAGGCTGGGCTTGGGGCCCAGGTCTTCCTGAATGGTCCCCAGCCCACCTTGCCTGACCCCTGAGGATACCACAAGTATCCAGAGAAAACCCAAAGAAATTAAATTCAGAATAAAAGCACTCCTAAAAGCTGAATCAATAAAAAGCAAGGTCAAAAACCGAATTTCAGACCCCAGACAAGGGCCCTCAGAGACCACCTGGTCAGCCCCTCCTCAATAGCAATCCCTGCCACAGCTTCCCCAAAACATTTGGTTTCTTCTCCAGGACATGCCCTTGGTCCCTTCAGGATAACCTCAGACAGCATCAGCTGTGCTTTTACTCTTTGAAGGGGAGAGACGCAGAGTGGGGCAGATGGGTAAGACTTGCTGACCCCGAGAGAAAGAAGTGCAGGGGTACACTTTTAAAAGCACACAAAAAACCAGAAGGCCTTGAAAGCAATGGGATGAATTATGCATCTTAAAAAGCAATTTGTATGATTAAATGTGAGTTGCAGCGTCACCTGGATGCCGGCTCTACTTCCTCTATGTGGAAATGATGTGGCTCCTTTGGTACTCAAAGGGAAAAAATTAAATAAAAAATAGTCCTCCCCTGCTGGTCCAGCTGCCCTGCCCTGCCTAGTGGCCAATGCCCTTCCTGGCCCAGATCCAGCTGCTGCTCCAGCTGTGGTCTGCCTGGAGGGCACAGCAGGCCCTTTGGCACAGCCTTATTCACGGCAGCTCTAAGAGACGCCCCCACCCAGGCGTCTGACTGAAGCTGTGAAAACACCTAGAACTTGCCTCCCCTCGCCCAGGCCTCCTCAGAACCAAAGCAGAGGACCCTCCCCAGAGGGAGCCGGGACTCACCTGACTGAGGGAAAAGGTGGCCGACACCACCCCGATGAGGACGTTCAGGACGTCTTTGACCAGTTCCTTCTCCTTCATCAGGAACAGGGGCGGCAGCTGGAGCAGACTGCTGTGCAGAAGCTGCAGCTCCCCTTCCCGGAGGCGGTAAAACATGTCGAAGGCCTCCCTCCCAGCCTCCGTGAGGTATGGCTCTTCTTTATTCCCAGGTGGACTGTGTGGGAAACACCAAGAAGAAAGGTCGCCTCTGTGCCGGCCCCGTTCGTCCATCAGTTACCCCAAACCCCAAGAGGGAGAGAGCGAGTGCCCGCCGGGGCCGAGAGCTCTGGGACCAAAGCCGGAAAGAACCAGCAGAGACAGCCTGTCAGTGGCCAGGAGAGTCCTATTTCATTTTCTGTGAGGAAAGGCATCTTTCAAAGGGAGACAGAACCACAGAAAGTCAGAGTTGGCTCAAGCAACCTGAGCAAGCATCTAGTTCAACCTTCGCGTTAAGAAATAAGGAAACTGAGAGAAAGTTAGGAAGTGGGAGATTATTAACTGGAACCTGGGTCTTTTCACTCGAAGGCTGTGTCAAGGGCTCTTCTCATCCTGATTCCATTCGATATGTGGTCTGCTTATATGTCCAAAATAACTAGAACCAAACCTAATGCTCCCAGACCTGACTACCCCCAGGCTGCGAAGCTGCTGCCTGCTTGGCTTGGGGGTCTGGCCGCCAGCTTGCCATATTGCCATTATGGGCTTGTCAAAAACTGCCACATACATTTATATTATACATAAATAAAACAACAATTTAGATTTCACAGAGCTTCCTTTTCTGGCTTAGGAGTCAGAATGATCAATCATTCTAATAATAGCTACATTCTGGTGTAATACTGTACCTGTGTACCTTAAGCGAAGTGAGAACTACAGAAAACTGTTCCTGTCACAAGACTCTGGTTCTGTACCCTGGGGAGGGGATAGTCACATACGACCCTCAAGATACAAAACAATCCAAGAACTGTTGTATTGTCTTTCATTCGTGGGCTTAATGTGAGAAACAATTCAAACCCTGGGAATGACTGTATAATTCACCCTTCCTCTCCCTTCCCACTTATAATCTGTGTATAAAATCCTTCTATTTTTCCTGCAACAACTGGAAGTCTCATGCCCAGAACTTCTAGTTTGCAAAATATATTCCTTACACCGAAAGTGATTAATTATACTGCTACCTGAATTCTAAAACCTGTCTCTAGACTTGCTTTGTGCAGCTCCAGCCACAATTTCTAGATCAATATGATAAAATTTGGTTAGCTAAGGAAAGGAAGAAAAATGATAGAAAATGTTCATTAAATTTAACAAGGCTAATTATAAAATTCAGAATTTAGGTTCAAAAAACTAAATGTACAAGTATAAGATGAGAAGACTGACTGGACTTAACAACAGACGATGTGGAAAAGGTCCATGAGTTCAAGAGGAGCTGAGAAGGGCCCTGACTGCCTGGAGCCTGAAGCAATGTCCAGCTGTGGCCCCTGAGCAAAGCAGGCAGGGGCTCCAGCCTGGAGCACGGGGGAGGACATATCAAATGACCACATGTAGAAAAGAGAAGAAGCCTTGAAACAAAGAGAAGGATCAGCTCACTGAAAGTAGCAGACACGCTGCCTGGGAAAGAGCCGCAGGAGGAAGGCCGTGACCACTCCTTAAAGGCCTGATGAGCATCCCATTAAACAATAACCTCACAGTTAGTTAGCTCAGTTCTCGAGCACTTTCCCGGCAACAACCCCACAAGGCAGGCAGGACGAGTATCATTGCCCCCAGTTTACACACAGGGAGCCGAGGCTCAGAGAGATGACGCCCAGAGCCACAGAGCGACTGCTGAGGGTCAGGATGCCATCCGGGGAGCTCCCTGCCCTTCGGTCAGGTACACCCCGCCTGTGGAGGAAGGCTCCAAGGCCGAGCCAAGCCAGTAAGAGATAGGTAGAAGCAGACTCGGCTCACTATAAGGAAGCACTTTCTAAAGCTCAATTTCATATACATACAATTCTGTTACTATTGACTTCAATGTTACATACCTTGATACAAAAAAACTACATATCAAAAATTTACAGTTTCATATACAATCATCTTCTCTGTGCTTTCTAGACTCAGCAACTCTTGTTTGGTGATGACTGAGTTCATGATTAAAAAAAAAAAAAGATTTAGATGTGAAAATCTTAAATGAAAAAAAAAAAAAAAACTGTTTCAATTCCTTAAATGTTCCTGGGGCACCTACTCTGGGCAACGCGCCACACTGGGTACAAGAGGGAACATAAGAACAGCAAAGTCCCTGATCTGAAGCATCCTATAATTTTTTTTTTAAGTTGTAGTCATCATGTGTCCTTGCCCCACTGAGGCAGAAGCCATCTCAGAAAGGAGCTGAGTCCACCGGAAGGAGGAAGAGGTCCTACTGGACCTCTGGGATTCTGCTTCTTAGCTCAGAAAAAAAAAATGAGGGGCCTGGTAGGATGGCAGTTTGGGGCTGATCCAGATGGGGACTGTCCAGCTCCTGCTCTGGGCTCTAACATAGGAGCCCACAAGGCCTCAGATCCTGCCTCTAACACGTGTCAGCTGTGTGACCCTGATTAAGCCCCCTCCCCACTCTAAACTCTGATCTCATTTGTAAAATGGGACCCGGGCTTCCAGTTTCACTGGGGTCGCTGATCTTCTCAATCTGCTGTGATGCCTCTTCTGGGTTACCCTCGGAACCCAGAAGTAGGCAGCCAGGCCTACAGCTCCAGGGCCTGGAGTGAACCAACCTTTGGTTCCAGGCCATTTCTGTCTCGTGCCTGCCCTGATACAAGCTTCACTGAGATGGTAGCAGACCCGCCTTGGGCTAGAGCCCGGCCCCCTCTGCCAGCTGAGCCCTCTGCCATGGCACCATGCCCAACCCAGATAGCATCCCACCTACCAGCCAATTCTCTCCCAACACCTGCGTTTGCTGGGCTCGTAATTAAGCGCAGCATCCCAGAGGTCGATGTCTGGGGTCATGCTGGGCTCTGACTGGGAATCTGGAGTCAGATTCGATGCTGACTGGAACCCTTCATCTTCCGACTGATCGATGCTCTGAGGAACCTGCAGATCCGCAAGAGGAACAAAATCATCCTCGAGCCTTTCTGTAAACCGGGGGGCTTCTGGCTAGATCCGTGGTGGGGCCCTCTCAGTCACAGCTTACTCTTTTTTCTGTCTTCTCAATTCTACTTATACGTATAGGACCCCATTAGCTCCAAAAGGCCACAATGATCAGTGTTTGTGAACTTTTGAGCCTCAGAGAACCCTGGCTACAAGTGGGGCTGGCCAGAGGGATGCGCAAAGGGCTGTGCAGGATGGAGCTCCCCACCCCAATACACACCTGGTACCCTCTACTCGGAAGCCCTCAAGACTGGGAGCTACCAGGACCATCCGAATCTCCAAAAATAAAGTCCCAAAGGAAGTTTCCAGGGCACCTAGGGGACCAGCCCTGAAGTTAGAAGGGACTGAGTTCTGGCCTTACTAGCTGTGTCCCTTAAGGCAAGTCACTTAACCCCAACTGCCCATCCCCCAAAAAGATATTCTCCAAAGCCACGGCGGGCAGGGGTCACCGCCAGGCCCAGGGGCAGCTCCCAATGGTGGAACTGGAGCCACTAAGAGGTTGTCAGGAGACGGGCACAAAGGTCAGCCAGAGAACACCAAGCACCTCAGAACTCCCTGGGCGCTCCCTGAGGGCAGGGGACTGGCTCGGCTTCCTCTCTGCAGCCCCAGCCCTTGGCACCGTGCCTGGCCTTAATAACTTTGCTTTCATTGGCAGAAGGGAAAAGAGGGATGAACCTGGGATTCCACCTTTCCCAGCCCCTCTTAATTCCAGTGCTTCTCTTTGTGAATTATCTCCTATTTATCCTGTAAATGACTTATTCTGTGTATCTGTTTGCTTGTCTCCCCTATTGAACTGTAAGCACCCTGAGGGCGGGCATTATTTTTTAAAATCTTTTTGTATCCCCAATGCTTAGCATAGTGCCTGGCACACAGTAGGTGCTTCTTAAGTGTTTAATGACTGATAAGGAAGCCCTGAGTGAGATATCCCCTCTCCCAAAGTGGGCTCAGAGCCATGAGAAGTTCTATTAAGTGAGTACTCAGGTACAGCAACTTGGGCACCAGGATGAAAAGGACACAAAGCTCAGATAAGAGCTCTCTGGGGCTCCTGAACCCTAGTACTGGGAAAACCTCGGGCTCCCCTACTTGGATGGCGATGCCGGACAAGTCGGCGTTGTCGGGGACGGGAGGCAGGTCCAGCTTGATGTCCATGTCGTAGGTGCGGCTGTGCACCAGGGCCCCGAAGAGAGAGCCATGGGTCTCTCTCTCGAACCTGTCCACGCCGGGGTAGTTCTGGGCGAACAGCCCGATGGAGGGCAGGCCGGTGCCCGGCGCAGCCTCCATCACTTGCAGCGTCTTCTGAATCACGTCGCGGCATTGCTGCTCTTGGCTGGCGATCAGGAAGCGCGCGTCGGCCTCAAACACGCTTACATCGTAATAATCGTAGCCCTGATGCTTGACGTTCCTGCCCACGTGCTTGTTATTCAGGAAATAGTCTCTCTTCGGAGGGAGGAGCAGCGGCGGGCCGCTCCCCGCCAGGTGGACCAACAGGTCCAGCACAGCCCTGATGTCAGCCAGAGGCAGGCCAAGGGCAGGGGCCGCCTCCAAGCCCTCCACTAGTTCCTCCAGCCTGTCAGCATCAGGCCCCAGGCCCCCAACCCGCAAGTTGAAGGACAACATGAGGATTTTGTTCTTCACAGGAAGCTGGGACCCAGCTGATGGTGGCTTGTGGCCCTCATCCTGGAAGAGGTCCACAAAAAGGGCATCATAGACCACCCTTTTTAGGCCCTGCTTGGCCCTCCGCAGGCTGGCACCATGCCTGCCACGGTGGGCCTTCCAACGCACGTGCCCCAGGTGAGCCTCACACAGCTCATTAAACAGCTGGGTGATGCTGGCCATTCCCTCGGGCAGCAAGTGACTGAAGCACTCGCCCAGATGTGGCAAATCACGGGTGAGAGAAGACCGTCATCAGTTCTATGTCCTACATGGCCTGTGAAAGATACCAAGAAAAAGGACGATTACTCGCTATTCTAACCTTTGACCCAAGTCCCAGGTCCCCTAAGCACTGGACAGCCCAGCAGCAGAAATGTTGGGCCATGCTGTGGGAAAAGCAGACGTACCAGAAGGCAGGGCCAGAGAATCTCTGGTTCAGCTAAATGTTGGAAGGGATGTGGGAAAACTGGGACACTTAGGCATTGTTGGTGAAGTTGTGAACTGATCTGATGATTCTGGAGAGCAATTTGGAACTCTGCCCAAAGGGCATCAAACTGTGCATATTCTTTGACCAGGCAGTGCTATTACTGGGTCTGTATCCCAAGGAAATCATAAAGGAGGGAAATGGACCCACATGTACAAAAATGTTTGTAGCAGCTCTTTTTGTGGTAGCAAAACATTGAAAAATTGGGGAACGGCTAAACAAGCTGTGGTCTATGAAGGTTATGGAATATTATTGTTCTTTATGTTTATGTTATGTTTATGATGAACCAGCTGATTTTAGAAAGACCTGGAAAGATTTACACGAACTGATGCTGAGTGACACAAGCAGAACCAGAAATACATTGTACACAGTAAGAGCAACAACATGCCATGATCCCTATGAAAGGCTCGGTTCTGCTCAGTGGTTCCGTGATCCAATGCCACCTGCATCCAGAAAAAGAACTATGGAGATGGAATGTAAATCAACACATTCTAGGTTCACTTCTTTTTTCTGGTTTTTTTTTTTTTTTTAATCTCTCCCGTAGTTTTTCCCCTCTGCTCTGATTTTTCCCTCACAACGTGATTTATAAAGCAATTGCCTGTTAAATAAGTAACTTTAAAAAATAAAATAAAATCCTTTTCCAGCTGGCACCAGCTGGAAATAATAAAAATAAACAAACGTTTATTATTTAGTCACTGCTAAAGGACAGGAGAAGAATCTCAGAGAAAACAGGGGAGAAATCAGGGTGAGAAGGTTCCAGCATTTTTTTTGGGGGGGGGGGGGACGTAGGGGAAGGGAAGGAGGTGGGGGGCGCGGGAGGGGGAGAGGAGGAGAGTCACAAGGGCTTGCCTTCCAGGAATTTCCCACCCGTGAATTGTAAGAGAAAGCCGGCTGTGCTGAGGAGTGATAGGAACACAAGGAGGGAGGGGGAGGAAAAAGGAGAGAGGAGAGAACAGGGAGAAGAGGGAAGAGGAGGGGAGGGAGGGAAGAAAGGGAACTAGAAAGAAGGGGGAAGGGGAGGATAAGGGAAGGGGGAGGAAAGGAAGGGGAAAGAGTACGTCCCGGTAGGGAGAGAAGGTAGAAGAAGGGGTGGGAAAGAGAGCGGTGAGACAGAGCAGGGCCAAGCGCCCCCTCCCCGGCCCTGCCCTCCTCCGGACTTGCCCCGTCTTGTTCCCCGGCGCTGCGTCCGGTGGGAGGGTCCCGGACTGGGCGCCGGAAGGGACCCGGTTCTAGAGAAAAGGAAACCGAGGCACCGGGTCTGGCTGCGCGGCCCAAGGGGGAACCTGCGGAGGGAACGCAGGGCCGGGAGGGAGCGAACGAGTGTATGAATGAACGAGTGAACCAGGCAGAGGGGAGGGTCCGCTCGCGCAGGCGGGCCCTGAGACCACGCCACCCGGGGCCTGAAAAATGGGGTGGGGTCCCGAGAGAAGACTTTGTAAGGACGCTGGGGCTCGGCCCCCGCCCCACAATCCCCAGCGGAAAAGCGGACTCACCGCCGCGGACGGGATGGAGCGGCTCCCAACAAGGGCGCGGACTGATGCCGTAAAACGCCAATGACGTCAGCACGCTAGGGACGTTACGACTGTATCCCGCGCTCCACGGGGAGGTGGGAGGAACCACATGACCCAGGAGGGTCTCCTTTTATACTAGGCTTGGGCGTGATACCGGAGCACGTGATCCAGGAGGCGCTACTACTGTACTGAGCCTGCGCAAGTTTCTAGGCCACGTGATCCTGTTAGTCCTATCACTGTATCAGGCCTGCGCACAACACCGGACCACGAGCTCGAGGAAGCTTTCCCCCCCATTTAAAACTGGTTACCACAGGAAAGGTTCGGCCCCCAAGGGCCCGAGTTTAGGGTGTGGGCAGCGCCGGGGAACAACCCTGGCCCCCCAAGGTTTCAAGGCAGAGTCCTGGGCCGGGCGCTGCACTTTCTCCCTGCCAGTCCTTTGTCCCCAGGCTGCCCGTGCCCAGAGCCCCGCCCCTCCCCCTCTCCGAGAAGTGCCCGCCGCCTCTTCCCGGAAGCCTGGCTGGGCTAAGGAGAACAAACGCCCCAGGTGCCCCATGACTACCCTCACCACAGAGCTAGACTGTGAGGTGCCCGAGCGCAGGGCGGCCCGGCCTAACCTGTATCTGCCCAAAACAACGCTCGCGCTCAGTAGGCACTTTATGGGTGGCTGGGGAAAACAGGTTCTGGCCCAGAGGTCCCGAGGGAGCATGGGATGAAAGCAAAGAACGCCCAGTAGGGACTTGGTCTCCCCACGAGCTCAACCAGGCCAGGCTCCTGGGGGTCAGGGCAAGGACTAGTAGTGAGTTAATTCCAACTGTGGCCACGAGAGGGCACCAGAGTCCTGGCCAGCCTGACATACTTAGTTTCTGCCTGTCTCAGTTTACTCAGCTGTGAAACGGGAACAAAACCAGCAGCTCCCTCCCAGGATTGTTTTCAGGCTTCCATGCCTCTCCTTCTGGCACTATTGATCTCTCTGGCTTCCTGGAAGTCCCAACTTTCTGCAGGAAGCCTTCCCCCATCTCTTGGTGAAGAATTTTCTATTCCTCCTGGATGTCCAGGCTCCTACATCTTTGCTTGTGTCTCCCCCTTTCGATTTTAAGCTACTTGAGGAAAGAGGCTTTGTCGCTACTTCCGTAACCCAGCACTTGGCACAGTGCCTGGCACATAAGAGGCGCTTTCTCCACATTTAATGTTTGATCGGCAAAGCGCTTTGCAAACCTTAAAACCCAAGTATGAGCCAGCTGTTATTTTTATTAAACCCCGGGGCCATTCAGAACTGGAAGATCAGAGAGTCCAGCTCCAACAACATACAAAGGACAGAAGCTAAGGAAGTGACCAGTCCGAGACCACGCGGGCACCTAGTAGGGGAGGTGGGGTTCGAATCCAAATCAGCTGCTTCTAACCCCAGGCTCGGGACCCAGGGTCCGTTGGTCAGCACTGAGGCCAGCAACTTTGGCGGTGATTCCCGGGCAGTGTCTGGCTGGTCCTGGTTTTGGGGTTCACCTGCCCCGAGGAGCGGGCTTCAGGTCACTGCGGCAAGCACAGAGCAAGGGAAGGTCAGCACAGACTGCAGCCCCACCCCCAAGCCCTGCTGCTCTCAGAACGAGGGCTCACCCCCCCCACACTCACCGGACACTTGCAGCATGGGCCAGTCCTGCTGTAGCTGCCGGCACAGACGGGTGACGGCCGAGGCTTGCTCCGGGGAGGCCGAGTGGAAGGGGCCCAAGGTGCTGGGGAGGGGTCGGCCCACCAGGGCCCAGGCCAGAGCTTCTACCAATGGGAGCTCAGGGTTCTGCGGCCAGAGACAAGACAGCTGCTACACGCCCCCCACCTCCCGCTCAGGAGCCCTGAGGGGCGAGGGAATGAGCTCAGGATCTCAAGGTCGCCTCCCCCAGGGGCCAGGGCATCTTCACCGGGAGGGATGGGGAGTTGCAGAGAGAAGGATTTTGGCTTGATGGTAGAGAGGTAGTGAGCTCCCCATCCCTGGAAGGCTTCAAGCAAAGCCTGGGGCCCACTTCTCAGGGAGACAGTAGAGGGGATTCTGCTCTGTGGCCTCCAACTCGAGAGGGGTCCGATAGAAGACTGGGCCTGGGGATGCAGCTCCTAGCCGCCAGCTTCCCCGCAACACAAAGGGTCTCACCCACCTGGAGCAGCAGCAGCATCCGGCCCCCCGCAGGTCCCTGGAGCAGCCTGGTGAGCAGATCCACGTCCAGGCTGCGGAGGCCACAGCCGGGCCCCAGGACCACAAGCACCAGCTCTGGCCGGAAACCGTAGGCCACCGGGAGGATGAGGCTGGTGAGGGCCAAGAGGAAGCTCCCGGGTTCTGTGGCCTGAGAAGAAGGAGGGGATGAGCAGAGAGCAGCAGGATGTGGCTGTGGGCCTCCTCTCCTGCCCTTGGGCCCCAACAAAGGTAGTGCAGGGAGCAGGGGGGAGAGATCAGGGATCACTGCCGGGCATTGGGGGGGGGGAGGGGGGAAGCCATGGAGTCTCATGGCTGACCTGGAGTCCCCAATGCTTTTTCTTGCCCCCAACATCTACGTGCCCATGGAGAGCCTGAGAAAGGCAGCCACTGGTCTGGCTTGGGCCTAACATCTTCTGGGGCTCCAAATGGCCAGTTGCCCCTCTCTCCTCTCTCTTTACCCCCATCTTTTTGTCTCTTTCCCTCCCCTTTCCTCCTCTTTCCCCCCTCTCCTCTCCCTCCCCCTTTTTCTCTCTCTCTCTACCCCTCCTTCTCCTTCCCTCCCTCCCTCTCTCTGCAATCCAGCTTCCGTCCTCATTCCACAAAAGCCCCTGCCGTGCCCTCTGCCCTTTCCCGCTTCTTCTGTTTCCCTTCTGTCCCACGCTCCATGACCCTGGGGCCCTGGCTCCTGTTCCAATGCCTCAGCTGCGGGCATTCTCCCCTTCCTCCCCCTCCACACCCCCGTCCTCTTCACCAAATCTCCCTCGGATGGCACCTTCTAGAGGCAGCCTCTCGGCCCTCCCTTCTTCGAGTGCCCCCCCACTAATTAGTCCCAATCGGTCCTGTCAGGGCTTGTCTGTCCGTGGTCCAGGCTCCTCTCCCAGTGCCCCAGCAGCTCTCACCTCGTGCCCCACCAGGCGGATGCACATGGGGGACGGGGCTGCCTCTGGCTGCTCCTTCCCCCCGATGTTTAGCAGGAGTGTTCGGCTGTGGGGGCGGGAGCGGGGTACAGAAGAGGCTGTTTGAATGACATGTTCTTTCTACCCTCCTTTCCCCCCACGTCTCTGTGCAGTCTTACATGGGACCTCGCTCCCCAGTATCTTAGGGGACCCTCGCTCCCAGGAGAGGGGCAGAGAAGGAAGCACAAGGCACATGACCAAGGTCGCAAGATCAGTAACCCCCCACTCCCACCCCGGGCTGTCCAGACCAGGGCTCAGCCTGCCCAGCAGGCTGTCCGAAGGGTTTGCAGGTCAATGCCCTCATGGTACGGGGGACAGGGAAGCGTGGCCATCCCAGGCCATCCCTACCCATCATCCCTCAGGTCCTCAGGAACGTCCAGGTCTCCTAGAGTCACACAGAGCAGCCTGCTGAACACAGAGCGGGACCAGTGTCAGAGCCACAGCAAAGACCCCAACCGGGGGGCACAGAGAGGGAGCCCAGACGCTGCCCTCAGGGAGCTTCCAGTCTTGGGGGGAGAGAGGGCAGCCCAGGGCCCTGGTCTCAGGGAGCTCCCAGTCCAGGTGAGGGTGGGGTAGGGATGGCCTATGGGACTCAACCTCTGAGGGCTGGAGGAGTCAGTCAGAGAAGGGCTGGAGGAATCAGGGAAGGGCTGGAGGAGTCAGGGAAGGGCTGGAGGAGTCAGGGAAGGGCTGGAGGAGTCAGAGAAGGGCTGGAGGAATCAGGGAAGGGCTGGAGGAGTCAGGGAAGGGCTGGAGGAGTCAGGGAAAGGCTGGAGGAGTCAGGGAAGGGCTGAAGGAGTCAGTCAGGGAAGGGCTAGAGGAGTCAGGGAAGGGCTGGAAGAGTCAGGGAAGGGTTGGAGGAGTCAGGGAAGGGCTGGAGGAATCAGTCAGGGAAGGGCTGGAGGAGTCAGGGAAGAGCTGGAGGAATCAGTCAGGAAAGGGCTGGAGGAATCAGTCAGGAAAGGGCTGGAGGAATCAGTCAGGGAAGGGCTGGAGGAATCAGTCAGGGAAGGGTTGGAGGAGTAAGGTAGGGCTGGAGGAATCAGGGAAGGGCTGGAGGTGTCAGGGAAGGGCTGGAGGAATCAGTCAGGAAAGGGCTGGAGGAGTCAGGGAAGGGCTGGAGGAATCAGTCAGGAAAGGGCTGGAGGAGTCAGGGAAGGGCTGGAGGAGTCAGGGAAGGGCTGGAGGAGTCAGGGAAGGGCTGGAGGAGTCAGGGAAGGGCTGGAGGAATCAGGGAAGGGCTGAAGGAGTCAGTCAGGGAAGGGCTAGAGGAGTCAGGGAAGGGCTGGAGGAGTCAGGGAAGGGCTCGCCTTCTTGGCAGGCAGGGGAGCCAAAAGGGGGAACTCAAGAAATGAGGGTGGTCTGGGGCTGAGCAAAGGCTGCCTGAAGGGGTGTGGGAGAGAGAGGTCAGGAAGGCCCAGGTGGTGACCTCTAGGAACAAGGAAGAAACGCAGCCTCCCGCCCTCTCTTCTCGGGCCTGGAGCTGGGCTCACCTCGGGGCCTCGCAGCTGAGGGTCCTGCGGAGGGCCGCCACTGTGGTAGCTGAAACTGTGGGAGACACAGCGATCCCCGCCCTGACCTGAGGACCAAGGAGAGGAATCAGACCCATCACCTGGGGGAGCAGTATGAAAATGGGGCCCAGAGAGGGGAAGCCTGGGCCTGCTTCCTCTCCCACAAGGAGCCTCCTCTGGAGCCCTGTGGCCAGGCCTGGCCGGGTCAAAGAAATGGGCCAGAGAAAGGATGGATCTGGACTGAAAGGAGCCCAGTTTGGGCGGGACAGTCCTGGGGGGCGGCACGGTCCCCACGGCGGCCAAGAAGGCGGCCCTCGGAGGTTTCTCATTTCCCACCCATGCCTCCCCACAAGCTGGGGACCTTCACGAGCCACCCAGGGAGTCATTCCTCAACCTCGAGCCCTTTGAGGTGGATCGTGCCCATTTTACAGAGAGGGACGGCCCTGGCCCACGACCCGCAGGGCTTTGGTTGGGCTCCCCGGCCCGCACACGCCCACACAATACCTGCCCAGTGAGGATCTCGTCCAGCAGAGCCAAGGGCTTCCCCAGAGCAGCGAGGGCCTGGTCCTGCGGGAAGGCCGAGTCCAGCCTGGCACAAACGCAGAGAGGCTCACCCAGAGAGCCGGGCTCCCCCACATCAGCGTGTGAGACCCGACCGCGCAGCCCGACGCTCCCATCCTAAAGGGCAGTACGGGCTCCCGGGCAGAGAAACCTGCTCCTGGCCTGCTCGGACCTCCAGCGCCACCCGAGGGTGCCCTCATCCCAACGTTGCCCGACCAGCCGGGCTCGGAGGGCCTGACCTCACCTGGCCCACAGGGCTTCCTCCTCCTCACGCAGAGGCACGCCCTTCTCCTGCAGGAGAGCTGGAGGCAGGTTAAGGCCGGAGGCCGAGTCAGGGACAGCCAGGCCGATGCCAGTGCACAGGGAACGTGGGGGGCAGCTGAGCACCTTGTCCAAGAGGGGCCTCAGCCCGTCTGTGGTCCCTGTGGACGGGGTCCCGACTAGGGGGGGTCCCGCGTCCCCTTGCCACGTACTAGGCGTCAGAACTGGGCCTGAGTCTGTAAAAATGGGTAAAGAGGTCAACTGGAAGCTCCTTCCATCCGCCCGAGCTGGCCGGATTCTGGGAGAAAGGCCGAGAATGGCCTTCAGGACCCCGTGGAGCTCTGGCTCCTATTCCCCCATCAAGCTGCCACTCCCATGGTTCCCATTTTATGGAAGGACAAATCAAGGCACAGGGCCTTGCTGAGTGATCCTCCCCAACTCAGGACATATCCTCGGAACTTTGCTGGGGAGGAGATGGAAGCCCAAGGAAGGAAGCCAAGGTCCCGGGCCCTCCCCACGCCAAGCCACTCCCGGGGGCCCCGAGTCTTACTTTCATGCCTGAGGCTTGCCCAGTGCGGGGCATGGGCCGCTCTCACGTTCTGGATTGACTCCAGTGCACTGCAATGGGGGCAGAGGTTAAAGAGGCAGGGGAGGCCTTCGGGGATCCCCCAGCTAGGGAAGGTCCCCAAGTCCCTAGGTCAGGATTACCTCAAACAAGGGACTGGCTCCCCAGAGAGAGCTGGCACAGGGTCTCCCAGCAAAGTCTGCAGGGTCAGACACACACACTCGGCCAGAGACTGCAGGTAATAGCCACCCTGAGGGAAGAGATGGCCACTGGGCTCAGGGGACAGGGAGCCCGGGATCCTAAAGGACTCGGACACAGGCTGGCCCAGAAGAGGCTGGGGGGCCGACCGCCACGCGGATGCCCTGGGGCACGCCAGGTGTGGAGGTGCCCCTTCTTTGGGCCTAGTTTAGCACAGCCCAGCCTAGCTCAGCCCATCTCAGCCCAGCCCAGTCCAGTCCACTTCAACCCAGCAATTTTTCTGGGGCACCTGGGCAAGCCTGCCGGGGCCTCTGGTCTCAGCACCTCAGGGCCAGATCTCACCTCAAGCACTGCGCAGAGCCGGCCCCGGGCCAGTGGCAGCAGCAGGAAGGTCAGGTGGGCGAAGCATTCGGGTGTGGCCTTCATCTCCCCCTACAACCGGAGCAAGGCAGGCTGGGAGGGAGGCCAGCACGGCCATGGATCCCATCTGCCCTCATCCTCCTGGGCCCCTTTATCTGTCCTGCCATGCCCTGGGCTCCGGGCCCTCTCCTTGCCCAATCATGCTGCCCATCTGCAGAACCTCAGAGACAGAAAGGACCCGAGAGGCAACCCCGCCCCATGCAAACCTCACCCCTGACACAGGCGCTACCCACTCCTCCCCGCCGGCGCAGCCCTGCTCCTCCACTCTGTTCCCAACCCTGCTCACCTCGGGGTCCCCGATGCCGGAGTCATATCCGGCCGACACTAGCACGAGCTCGGGATCAAACTTCAGGGACCACGGCACAGAGAGAGGAGAAAGGAGATGGGGGGGCTTGGCTTGGCCCTTCTCCCCCGCCGTGCCCCTTCTCCCCCACCGTGCCCTATTCCCTCAGTATTACTCCAACTGAAATGGCTGGTTCACACTCAAGTGTCTTTTCAAAGGGTCTTTGCTAGCTTAAATGAGAAGCCAAGAAGAAATTACAACCCTGCCCTTTTCAACTCCCAGAGGTGGGCGCCCTGGCCACTGATACCCACGCTCCTCTGCCTCCAATAGCCTTCTGCCCCACAGTCACACGCTACCTCCCCTCCAATCACCTCAATGGCCAGTGGGAGCAGCACGTGGAGGAAGACAGACACGTAATCGGCATTTCTCATCCCAACCTGCAGCCAGAGCAGATGAGAGAGTGGGCAGGTGGGGAAAGGGAAAGATGAGGGGGCAGGGAAAAGGATGAGGGGCAGGAGAAAGAATGGCAGCGGCAGGGAATGAGGGGCAGAGAAGAAGCCAGATAGAGCACAGGGGACCTGCGGGCACAGGGAAGGGAATGGGGAGACAGAGGAGGAGAGGAATAGGCAGAGGCCGGGTCCCTGCCAGCTCAGTCTCTTGGTCCTCCCTCCTCCTTGAGACACAGCCAGATCCCCGGCAGAGAATCACTGCAGGCCTGGCTGGAAGGAAGGAGAGCAGGAAGGATCCCAGGGGGCCGGGCAGGGAGCAGGGATGGGTAGCCCCTGCCCGACTTTGGGCAGCCTGGGGGTGGAGTGAGCACCAGGCCCAGCCCTTCCCTCCCTACCTTATTCCAGGGCACATTGACAGTGAAACCGCGGCCGGGGCCCTGACCCACCACATCGTAATCTGATTCGCGGAGCCGGGGCCAGAAGCTCTGGTGCTCATATCGGTGCCAGGAGAAATAGAGGACGCTAGAAGGGGAAGGGGGCTGATTCAAGACCTGCCCCCCACACACACACACACACACGAAGCCTGCCCTGGGTCACCCCCACCCCTCCAACTAGGCACTCCAAGGCTCCCTTTAAAAAGACCTCAGGGCCAGAGAATTTCAAGGCCCGCATCTCCTGACCTGCGATCATTTTCAAAGACACGTTGGGTCCCTTGCCCATGGTGAATATCCCAGTCAACAATCAGGATCCTGGAGAGAGACAGAGATAATGGCTAATAATGGCCCCCATCCCTGGGCCCCTTTTCCCCCTCTTCTGCCCCCAAGACAGGTTCTTGCTAAGAGGCTCTTTGGTGAGGAGAAAGGGGTGCTGGGAAGGGGAGGGGTCACCTCCATTCTCAGAGTAGCCCCCAGCCGTAGTGCTCACAAGAAGGCTCAGCCCCCATCCTCAGTTCCCTTAACCCCCAAGCAACAAGGAACCCAAACAGATAATTTGGGAAACAATAACCTCTGGTGACAGACAAGCCCGGATGGCAGGGAAATCAAAGCTGTGTTGTCCCCAAACCAGCGGTCTGTGTGGCACGGCACTCTTTCTTGGCTCCATGTGACCAGCAGTGGGCACAGGTTTCCTAGGCGGGGGGCCCGCCCTCGGCTCGGCCTGGCCTTTAATGGCCTCCTGGGGGATGGCTAGGAAAGAGGACTACATAGCCCCCGCCTGCTCTTCCTCTTCATTAAGGAAAATGGCCCCTCACCTCTGCAGCCCATGTCTCCGCTTGGCGTGCTCGGCAGCAATGGCCACGTTGTTAAACACGCAGAAGCCGTTGGCGGCGTCTCGTTGGCTGTGGTGTCCGGGAGGCCTGAGGGGATGGAGGGGACACACGGCCATGATTTTCTCTCCTGTTTCCGATGGCTGGGGGAGGGGGGACGTCCAGGGGGCCCCAGGACCTCGGGAGGCATTTAATCCAAGCTGAGGGTGATTCCCCGGAGTCCTGGAAGGGGTTCTTGCAGCCATAGGGGTCCCGGGGGGAAGAGAAGGGGGAGGCTGGCCCCAGCCACAGGACTGTTACCTCACCAGCGCCATCCCATTGCCTACAGCTCCGGTCACGACCGCGTCCACCAACTGCAAGGTGGCGCCCACGGCCATCCGTGCACAAGGGAACGTACTCTGGAGGGGGAAGGAGGATGGACGTCCTGGACAGGGTCTGGGAGGTGGTGCCTTCCACACCCCCTTCCTGTGTGCGTGCACGGGTATGTGTTTGTGCACGTACGTGTGTGACAAAGATAAAAAGGGGAGGGGTTGGTGCAGGACTCTTGGGGGGGGGGGGGCTGGCACAAACCGGGTGAAAGTAGACGGCATCATACTGCTGCGCCAGGGTATGGAGCTGCTCTCTGCTCATGGTCTGGGTCCCCTTCACCACAGCCACATACTCTGGGCTGGAGGCAGAAGTCAGACACCTGAGGTCAAAGCCTGGCCCAGGACAGCTCAGGGCTGTCTAGACAAGAAGGAAGTGGAGGAGGAGGAGGAGAAGGAGGAAGAGGAGGAGGAGGAGGGATGGAAGAGGAGGAAGGCATCACTTGTTCCAGCATTAAAGGTGTTAAGGTCTCCCATTTCCTTTCCTAAAGTTTTCCTCCCCTTCCCCCAAATTGTAGGGGGCCAAGAAACTGGATGTCTTCATGGGATAGAACGCTGGGTAAACTACGAGTTTGCAGACCCCAAGTGAACTGAGTCTATCCTCTGGATGGCAGCGAGGCCATTCACAAGCTCGAGGTTCTCTCCCCCTAACTACTCAGGGGCTAATTTTGGTCTGGCTGGGATTCTTGGGCCCTCGGAGAAGGGGAATCTCCTTCCTTGTGGAGGGAAGAAAAGCCAGTAATTGCTCCTCACTCCGAACCTGGAGTTTATCCAGCTGGTTCCTCTCAAAACCACTGTCTCCTTGGGGTCTCCAACCCACCCCCAGGAAGCAGACGAGGACTGAGCTATTCACTTTGTAAATAGAGATACCGAGGCCCCAAAAGGGGTCCTTCCGGGGGTCACACAGTGGCAGCGAGAGGGCAGCCGGGCCAGACCGCGTCCCTCTGCTGCGCTCTGCCGGCCGCCGCAGCCCCGAGGGCCACTCACCTGTGCACCAGCTCCAGGTCCTCCTCCGTGGCCTCGCGGACCGGCAGCTGCACACACCTCTGTGCCAGTCCTCGATGACAAAGCCGGGAGTACGTGGATGTCAGGCGTTCGGGGACCTCGATGGCACACTCGGGGCTGCAGTGGAGGAGGGCACGTCAGGGGCCACCAGGACACCGGGTGCCAGCCCGGACTCGGCCGTGGTCTCCACGTGGAAGACCCTGGGTTCTCATGCTGGCCGTGCCCCTCACGGCTCTGTGTTCCTGGGTAGGTCACTTCCCTCTCTGAGAGGGAACCTCTCAAGGTTCTCTGAGTCATCACCCGGCAGTTATCCAAGGGGAGAGTTCTAGATTCATTTAATTAAGGGCTAGGAGGGATCTTGGAGACCACCACGTTTGGAGAAATTGAGGCCACTGGGCAAAATGAGGCAAGCCACAGCTGGGCCACCCTGGCCATTTTTAGCTCTTTGCCAGCCTCACCAGACAGAAACTGTAACAGGTCTGGGCTCCCTCAAAGCCTCTCCAAGGGGCACCAGAAACAACCTCTTCGCAGCTCTCAGGGCTCACATCCACCACACTTCCCCCCTCCCAACCAAAGCGATAGAGCGGGGCCCTTACTCGTCCCAGAGCAGCCGGACCCGGGCCATGTCCTTGTCGTAGATCAGGGCTGTCCCCTGGGGTCCTGGAGGCCTGTTCTTAGCCATCCCTGTGCCTGCTGGGAGGAGAGCAGATGGCGCTTTCTTTTTGCACCCCCTGGGACCTCTTGCCATTCTCCCTCCTCCCGCTGCTTATACATGTCACTCCCTTAACTGGCAGCCCCCAGGTCCCATCCTGGCCCTGCTCTGTGACTCCTCGGCACCTACGGGTGCCTGCCCTTCTCCCTTCCCTGAGAGATCCTGCCGGTTTCACCTTCGTGCTTCTGGGCTGTGCCCACGGGCTCCCACTGGGCGAGCCGCAGACCATCTTCTGAGCCTTTGCCTAGTCCCAGGGCAAACCTGCCTCAGCTCCTCCTTACAACCCCCGTCTTCTTTTAGGACTCGGTTCCGCGGAAGCCTCCTCCAGGGGGCCGGCTGAGATTCCCATTCCGTTCCCTGCCTCCCAGCCTGTTCTAGGTGGGGGCCTGAGCGCCCTACCCTGTCTATTCCCGCCCACCCCGGCTTTCCCGAGAGCCCGGGGCTCCCATCCTCATCCCAACGACCATGAGGGCGGTGAGCTGGGCAAGGAAAGTTTCCCTCCATTTTAGGAGAGGGAGGCTGAAGCCCCACAAAGAGAGAGGCTGGACGGGACCCCCGCCCCAGCCCGGCCATGCACAGGATGGATGGAGGCAGGGAGGGAGGAGAGAGGGAGGGCCCGGTCTGGGGTAGGATGGGGTGGGGCTGGGCAGGGGTGGGGGGGTGTAACAGGTCCTCCCTCCTCCCTCACACGCTCTGCCAGGAGGGCAGTTGCAGCACGCTAACGACCTCGGGCAGCGGACGACCTCAGGCGCCGGCCTCTCGCGGCCTCCCACCCTCCCTGCATCGGCGCCCAAGAAGAAGAACGGAACGGGATGGATGCGAAGGAGAAGGCTCCGGTCTCCGAGGACCCACACACCGGGCCCGCTGCCACGCGGGACACCTCTTCCGGATCCTTTTTCTAGAGCCGCGGCAGCAGGCTCCTCCCGGGCCGGCCCACCGCTGGCCCCACCCCCACGCCCGGCCACGCCTCCCCTGGCAGGCCCCGCCCCCGGAGTCCCGGACCTAGCCCCTCCCCACCTGCGGGGTCGTCACGAGGGGTGATCCCTTATCTTCGCTGAGGTTTAGAGGCTTCCAGAGCCCAGGCTCCCCCCACCACCGCAGCCCTTCCTCCCAGCCGGCGCCCCCCGAGAATGGGGGAAGCCTTAGAGTCTGGGGCCTCCCGCCGCTGGCCCGAGAGACGCCAGGGTTCTCCTCCCGACCTCTGTCCCCCCGGACTGGGCTGGATCCGGACGCGCACACCCCGCGCCCGGCACACCCACCCCACGGGCCGAGGTGCAGCCCGGGAGCTCACTACCTCTCGGGGACAAGCTTCGTCCGAGGGAGGTTTGCCCGGCCTTCGCGCCTCCCGCTCTTTCCGGACCCGGCGGAGCAGAGGCAGCCGGGCCCCCAGTCTCGGCCATTGGCTGGGGGAGGGCGGACAAGGGAGCTGGGAGGCCCCGGGCTCACCCAGGCTGCCCCAGGCCCTGCCCCGCCCACTGACCGGCCGCCTCGGGCCCCGCCGCCCGCCTCAGTTTCCTCCTCCGTCCCCAGAATGAGAGAGTTCTCGGCCGGGCGAATGGCTGCCCATTGTGTAAAGAGCAAATCCAAGGCCATTCAGCACCCTGCACACACACACACACACACACCACACACACACACACACACACACCCACGATCCTGGGAGCCCCAAGGGCAGACGCTGGCTGCCCGAGGGGAGATCCTATTCAAAAACCTCCAACGGCTCCCTATAGTCTCCCTAATCAAACGTTTGCCATTGCGAGCCCTCAAACAGCGAGCCCCTCCTGCCTTTCCAGGCTCTTATATATCACTCCCCCTCAGGACAGGGGCCTTTCTATCTTTTGTCACCGGTTTCCGGTCTGTTCCCGAAGCGGGGCATCTGGGGCCGGCCTTCTTTCTGGCTTCCACACGTGCTTTAAGCGCTCTCTTTCCTTGGCTCCGACTCCTGCCCTTCGGGCCGCCTGGAAGTCCCAAACTAAAATTCCACCTTTTACAGAAGCCCCCTCCCCCCCTTCCCCAATTTCCGTGTCTTGCCTCAGTTATTGCCTCCTATTGATCCTATGCTGTTCCTGCTCATCCTCCCGGGCTTTAACACTGTGCCTGTGTGGCTGTTTCATAAATGTTTATTGACCGACGGATGGAGTGAGGTTAAGCAAAGAAAGTCGGGTCTAAAGGAGATGCTGTCACCCACGGGTGCAGGGATGTTCCGGCCGCCCTCTCGTAGGGGCAAGGAACTGGGAATTCGGGGCCGCCCATCAGTGGGGAATGGCCGGATGAGTTATGGGCTACGAATGCCATGGAATATTACTGTAAGAAAGGACCAGCAGGAGGACCTCAGAGAGGCCTGGAGAGACTGACAGCAACTGAGGCTGAGGGAAGGGAGCAGGACCAGATCATTGTACAGAGTAACCACAAGATTATGTGCTGATCAACTAAGATAACTTAGCTCTGCTCGACTGTGTAGTGTAGTATCCAAGATAATCCAGTAGATGCACACCCAGAAAAAGAACTATGGAGACCGAATGCACATCTTCATCGAACTATGGAGACTGAATGCGGATCGAAGCATATTATTTTCACCTTTTTGTTTGTTGTATTTTGTTCTGATTTTTTTATACAACATGACGGATATGGAAATACGTTTTAAAAGAATTGTACATGAATAACCTCTAGCAGATTGCCTGCTGTCTTGGAGCGGAGCTAAGGGAGGGAGGAGGAAAGAAATTTGGAGCTGAAAACTTACCAAAATGAATGTTGAAAACTCCTTACTTGTAATTGGAAAAATAAAATACTACTGGGGGGAGAGGGGGAATCCAGGCTAGGTTCCTAAGGAGGCGCGGAAAGGCCACCAGGGGGCGTGCTTGAGTTTAGTAGATTCCAGTAGGAGCCAGTGGTGTTAAGGGCAGCCCAGTTATCCAGCCTTCCTTCCTGTTAACAATGATGGGAATGTGCCCTCTAAGGCCCAAACAAACTATTATTAGTCATCACCGTCAGTTTTGCTCACTGGTTTTACTGTAACATCCTTTGCGGGAACAGAAGGATGCTGGGAAACAACTATCCCATCCTTTACGGGGGCCTTAGAGATCCTTAAATGTCGGTGAGAGGGGCCGGAGGCTCAGATTTCTTCTTTGGTGCGTCCAGTGATCCAGACCGATGCCGACGCCGCAGCCTCCCTCCCAAGCACTGATCGGCTCCCTGGGGCGGGCATTAGTAGCTATCCCCAATTATAGATGGGGACATAAGAGGCAGAGCTTAGGGATCTGAATTTTAGTCCCAGCTCTGTCGATGACTTTGCCAATGATCTTGGAATGGTCATTTGTCCTCCCCTGTCAGTTTCCCCCTCTGCCTAAATCCCATTCCCTTCCCGAGCAGGTGGACTTCTAGGCTCTGACTGAAACCCTCCAAAAGGGAGGGAAGCCCCCAGCCCTTCCTGCCACTTCTACCCATCATTCCTCGTTCTGCTCCGAGAGCCAGGCTGAACAAGGCTGATCTCTGTTCTTCCTGATATTTCAAGGACTCAGAGCCAAGAATGGCCCCCCTGAGCCTTCTCTTCTCCACTCAACCCCTCCCCGGTCTCCCCAAGCTTTGCATTCTCCAGCCACAGCTGGATTTGTCTGAAAAAGCAGCTCTGAGAAACACGCCATTCTCAGGTCTCGTGGGGGCTCAGCTTGCTGACTGGCTTTGATCTCCGGAGGCGCTCGTGGTCCTGATGTTGCCTGCTTCCAGGCATCTAGAATTTGGCCTGACCCCGGCACGGAACCTAGAAGGACCTGCCCAGGCTGGATCCCAAGGCTGAGCCTCCTGAATGGATGTAGAACCCTAGGGAGGAGCCATGAGTTCCACTCTTAGCTCTAGTTTCTAGGTTCTAAATTCCCAGGTCCGGCTCACAGGAGCCCCATCGGAGGCTTCCCAATCCCCTCTGGCTTATAGAAGTGACCTCCATCTCACCTTTACAGGATGGGAGCCATTCTACATGGCCCACCCCCAGCAGGAGACCTTCAGGGACCTTCCCAACCATCCTGGCCCCTTCCATAATTGGGGGGGATGTGGAAAAGCGAGACCCTCCCTCCCCTCAAAGCCCAGGATGCTACAAAACATCATCCTCGAGGTGGCTTGCCGGGAGTATTTATTTACATATGGGGGTGAAGAGGGAGGTCGTCCCTGAGTCACAACTGCCCCACCACAGCCCCTGTGGAGTCTCCCCCCCAGCTTGAGCTCCACAGACATCTGGGAGGACAGAGGGTAGCTGGAAGTCCAAGCTTTCCCAGCCATGACACAGTGCGGCAATCACCGTCAGCGGCCCAACATCTGGGGCAGGGTCCAAGGTTTCTGTTGGGGTGTTTGGACCAAGGAGGGGCTGCAGGGGAGCAGGGTTTCTTCCAAAATCAACTGGGGAGCCCTGCGCGCTCCTCCCCTTCCCGATGAGTGACTCCCCTCTCCTAACAGACTCTTGGCCTCGGAAAGGGGGCTGGGAGAATTCTAGTCCAGAGGGAAGGGCCCAGCTCATCCCAAGAGTTCCCTGCTCCCATCCTCGAGTCCTTGCTGGGGTCATTGCCCGCTGAGTCTGTCCAGAGGCCTCCCAGCAGTCACTCCCTGCTGCCCCCGCCGTACCCTAAACTACACGTCACCGTGGGAGTCCTTACTGGCCTGTATATGAGGGACCCCGCTTTCCATCTCCACTTGGGGTCACAGGGATGTCTCCTTTGAGTCCAGAAGGCGAGGAGGTTTAAAGCTGAGGACTTCTTTGTATGTGACTCCTGAACAAGCAGAGAAAGGAGGGATGGAGGGAGGGCGGGAAGGAAGGAAGGAAGGAAGGAAGGAAGGAAGGAAGGAAGGAAGGAAGGAAGGAAGGAAGGAAGGAAGGAAGGGAGGGAGGGAGGGAGGAAGGGATGAAGGAAGGAAAGAAGGAAGGAAGGAAGGAGGAAGGAAGGAAGGAAGGAAGGAGGGAGGGAGGAAGGGATGAAGGAAGGAAGGAAGGAAGGAAGGAAGGAAGGAAGGAAGGAAGGAAGGAAGGAAAGAAGAAAGGAAGGTGGAAGGAAGGAAGGTGGAAAGAAGGAAGAAGGGAAGGAAGGAAGGAAGGAAGGAAGAGAAGAAAGGAAGGAAAAGAAGGAAGGAAGGAAAGAAGGAAGGAAGAAAGAAGGAAGGAAGGGAGAGAGGAGGATGTCAGACAGGGGAAGAGATGGATTTCAGGTGAGAACAGGGTGACAGGGAAGGCAGAGAGTGGGCAGGAAGAGCCAAGGGATGAGCTCCCTGGCAGCGGACCGAGGGCACCGCCCTGCTGCAGCCCCCGGTGCGCCTTGTTCACCATGCTGCTGCCAGGCTGGAACTCACGTTTCCACTCCTCCAGCGTCCGGTCCACATCATCGAAGGAGTCATCATAGAGCTGGGCCTGGGGCTCCTCCTCGGACTCGTGCACCGTCTCGAAGTAGGGGTGGGTCAGCGCCTCTGCGGCCGTCACCCGCTTCTCGGCGTCCAGCACCAGCATCTTCTCCAGCAGGTTCACAGCTGGGGAGGCAGAAGGAGGTGCTGGGGCCCGAGGGGAGCAGACCCACCTCCTGCCCAAGGGCTAAAAGCCAGGAACCCCGAGCCGCTGCCCAGCCAGTAGGGGCAGAGAACCAATGGGAACGGCTCATACAAAACAAGCATCCAGTAACTCGGGAGCCTGGAACTCTCCCCCACACACTAGATCTTATAGAAGTCACTTCAAGCCCACCTCTACAGGGTGGGGGCCACTTTTCCCCTCTCCAAGCCTTTGCTCTGGCTGTTCTCCCTGCCTGGAAGACCTTCCCCCTCACTTCTGTAGTTTCCCTCAAACCCACCCCAAGCCCCACCTTGAGCCAAAAAAACTTTTCCTAGTCCCACTGCCCCCCCCCATTTCCCCCAGTGCTGGAGCCTTCCCTTCTCAGATCACCTTCCATGGCCTGTATCTGATGATGGGATCCGCCATCATCTACAGAAGTAGCTCCATGACTCAGGTGGAATCACTTAGCTGTCCTAAGGCTAGAGAAAGTGCTGATCTGCATTACTGGAAGGAGTTTTCTCCCTTAGGAGGTCCCTAGGCCAGGTGCTAGGCCTGTGCTCTGAGTTATGTCCATGGGAATGGAAGTTTCTTGAGGGCAGGAGCCATGATTTTGTCTTTCTTTGTAGCACAGTGCCCCGCATACAGTAGGCACTTAATTAGTGCCCTACATACAGCAGGCACTTAATTAGTGCTTACTGGTTGATGTTACCAAATGGGGGTTATTATGCCCAAAGGGCCATCAAACTGTGCATACCCTTGGATCCAGCAGTGTCTCTACTGAGGCTGTAACCCAAAGAGATCATAGACAAGGGGAGAAAGTGTCTGTGGCAGCCCTTTTGTGGTGGCAAGAAACTGGAATCTGAGTGGCAGCCCATCGGTTGGGGGATGGCTAAGTGATGGTATATGAATGCTATGGAATATTATTGTTCTCTAAGAAATGACCAGCAGGAGGATTTCCGAGAGGCCTGGAGAGGCTGATGGGAACTGATGCTGAGGGAAATGAGCAGAACTAGATCATTAAACACGGCAACAACAAGAGTACGTGATGATCAATTCTGATGGACGTGGCTCTTTCCAACAATGAGATGATCCAGGGCAGTTCTCATGGTCCCGTGATGGAGAGAGCCGTCCGCACCCAGAGGGAGGACTGTGGGGACTGAGGGCGGATCACAACCTAGTAGTGTCACCTTTTTGTTGTTGTTTGCTTGTTTTTCTTTCCTTTTTTCCCTTTTTGATCTGATTTTTCTTGTGCAGCAAGATCATTGTGGAAATAGGATGAGAAGAATGGCAGCTATTTAACCTATACTAAATGAATTGCTATCTAAGGGAGGGCAAAAGGGAGAAAAATATGGAACACGAGGTTTTGCGGGGGTGAATGTTGACAATTACTCTTATTTTTGAAACCCATGCATGGACAGTTTTTCATCATCACCCTGGCAAAACCTTGTGCTCCAATTTTCCCTTCTCTCCCCTCAGCCCCTTTCCTAGAGGGCCAGTCATCCAATATCTGTTAAACACGGTAGAAATATATGTTAAACCCAATATATTTGCTTGTATTTTGAAAAAAAAAAAAAAAAAGCTATTAAAGAAATCGGGAGTTGTTATAAAAAAATCCCAGACGCTAGAAAGCTCTGGCTGCCGGCGGCTTCCTTACCCAAGGGGGTCGCATTCTTCAGGACGGAAGCAAAGTCCTTTTTCTCCAGCTCGGGAAGACTCTCCATGTAGTTCTTCGCCTGCGTGAAACAAGGGCCCGTCTCCCTTCAGGTCGTGGGCCCAGGCCTCTCGAGTCCCACTGAACAAGCCCTGGGCCCGGCTGCCGGGCAGCCCCGGCTCCCTCAGCCACCCCTCAGGAGACTCACGTCCTGACTCTGGAGCCGCTGCACAAACTCCGGGGGAGGCGTCCCGGTCACCTTCATGATCTCCATCAGCTGATCCAGGTCTGCCCAGGCAGGGCCACGTCAAGGAGGGGCAGCTCTCAGTTAGGCCCGGCCCACCCCCCACAACCGGCTCAAGGGGGGCTGCAGGGGAACCCAGCAGAGCGCAGGGCCAGGCCGCCCAGGGCCAGAGCTGGAGAATCAGGAGCCCCCCCTCGGGTGTATCCCCTCTTCTGTTTTATCCGATCCTGGGGGCTAGTCTGGGGGCTAACCACGGCCTGGGGAAAAGCCCCTCCAGTGTGGAGAGCCCCTCCACCAGGCAGACGCCTTTTCTCTTAGGGAGTTCAATAAGTTGACGTGGCTCCCCCAGGAATGGGCTTCTAACCTGGGTCTTAGAGCTTAAGTTCACTCCCACACATGCTTCTTCAGCCCTCGTTTGGCTTATACTTAAAAACAATTATTTAGTGGATAGAGCACCGGCCCCGAGTCAGGAGGACCTGAGTTCAAATCCGGCCTCAGACACTTATACTTCCTGGCTGGGTGATCCTGGGCAAGTCACTTAGCCCCAGTTGTCTCAGCAAAAGACAAAAACAAGCCCAGTTATTCAGGGATGACCCCCTGGGTCTGGGTGCCCACCGGGGGGGCCTCTCTGCCACTCTGAATTTTCCCCTGACCACTGAGAGCTGCCTCTACCTGCCCCTCCCGTCCCCCCCATTCCCCACAGCCCCGGAGGATACGGTCACTCCCTTTGAAAAGGATCTTGCCGGTGATCATCTCGGCCATGATGCAGCCCACGGACCAGATATCCACTGAAACAGTGCCCAGCCCGGTCTGTCAGGCTGGCAGGAGAGGAAGAGCGGGGCCCTTGCCCGCCCTGCCCCATTTCCTGGGGCCCCAGGCGCCAGGCCGGCCACCGGGGACTCAGTTTCTCAGAAATCTGTCCTGATTATTGACTCTCAACCCTTCCTTCCCCAGGTCCCACCTCCTCCCCTCTCAGGCTCAGCTTCAAGGTCCCCTCCTGCGGGAAGTCTGCCCTGATTTAGGGGCGGCCCAGGGCTCTGACCAGCCAGAGGCCCCTCAGGGCCCTCCCTCCCCAGAGCAGCTCCGCTACCTGTCTGCGTGTACCGCATCCAGTTCAGGATGACCTCGGGCGCCCTGTACCACCGGGTCACCACGTAGCCGGTCATCTCGCTGTCCGCCTGTCTGGCCAGGCCAAAGTCCAGGATCTGCAGGAAGAGACGCGAGGGGTGGGGGTGGCCGTGCCCAGGTGTTTCACAGCTGGAAATGTCTCCCGTGGGCGCCTCCGTCACTCACCCAGGCAGACGGCCTTTCCCCCTGGGGAGCAGAGAGGCAAGACTCGCCCCCGGCCCCCGTTCCCAGACCACCTTACCCACCCCTGCCCCGCGGCGTCCCTCACCTTCAGCTCACAGTCCTCGTTCACAGCCAGGTTGCCGGGTTTAAGATCCTGTGGAGGGAAAATCTAGCTGCCGTCCCATCCTCCCCCTGGATGCCCCCCCCACTCAGAAGGCAATCTGGCATTCAAGGCCTCTCCCCCAACCCCACCAGCCTTTCCAGCCTCATGTCCCCAGTCCCTTTGCCAGGTGTTCCCTTTCCCTGAGCCTTCCGGATCCCTGGGAGCCCCAAAGGAGCCTCCCTGGTCACCTCCGCCCACGCTGAAGGTGGCAGCCGTGGGGACAACGGCCCAAGGGAAAGAGAAAGGGCTTCCACCTCTTAGGGAGTCAGGGATGTCTACGATGGGAGGGCTGACCACTGGCTCTGGTGTCTGTTTGGGGACCCGGCTGAGCCCTCGGCCCGCCCCCACCCCCCAAGCCATGGACACCCAGGGACCCAGCTATGCCCTTGGCCTGCCAGACCACCCCGTCCCCCGAGCTGCAGCCATCAGGGGACCTGTCTGTGCCCTCGGCCCGTCCCCACCCCCCGAGCCACGGACACCCAGGGACCCGGCTGTGCCCTCGGCCCGTCCCCACCCCCCGAGCCACGGACACCCAGGGACCCGTCTGTGCCCTCGGCCCACCGGCCCGTCCCCACCCCCCGAGCCACGGACACCCAGGGACCCGGCTGTGCCCTCGGCCTGCCAGCCCCCGTTCCCTGAGCTGCAGCCACGAATGGAGGGTGACTCACCCTGTGGACGATGCCGGCAGCGTGGATGTACTACAGGAGAGAGAGGTGGGCAGTCGGTCAGTGGTTTCTGGGAGCCCAGCCCTCCCCAGCCCACCCCAGACCCCCCTCCCTCCCGGATCCCCCGGGACCTGACCGGCGGCTCCCTGCTCTCCCCAGGGCCCGCGGCACTGCCCCAGCCGGCCGAGGCGGCCGTGAGCGGCTCCGTGGAGCGCGAGTCTGGGGGCCTCCCGGGGGCTGGCGCAGGAGCCCTCCTTGCATCCTTAGGGACAGACCTTGAGGCCTCGGAGGATCTGGTACACCAGGAACTGGATGCGGTCGTCGCTGAGCTTTTCGTGCTTCATCAGCTTGCCCAGGTCTGTGCCCATGAAGGGCATGACGAGGTAGCTGCGGGGAGAAGAGGCTCGGTCACCACCCTGCGCCGGGCGGGCAGCGACAGGCCCCGTCACACGTGGGTACTAATCCCCCCCGAAGCCGTCGCCTTCTTTAAGAAGCGGTTCCACAGCTCCCCACACAGCCCCCCGGGCCAGACGGAGAACGAGGGCGGGCAGGGGGGCGTCTGCGCTCAGCCGGACGGGACCGCGGAGGGGCCGGGGCGGGCAGGGGGGCGTCTGCGCTCAGCCGGACGGGACCGCGGAGGGGCCGGGTCAGGCAGGGGGGCGTCTGTGCTCAGCCGGATGGGACCGCGGGGGGGCCAGGGTGGGCAGGGGCTGCTCTTCCCCACTTATTTTTCTTACAGATTATCCTCAACAAGCAAGGAACCTCCCCCTCCCCCGGAGACAGGAGGGCCAGACCCTGCCCCGAAGGAGGCTACAGGTTCCAAACGTCGGTGGGCCTGGCACCCGGCCTTGGACGGCCAGACTGTCTGGGGACCCCGAGGCAACAGGGAGGAATGGAGTGTTCTGGGTATTTCTGTGCCTTGTGGGGCTAACTCGGAAGCTTCTACCACGCCTCTTTCCCCCTAGGAGGAAGAGACGGGGCTAGCTCAACTCACTTGGGGGGGCAAGGCCGGTGCCCCTCTTCACCTTCAGCTTGGGGCTGAATGCAGTAGGTGTTTAATAAATGCAGGATTCAAAGGGAGTGACATGAGAGCTGCCCCAGAGGCAGGGCAAAGGAAAGGGAAGACAGAGAGAAGTTCTGAAGTCTCGGGTCTGGGGGCCGGGGGGGATGGCGTGAGGGTCCTCAGCAAAGTCAGGAGCGACGGGATTTGGGGGCCGGGGAGGCGGTGACCTTGACTTTGGACTGAGTTTGGGCAGAGCTGCTGGAGGCGTCCCCAGTCCTTGGGGCACTCGCAGAGAGGAGGCTGGGGGGCCAGGGCAGGGCCCAGGGATCAAAGACCAGAGGGCCCGGAGTCCAGTCCGGCCCCAGAGGTCGGGGGCTCTGAGGAAGTGGAGGCAGCCCGGGCGGGCGCCCCAGAAGCCAAGCCCAGCGGGAGCCGGCCCCGTGTCCGGCGCCCTTCCCCTGCCCTCCCCCGCCGAGCCCTGGCCGGCAAAGGTTACCGCGGCTCCGGTTACGTCCCGCCCCCCCACGTCCAAGGTTAGATTTCACACCCTCTGCTGCTCGTGAAGCACCCGGGCTCGGGGTCACCCCCTCGGAGGGGGCGGAGCAGGGGCAGCTCCGTCCCCAACGGTCCCCCTGGGTCTGGGGCAAGGCCAGAGGAGGCCAGAACAAAACCCCAGAATCTCAGAGCTCCAAGAGCCCCCCCCCCCCCAGTAGCCCTCTCCGTTCTGGGACCAGTGTTCTTCCTGACCTCCGGCCTCCGCAGCCTCCCCACCCGGCGCCTAGCTCTGTGCTCTGGGGCCGACAGAGAGGGCTGATCCCCTTCCGGTGCCAAGGATGCCCGCCTGCTCCGTGCCCTTGAAGGCACGTGGGAGACAACAGGCCCGGCCTTCCAAGTTCCAGGTGAAAGGGAGTCTCTGTCCCCTTCCCTCCCACCCTCACTGCGCCAAACTCATCCCCCGGCTTCCCCCCCTCACTCAAACACCTTCTGAGGCTCCCCAGTGCCTGCGAACATCCCCTCGCTCAAACACCTTCTGAGGCTCCCCAGTGCCTGCGAACATCCCCTCACTCAAACACCTTCTGAGGCTCCCCAGTGCCTGCGAACGTCCCCTCTCTCAAACACCTTCTGAGGCTCCCCAGTGCCTGCGAACATCCCCTCGCTCAAACACCTTCTGAGGCTCCCCCGTGCCTGCGAACGTCCCCTCTCTCAAACACCTTCTGAGGCTCCCCAGTGCCTGCGAACATCCCCTCGCTCAAACACCTTCTGAGGCTCCCCAGTGCCTGCGAACGTCCCCTCGCTCAAACACCTTCTGAGGCTCCCCCGTGCCAGGGAATGTCCCCCCTGGAGGGCGGCCAGCTCCCGACCCCAGTTGTGAGTCTCAGTCCCTTCCAGCCCGGCCGTTCCGAGAATCCTGACAAGTCGGAGGCTCTGGGACCTCCCCATCCGTCTCGGGCCGTGGGTGCTCGGGGAGAGGGCCGACGTACCCCTGCAGCCCTCAGTGGCTCACGCAGCCCGTGGAGACAGGAGGCACCAGGGGACAGACCGCCCTTCCTGCCCTGGCTGTCACAGTCCCCAGCCCAGGCTCAAGTGGAGTCTCCGAGAACTGGGCTGGCTTTGGCTGCACATGCTGGGTGGGGGGTCTGTGTCCCCACGAAGCCCCTGCTTTTCTGTCTGTCTTTGTCTACGTTGCAGGGGCTGCTCCTCTTGGGGCTCCTTCCTCAGAGGCCCCCCAAAGGAAGGAGAAACGGCTTCCTGCCTCCATGAGGCCCTCAGAGGTTAATATCAGCCAGGGATCAGTCAGGGATCAATCAGGGATCAGTCAGGGATCAGCCAGGGATCAGTCAGGGATCAATCAGGGATCAGCCAGGGATCGGCTTGGGGTTGGGGGGGACAGCTGGGCTGTGGGGGGGAACAGACCCTCTCGGTCAGCCCCTTTGGCTGCCCACGTCCGGCTGGAGAAGGTGGGAGAGGCCGGGCTCCCTCTGCGCAGCCCCTGCCCAGGTGTCAGGGTTTAGGGCCGCCCCTGTCCCTCCTAGACCGGCAGATCCCCGAGGGCAGGTGCCGGCCCCCCGGGAGCCATCCCCCCATCCACAGCCACTCACAAGTCTGTGAAGTCGTCCAGCGTGTCGTCCGGGGTGAAGACATCCAGGAGGCCGATGACCTGGGGAGACAGAACCGCCTGAGAGGCCGCAGGCCCCGGGGCGCCGGGAGGAAGGGGCCGTTGTGAGGCCCGTTCTCCGGACACGGAGGCAGAGGGGGTCGGTGCCCCCGGGCCTGCTGCCGAGTGTCTGAAGCCTAGTTGGGACTCGGTCTGGCTCCGGGCTCTGCCCTGTAACGGGCGGCAGGTGGGGAAACCGGGCCTTGGTTCTGACAGTCCGAGTTTACTTTCCCAAGACTTGGGGGAGACCTGAGGCTTCTCCTCCTGCCCCCATGGGCAGCCAGGGGCCTTGGAAGCAGGAGGTCAGCCCCCGGGCCCAGCAGAGCCAGCCTGGGGACTCCTTTGTCCTTCTGAGTCATGGGTGCCCCCGACAGCACAGCTCCTAAGCCACAAGCAGGGGTCCTGCAGCGGGGGAGTCGGGGCTGGGGGAGCTCTTGGGGCACAGAAAAAGAACCCCTAACTATCACCCTCCAGGGGGCTCCCACGTGGGCTGGGGGATTGTGTAGTGCGGGAGGGCTCCGGGGAGGCCATCAAACAGGGTAAGACGAGGCAGGGTCAGCCCCGTCTCTCCGGACTCCCTGTCCCAGCCCCGGCAGAGGCGGCCCCAACATGTCTCCCCGAGCGCCCGCTCAGCCCCTAATCCAGTCACCCGGCCCAGCTGTCTCCTTGGCCCAGCAGGCCGCCCCACCCCCCTATTGTCTTCGGAGATCTCCCAAGTCCCCCCCCCCCCGCCCGGGCTATTTTCAGCCTGTGACAGAGCGGGCCAGGACCTTCTGGGAGGGCTCTCCCTCCCTGCTGACCAGGCCCAGAGAGCCTTCCCTTCCCAAAGCTGGTCCCCTGGGCCTGGAGCCACCCATAGTCACGGGAGACCCCTTAGAGCTGGGCCTGCGGCTTCCCTTTCCTCCCCCTCCCCCAGGATTCTATCAGCCTGTCTGTCCCGGGAGCCCCAAATGTCTGAGCTCCCCCCAGAAGCCATGGAGCCCGAGCCCAACTGGACAAGAAGCCCTACATGTCCGACCTTCAGGCCCCCTGTAACAGCTCCCGGAATGGGAAACTCCCTGCCGTTCCACAGCCGGACAGCTGTTGGCCTGCGCCGTCCCGGCCCCGTGGCTCCCGTTCTGCCCCTGGGGCTGAGCCCCCTTCCCCACGGCTGCCTTCCCCTCCCGGCTCCTCGGGCCTGACCTCTGCCCTCCTCCGACCCGGGGCCGGATCCGGCTGGGTATCGTGACCCTGACTAGCACCGAGAGGCCTTGGGAGCCCCGGCAGGGTCAGTGAGAGCCGGCTCCCCTGCCTGGTGGGGACACTGGCCCCGAAGGTGGGCGACTGGCCCTAGGGCGGGGGCCCGGGGCGGTTCTGGACACCCTCGCCCGGCAGCCCGAGCGTCTTCCCGGAGTAGCCGGGGGACAGCACCTGGAGCCCGGGCCTGAGGATCAGCTGAGGAGCAGGAGAGCCCTCGGAGCCACGATCTGAAGGTTTGAGGGGGGAGTGAGCTCCCTGTCCCTGGGAGTCTTCCAGCAGAGACTGGAGGATTACTGTCCCGGACAAGGGGATCCCTTCCTGGGATCCAGAGGGCCCCTGGGGGCCCAGCAGGGCCTTCCTGTTCATTGACTGAATTGCGGCAAGTCCCGGCCTGGTCTGAGGGAGCTGAACTAAGACCAAGCATCTCTGAAGCATTAGCTCACCTCGCTATTTGGGCACAGGCCGTCCTGCCCTGGCTCACACGCGGGCCCGGCCAGTGCCAGCCGGCGGGCGGCGCGGGCCAAAGTCTGCCCGAGGCCGCCGCCGGGGGCCAGTGGCCACCCCATCCCCGGGCTGGGAAGGAGGCCCGGCCACAGGCGGGGGCCTCCAAACGAGCCCGGGCCAGCAAGGACGGGCTCCCACGTCTGCACGGCGAGACCGCGAACTCACAGCTCTCCCATTACTAGGAACCATCCCAAACTTCGTTTTACAGATGGGGAAACTGAGGCCCGGGAGGTGCCCAGGGTTACACGAGGCAGTCAACGGCAGAGCTGGAGCTTCAGAAGCCTTCCTTAAAGGAAGTTTGGGGGCTCTGAGCCGAGGCAGGCAGGGGGAAGAGCCTGGGCAAAGGCCCGGAGATGGGAGATGACACGGCACGTAAGCCAGAAGTCTGAGAAATAGTGTGTGATGAGCCGGGCCCCCCCCCCCCCCCGCATCTGCCTCTCCTCCCTGTTTCTCTCTCCCTCCCCTCTCCCTGACTCTCAGACACCCCGCCTCACTACGGAAGACTTAAGGACACGTGCTCCTCTGGCTCATCGTCGGGACCCCGGCTCACTCATTTCTCTGCTATCTTCGACCTCCGAGGTTGCTGATGGGCGGGGAAGCGGGCAAAGACAGCCACAGGCCTCTCTGGTCCCAACTCTCCCCACACGGGTCCAAAAGTCCCAAAAGCCCACGCAAAGTTTCAGCCCAAATCACTTCTCCCTGAGCCTCAACTTGCTCACCTGAGAAATGGGCTCATCATGCTTGAATTCCTCCCTCCCAGTGGGGATGGCTGTGAGGAAAGTTTGTATTCATCTGTGATCATCTAGTTTTCCTCAGTAGAACGTAAAAGTCCTACACGAACTGATGCTAAGTGAAGTGAGTGGAACCAAGAGCACCTTGTATAAGATCATGCGATAATCAAGTGTGATGGACACGTCAACAATGAGGCGAATCGGGGCAATTCTGAACGACTTGGGATGGAGAGAGCCTCTCTCTGCACCCAGAGAGAGGCCTGTGGGGACTGAGCGTGGACCCCAGCCTCATCTTTTCATCTTTTTTGTGGTTGTTGTTGTTATTTGTTTGCTTGTTTTTCTCTTTCTCGTTTTTTTTTCCCTTTCCTGATTTTTCTTGCGCAGCAGGATGAACGTGGAAATATATTTAGAAGAACTGCACATGTTTAATCTCTATTGGATTCCTTGCTGTCTAAGGGAGGGGGAGATAGGGAGAGAAAGATGTGAACACAAGGTTTTGTCTTTGCACGTGTTGGGAAAAATAAAAAACTATTGTAAAAATTGTTAAATTTTAAAATGAAGACTGTCGAATTCAGTGGAGGACTGGGGCGCTTTGTTTCTCCTGGGCCTGGCTCAAAGTAGGTGCTTCATAAACGCTTTCTGATCCATTAAGTCTCCGAATAAGCCATGGGGTGGTGAGATCCATTACGCTGTTGTGAATTCGATTCCATAAAATGGCAGAATTCAAGAACTGCGGCTGGTGAGCGCCTCAAGGGGCAACTAGTTCAGTCTCCCTTGGAACGGAAGGATTCCTTAAGGAGTCTCTGATTGAATACTTCTAGAGACTGAGAACTCACCACAGAGAAGTCACTGAAGAAGAACTCACTACAGAGGGAGAACTTCCACAGAGGGAGAACTCACACAGAAGGAGAACTCAACCAGAGGGAAAGCTCACTACAGAGGAGAACTCACACAGAGGGAGAACTCACTACAGAGGGAGAACTTACACAGAGGGAGAACTCACACAGAGGGAGAACTTCCACAGAGGGAGAACTCACACAGAGGGAGAACTTACACAGAGGGAGAACTCCCACAGAGGGAGAACTCACTACAGAGGGAGAACTTACACAGAGGGAGAACTCACACAGAGGGAGAACTCACACAGAGGGAGAACTCCCACAGAGGGAGAACCACAGAGGGAGAACTCACTACAGAGGGAGAACTTACACAGAGGGAGAACTCACACAGAAGGAGAACTTACACAGAGGGAGAACTCACTACAGAGGGAGAACTTACACAGAGGGAGAACTCACACAGAGGGAGAACTCAACCAGAGGGAGAACTCAACCAGAGGGAAAGCTCACTACAGAGGAGAACTCACACAGAGGGAGAACTTACACAGAGGGAGAACTCCCACCAGAGGGAGAACTCACACAGAAGGAGAACTCACAAAGAGGGAGAACTCCCACAGAAGGAGAACTCACACAGAGGGAGAACTCACTACAGAGGGAGAACTTACACAGAGGGAGAACTCACACAGAGGGAGAACTTACACAGAGGGAGAACTCACACAGAAGGAGAACTCACAAAGAGGGAGAACTCCCACAGAGGGAGAACTCCCACAGAGGGAGAACTTACACAGAGGGAGAACTCACACAGAGGGAGAACTCACACAGAAGGAGAACTCACAAAGAGGGAGAACTCCACAGAGGGAGAACTCCCACAGAGGGAGAACTTACACAGAGGGAGAACTCACACAGAGGGAGAACTCACACAGAGGGAGAACTTACACAGAGGGAGAACTCCCACAGAGGGAGAACTCACACAGAGGGAGAACTCACAAAGAGGGAGAACTCCCACAGAGGGAGAACTCACACAGAGGGAGAACTCACTACAGAGGGAGAACTTACACAGAGGGAGAACTCACACAGAGGGAGAACTCAACCAGAGGGAGAACTCAACCAGAGGGAAAGCTCACTACAGAGGAGAACTCACACAGAGGGAGAACTCACTACAGAAGGAGAACTCACTATAGAGGGAGAACTCACACAGAAGGAGAACTCACTACAGATGGAAAATTCACTATAATCGCAGAACTCACTACAGAGGGAGAATTCAATACAGAAGAAAAAGATACAAAAGGAGAACTCACCACAGATGGAGAACTCACTATAGAAGAAAAACTCACTACAGAAGGAGAACTCACTTCAGGAGAGCTCACTACAGACAGAGAAGTCAATACAGAAGAAAAACTCACTATAGAAGGAGAACTCACTACAGAAGAAAAAGATACAAAAGGAGAACTCACCACAAACAGAGAACTCACTATGGAAGAAAAACTCACTACAGAAGGAGAACTCACTACAGAACTCTATAGTTGAAGAACTCATTACAGATGGAGAACTCACTTCAGGAGAGCTCACCATAGAGAGAGAACTTAAGGGACAGCAGCTTGAAAAGTAAGGAAATCCAAATCGCTTCCTTTACTGCCCCGGTTCTGCCCCAAGGGGTCCAGCAGAAGGATGCAAGTCCCTGCCACAGGCATACTTGAAGACAGCTTCATGTCCTACATCTCCTCCCCCAAGTCTTGTCTTCCTGAGGCAGCGAGTGGCTCAGGGGACGGAGCACTGTGTCTGGATTTAGGAAGACCTAAGCTGAAAACTGACCTCAGATGCTAGTTGTGTGATCCTGAGCAAATCACTTAAAATCTGTTTGCCTCAGTGTCCTCGACTGTAAAATGGGGATACTAACAATACCTACCTTGAAAAGTGATTGTGCGTGTCAAATGAGAAAATGCGTGGAAAGCGCTTAGCACATAGTAGGCACTGTGTAAATGCTTATTCCTCTCCCGTCCTTTCTCAAGGTTAAATATTCCCCATTTCTTCAGCAAAGAATAATTGCCCGTTCCTTTGCCATCCTAAATTATCCAGTCTTGCTAATGGATCAATCTGGACCAGACACATACTCCAGATGGTAAAATTGATCCAGAAAGGGTAAATCGCTTGGCTGAGGTCACACTGCGTTAGTCCATTATAGGACAGCCCTCTGTCCAGCTGCAGGCAGATCTGGGAACCACCGTCTCCAGAGCCAAGCTTAGCAGCTTCCTGCCTCCAGAAATTGGGCAGCGGGGAGTACAAGGTGGGAGGGCGGCGCAGAGAAACAAGAGCAGACTTCGGACATGTCCTCTCCCCTGACCCCAGTGTTGTCCTTTCCCCCTCCCCCACAAGTTCTTCTGCTCCATCCCTTCTTTACCACGATCCCCAGTTTGGACTCCATCATTCTGGGCTAACCTGGACCAATAGAACAGCATCCTTGCTGATCCCTCTATTTCTACACTCTCCTCCCTCCAGGTTGGCCTGCTGCCAAAATAATCTGAGACCCTGTTTTGATCTGCCCAACAACCTCTCCAGAGACCGAGTGATACTCAGCTCCTTAACTCTGGCCTCGATTTCCAATCTTGGCTCACACTGTTGCCTTCACATTTATACTGAAAGATAATATGGTTGTGTATAGGAAGATGATAGTTCAAATGGGACCTCTTGGAGCCTCAGTTTCCCCATCTGAACAATGGAGATGACACCCTGATTTTTACTTCACTGAGTGGTTATGAGGTTCAAATGATAATAATAATAACAATTAGCATTTTATAGCACTATAAATACTACTCTATGAGGTAGGTTTCTATTATTCTCTGCCGCTAGTTTGTATAAAAGAAAGAGCTTGGAATCTGAAGGATCTGAGTTCAAATTTAGTCACAGATACATACCAGCTGTCTGCCTCAGTTTCCTCAACTGTAGAAGGGAGATAATAATATTTACCTCCCAGGGCTATTATCCGGAAAGTGCTTAACACATAGTAGGGGATTAAAATACTTGCTCCCTTCTCCTGTGTTTTACAGATGAGTAAATAGGGTCTGAAGTAGAATCAGTTACTGGTTCAAGAAGTGTGTAAAGTATTTTATAAATGTCATAACTCTCTAGAAACAGACATCTCCAGACACCCT